>NC_134879.1:11269817-11274817 GCF_041734735.1 Babylonia areolata
GTGTGTGTGTGGGTGTGTGTGTGTGTGTGTGTGTGTGTGTGTGTGTGTGTGTGTGTAGTGTGTGTGTGTGTGTGTGTGTGTGTGTGTGTGTGTGTGTGTGTGTGTGTGTGTGTGTGTGTGTGTGTGTGTGTGTTATTTTTCTAAATCAAAACCATTTTCTCGCCTTGTTTCTCTTACCTGTACGTGTAATTGATAAAATGGAGAGGGGGGGGGGGAACGTTCCAAGAAAGATAACAAATCGCAGAGGTTAATCAAAGGATAATTACCTGCAGTTGCGTTTTTAGCCAGTCGGGGTAGGACAGGGGCTTAGAAACGGTGGAATTGGAAAGAAGGCAGTATAGTTTCACTGATAAACACGTACACACACACGCACGCACGCACGAGAGCACTTCTATAAACACACACACACACACACACACACACACACACACACACACACACACACACACACATCGTCACACACACACAATGCGCGCTCACAAAATACATAAAAAAACCACACTCGCACAGACACAAACACGCACGCACACGCACGCACAAGCACACCCACACACACACACACACACAAATATATATATATATAACACACGAACACCACTGCACTGAAATGCACTAAATACACATACACGCGGCCACACACACACACAACATACACACACAAGCACAGAAAAACACCAACCAGCCTCACACACATTCATACTTACAAGTACACAAGCACACACACACACGCACACGCACACGCAAACAAACGGACACACACGTACAAACATAAACACAAACATTGACTAAAAATATTGATTGATTAAAGTCATCTGATTTCCAGACTTACGCATACACACCTACACACACAGATGCAGACACAAACACACACAGACACAGACACACACACACAAGCGCGCACACACAAACACAAACACACAAGCAAACAAAAACACCCCCCGCCCCCCCCCCCCCCCCCCCCACACACACACACGCGCGCGCGCACACACACAAACACACAAGCAAACAAAAACACCCATACCCCCACACACATACATACTGACAAGTACACAAACACACACACACACACACAACAAAACAAAACAACAAAACAAAACAAAACAAGGACAACAAACAAATGAACAAACACACACACAAACAAACAAACACACCGACATACACACAAACATTGATTAAAAATATTGATTAATTAAATAAAGTAATCGGGACTTCCAGAAGTAAGCCTCGAAATGACACTGAAACGAATGTTGACTTCCCACACGATCGCCAAGCGACTCCAGGTTGGCCACATGATAGTTATTGGGGGTTGATCCATTTCACCCCGCTCTGTGAAATCCTCTCCGTTTTCTTTGGGGCTGTTCTCTCTGTGTGTGTGTGTGTGTGTGTGTGTGTGTGTGTGTGTGTGTGTGTGTGTGTGTGTCACTGCCTTTCTAAACAGATTGTTGGTTGTGTGTGAACCTGGACTCAAAAGCCTGTCCACATTAATTTGGTTTAAACAGCGTTTTATTTGAAATTCGGCACAGTGCAGAGACACTGAACTTGTGAAAGGTCAGAAAGATCGTCTGGATTTTGTTGTCAGCACCTTTGGGGATGCCGGTGGCTCTTTTCAGTTTAATCAACGTTGTGTGTGTGTGTGTGTGTGTGTGTGTGTGTGTGTGTGTGTGTGTGTGTGTGTGTGTGTGTGTAGTGTGTGTGTGTGTGTGTGTGTGTGTGTGTGTGTGTGTGTGTGTGTGTAGTGTGTGTGTGTCTGTGTGTCTGTGTGTATGTTTTTTTCTTTTATGGATTGTGTCTGACTGAAGTGATGGTGATGATGATGATGATGGTGATGGTGATGATGAATCTCCTCGATCTTTGTGGTTTCCGTTTTTGGCTGATATAAAAGCTATATTGGCATAAGTTTACCTGAACGGTCATGGTAACTACGGTCTGCGTCTAAATCGGTCTACAGTGGTTTTTTCCCAGCAGGCAGGGACGCCGGAGGGAGAAGGTGGTGTGTGTGTGTGTGGGGGGGGGGGGGGGGGGGGGGGGGGGGGGGGGGGGGGGGGGGGAGGCCCTTTGGGTCATTAACCTGTAGCTCCGCCTTCTGGGCATCACACGGACA
This sequence comes from Babylonia areolata, assembly GCF_041734735.1. NCBI lineage: Eukaryota > Metazoa > Mollusca > Gastropoda > Neogastropoda > Buccinidae > Babylonia > Babylonia areolata. The sequence goes on from NC_134879.1 coordinate 11,271,919, forward strand.
GATCAAAGAGGGGGACTGACTGATGAAGCTAACACACACAGGAGCAACAAGAGCTGAGAACACCGGAGTTACGTATTAACCAGAAGAAGACCGAACTTGCTATTGTTAACTCACTCAGTACGGCCAGTCCTCTCTTCTCCTCTACACAGACACCTCGGATGTCCAGTGGATGTCTCAATGACCCAACCTTTAGCTTCCGTCGTCAGAATTGTGGTATTCTTTGTCAACATTCACCTCTTCAGTATAAGAGCCTTCCGCTTGCAATATTTTGATGGTGGTAATTGCGGTGAAACGCTGTTAACGTCGTCTCTTTCGCCGTTCGTATGGAGAGAGTTAACCACATCCGTGTTCAAGTTGAGCGTTGTTGTTGTTGTTGTTGTTGTTGGTGGTGGTGGTGGTGGTGGTGTTGACTCTACCTTCGCGTCCAAGATGTTCAGACACTATTCTCTGTGCCTGTGTTGGTTGACAAGGAAACCCGAACTTTCTGACGACAAATGCTCGGTCGAAATTGCCCCCCCCCCCCCGCCCCCTCTCACCACCCCTTTTCCCCCCAAGGTTGGGAACGGAACATCATTGAACCAAAGACCTCATATATGTGTAGGGTGTTTGATCAAACCTCGAAGCGACAGCTCCCTGGTATGGCTTAACCAAAGTAACAGAGCCACTGTGTCAGATAGTTAATCGTAAAAGCAGCCGAAAATAAGACGACGCCTCGAGCCATACAAGTCGCAATTCCCCCCCACACCCCCCCCCGTGTATAAACAGTGGAAACCTGGTGTTCCTGTGTTTCCGTTGCCACCAGGACTTGAACGCACTGCACACTGGTGCCTGTGTTTCGACAGCGGGTCCAGTTGACAACGAAACTCTTAATTCCAGGACTACAAGAGATTGGTGGAACTTGCCCCCCAAAATTCCCACGCTGATGAACTGCCTTCAGAACTTCGTGAAGACTTTGTAGCCACAGGTGTGGCCTGAAGCCTAGCGTACAAGGCGGTCCATCGAAACACCGGCAGTGAAAGGAAGAAAGGACCTTGAGTAGTTCAGAACCACACCAAAAAAAAAACATCGCGTTCTTTCCGCGTTGACGGTGACCGGTCCTCTTGGTTTTTGTTTTCTCGCCACAGGGAGCTGTGCCTTCCTTCCACTGTGTTTTCAGTCTCTCTTTGTACGAAACACGTGTAACAAGACAGAAAGGGATTGAAAAGGGGGGAGGGATTGGATTCTGAAAGTCGAAGGGGATTGTGTTTGACGCGAAAGAGTCAAGACAGAACGCGCGACACCCTTTCAAGGCTTTGTACCGGCATCTGACTGGGTAATGAGATGAGACGCTCTTTTTGGCAGCAAGACGGCATGGGGCGAAAGGGGCGGCGTGGCGTGGGGCGTGGGGCGTGGGGCGGGTCTCTGAATCAACAGGGGACAAAACGGAGCAAGCGGACAGGGGGCGAGGGGGAGGAGGTGGTGGTGGTGGGGTGGGGGGGGGGGGGGTAATTGGAGTTCCTTTTGTGAACAGCTCGTGATTTCCGACTTCCGGCGGCGACTCCTGCGGACTGCTGTAACAGATGATGGGAGGGTGATGACAAGCGGAGCGGAGAGCGCAGGCCTGAACAGGTTGAACTGAAGGACGCTTTGCTACCGGGGTCGTTCATCTCCACTGTGCCGTGTCGAAAGGAGTGAGGGACTCTGCTGAACAGGACAGCGGGACAGTTGGCACGGGAGTTTAGGAACTGATACCGGTCATCATCCTGTCCTCCGTGGCCAAGACCTGGCGATCCTGTCCTGAAACCAGCGATAAAAGTAGTCAGGTGTCACGTTCTGCTGGATTTAGTTATTTGGTTCGTTTCTTTTGTTAACGGTCGGGTTGTGGGTTTTCGGGGTTTGGTTTTGCTTCGTGCTCGTCATTTGGTTTCGACGGGCGCAATAGCCGAGTGGTTAAAGCGTTGGACTTTCGATCTGAGGGTCCCGGGTTCGAATCACGGTGACGGCGCCTGGTGGGTAAAGGGTGGAGATTTTTACGATCTCCCAGGTCAACATATGTGCAGACCTGCCAGTGCCTGAACCCCCCCTTCGTGTGTATACGCAAGCATAAGATCAAATACGCACGTTAAAGATCCTGTAATCCATGTCAGCGTTCGGTGGGTTATGGAAACAAGAACATACCCAGCATGCACCCCCCCCCCCCCCCGAAAGCGGAGTATGGCTGCCTACATGGCGGGGTAAAAACGGTCATACACATAAAAGCCCACTCGCGTATATACGAGTGAACGTGGAAGTTGAAGCCCACGAACGCAGAAGAAGAAGAAGAAGAAGTTATTTGGTTTCGCGTGGTTTGACCAGTCGTGTGGCATTGGGTGGAGTTCTGGTTGTTGTTTTAACCACTTGGTATTAAACAAGCTGTGTTTCTAAGAATATAACTATGCAGGAAAATAACAACCGGAGGGTTTTTTTTCTAAACGGATACGCACATGTACACACACACACGCGCGCGCGCACGCATGCACACACACACACACACACACACACACACACACACACACACACACACACGCGCGCGCGTTTTCTTTGTTGTTTTTTTTCCTCCAAATGTTTGTAAAATAGTCTAATTGGGTTGTTGTTATATCCTTTGAAATTTTATAAAAATCTATACGCCTATATGTTATAAAGCTGGAAAGTTATTCTCTTAGTTAGATTGTTAATGTGAATAGTATTGTTTTCATCCCGTTCCCTTCCCCTCCTTTTTTTTTCAAGTTTAATATCACTTAATGTGGATAGACATTAAATGAAATTGAACACACACACACACACACACACACACACACACACACACACACACACACACACACACACACACGTTTTCGGTTTTTAAGCTCGGGTGCTGCGTGTTGCAACAACTACCCGCCGA
>NC_134879.1:11277317-11279817 GCF_041734735.1 Babylonia areolata
ACAGGGGTGTTTTATGAGGGGAAACAAACTGGATCTGGGAAATTGCTCTTGTGTTTTGTTATCAAAGACTGCATTCATCATACCGACATTCCTTGTTTTGTTTTGTTTTTTATTGTTGTTTTTTTCACTCCCCTAATTCGGTTTCTCTGTCTCTGTCATTTCGGTGTGTGTGTGTGTGTGTGTGTGTGTGTGTGTGTGTGTGTGTGTGTGTGTGTGTGTGTGTGTGTGTGTGTGTGTGTGTTTTCGTGTGTGTGTTTTCGTGTGTGTGTGTGTGTGTGTGTGTGTGTGTGTGTGTGTGTGTGTGTGTGTGTGTGTGATTGCGTGTGTGTGTGTGTGTGTGTGTGTGTGTGTGTGTGTGTGTGTATTCGCGTGTGTGTGTGTGATTGTGTGTGATTGTGTGTGTGTGTGTGTGTGTGTGTGTGTGTGTGTGTGTAATGTTTGTATCATTATCATTATATATCAATACAGTGCATCGTTTGTTTTGTTACAAGTAAACCAGACACGCTAAACTGACAGAGAGAGAGAGAGGGGTGGGGGTGTGGGGGGGGGATTCAATTCATCATCTCTTGTGCAACGCATTAATTTGGCCAGTACAGCCAGCATATGATCAAGTGTACTGTGCTGGGCTGTGTACTGCACTGCCTCACACACAGACGTACAGGTTGAGACACAGACACAATGCAATGCTGACTAGTCGGTCCAGACTAATGGATGGGTGTGTGTGTGTGGGGAGAGGGGAGGGAGGTGTAGGGGGGAACAGGGGTGTTTTATGAGGGGAAACAAACTGGATCTGGGAAATTGCTCTTGTGTTTTGTTATCAAAGACTGCATTCATCATACCGACATTCTTTGTTTTTTTTTGTTTTGTTTTTTTTATTGTTGTTTTTTTCACTCCCCTAAGTTCGGTTTCTCTGTCTCTCTCATTTCAGTGTGTGTGTGTTCGTTCTTTTGTTTAGCGTCTTTTCACTATCAGTGATATTAGACGTTAAAAAAAAAAAATTTTTTTTTTTTTAAAGGGGTGGGGTGGGGTGGGGGGGGGGGCATGGGGCATAACTAACATGCTATTACATTTAACAGTAACAATTCAATAATAATAATTTAAATAATCAGAAACCATTAACACAATTCTGAAGTGCATTAAAGGAATGTAGAAATAGGGCTATGAACTAATGCCTGTGAAAGTTCGACCATAAGAACCTCGTCGGAAATAACTTTACAAAAATCATCTGCAGAATTATTATTCTCTTTGAAATACTTGGGCAAGAAGGTACGTAACTGCTGGCAGTGAAACAAACAATGATGCAAGCTGAACTGCTTACCACAGATGCATGTAACATTTTTACTATATCTTCAGCGCATCAAGTTTTATACGGAAGAAAGTAGAGGTTATTAATCTTATATAGCAAGCTGATGGATTCGGTATCTTTTCTTTAATAATATTCTCGGGGAATAATGTTCCTTTATGGTTTAAAAACTTTAACTTCCATCGGTTATGAAATCGACCCCATGCTGATTTTTCTAACAAAGTGTATGCCTCTTTTACGGAGAGACGGACATGTATTTTTGTCGATTTTTCTGAATCTTGCGCTCCTCTTTTAGCTGCTTTATCAACAATTTCATTGCCAAGAATGCCCACATGAGAAGGCACCCAACAAAAACTGACCTCAGTCCCTTTAATCCTTAAACAATGTACCAAATGATTTGCCTCAATAACTAAGTCAGGTCTTGTTTCAAGGCTGAATAGTTCTAGAGCATAAAGTACTGATTTGGAATCAACAAAGAATGCTATTTTCGAGAAAACTATTTGATGGCTCACTAAGTAGTTCAGAGCTTGTATAATAGCAATTAGCTCAGCTGTGAATATGGAAAGGTGTTTTCCAATAAAGTAAGATTTTTCAACTTTAAAGGCAGGAATATAGAAAGCCGCACCAGCGTTTTTGTCATCAAGAACAGATCCATCTGTAAATACATGGAGATGATTCTGATATTTTTCTGTTATATGAATTCTGGCAGTACTTGTCGTGATATTGATGTTTTCTTCCTTTTTTGTTTCAGAATAAGTGATATCAAAATCCGCTTTCAACATTTCCCAAAAAGGAACAGGAGAATGATGTGGTTTTGCAGCTAACTCTTTCATGTTAACTTCAGATTCTTTTAACAGATTTGAAATGTAAGTTGCAACTGTTTCTTGTGATGAGATGGCTTTAGCTCTTTTAGGAAAATCAATGTCTGATCTTACTGTCAGTTCATCAGCAATGAAATTTTTTGTCATTGAAGTGTACCTCACAGCGAATTTTGCTGTTGCTAACTCACGATGTTCATTTAAGGGAAGAATTCCGGCTGTTTTGTATGTTTCCTGATTGGATGCATGAGAGGGCACTCCGAGGGCAATTTTGATAGCCTTACAGTCTACACTTTGAATCTTTTGTAATAGATATTTAGGTGCACTGAAAAATATTTCTTGTGCATAGGTTATCTTAGATCTTACAAGGGCCATGGCA
>NC_134879.1:11284817-11289817 GCF_041734735.1 Babylonia areolata
CACCTTTCTCCACCCCCCCCCCCCCCACCACCCCCTTTCATCATTACAGTCGCGCTGTTCGGGGTGTTCCCCTCTCGGACACGTGCATCACTCCTCCTCCTCCTCCACCATCACCACCATCACCACCTCTACCACCACCACCATCACCACCGACATCACCACCATCACCACCACCACCAGCATTACCACCATCACCACCATCACCATCACCACCACCACCACCACCATTTCGGTCAACACCAACACCTGTGTGTGGTCAGTGGCCGCGCTGGTCACGCTAATTGCTTGACCACCGCGTGATTACGACAGGTAAGTGTACCTCCCAACACCTTCACCCTCTCTCTCTCTCTCTCTCTCTCCCTGCAGGATGCTGCCCTCTCTGCACCCCTTCCCTTCTTCCCCCCCCCTCCCACACCCCCCAATCCCTCCACCCCTTGCTCATCAATTTACCAGACACATTCCGACACGTTCAGGTCACTGGACGGACGGACCGGCACGTACACGCACGCGTGCATCTCACCCTTTTGATTTGTGTTATTCTTGCCACTGAACTGTGCAAAATGGTGTGATGTGTGTGTGTGTTGGGGGGGGGGGGGGGGGTTGCGGGGGGCCGGGGGGGGGGGGGGGGCGATGGGGGGGGGGGGGGGGGGTGGAGGCGGAGGGGGTGTGGGGTGGAGAGCTGTTACATAGGAAACAAGGGTGAGTGTGAGAGAAGGGATGCTGGTGCGTTTGGACAATGGGTAAGTGATGGTGACCCGTCTGTCTGTCTGTCTGTCTGTCTGCCTGGGTGGCGAGGTCGGTGTCCGGCGCTGGGCATTGTATGTTTGTGGGGGGGGGGGGGGGGGGGAGGGGAGGGATTATTAAGGACGGGGCGGGGAGGTGGTGGTGGGGGGGGGTCGGGGCGTGTGGCGGGGACAGGGGGTGGGTGGGTGGAAGGAGTGCGTGAGGAGATTGGGGGGGCGTCGGTTCCTACTCTTGCCAGCAGCTGGATGTTAATTAATAAGGGGGGATACAGGAGAGGGTGTGATGTTGTGTGTTGGGTGGGGTTGGAGTGTGGGGAGTGGCGGGGGGGGGGGGGCAGTCACCTGTTACCTTCTGAAGGGAAGGGAAACGATGACGCACCTGCTACAAGGAGAAGAGGAAGAAGACGATGATGAAGGGAATTTATGCCCTTTATTTCCCAAAAGAAGAGGAAAGAAGAAGATGTGTAGCTCACAAATCAAGAAGGAGCACTGCATGTACATAAAAGAAAAAGTGATTGTTATATATATTTTTCATTTGAAGTGTTTTTACTTAACAAATTGAACTTAGAAGAGGAAGAAGGCGAAATATGTTTTTCATCCCCCAGAAGAAAAAGTAGGAGGTGGAAACGAAGCAACAGTTCTCGTTATTTCCTAAATGCTCGTCTTTGGTTTAACTGACAATTTTTGATATCAAGAAACAAGGTGAAATACAGCGTTCAGTTAAGAATATTGAGCAAAAACAAGTCTGAGCTTATATCGTGCTCTTTCATGTGTCACAAACAATATACAAACGCGATTGCGAAAATACACACATTATTAGAAAACGAAAAGAAAGTTGAAGTGTTCGTCTTTGATATTGACTTTCACCAGAATGTCTACACAATGTCTTGTGTATGTCCTTCTTTCAAACACACACACACACACACACACACACACACCGAATCTTCCACAAATAACAACACCCCCTCCCCCGCAATGTACTAGCACCTAACTAAAATGTCCAGCCTGTGTGCTGCCAACACCTAACACAACACTGAACGCCCCAAACGCCGGACGTTTTCTCCACGTACAGAGACTGAAAGAACGATGGAGAGAGTGTTTATGAAACCTCGCCAGCTTCCCCGGCACTTTGAGCCCAAAGAGTCTGTCTTTTGCTGCCTGTCTATTTTGCTGTCTGTCTGTTGCTTGCTGTCTGTCTGTTGCTGTCTGTCTTTTGCAGTCTGTCTTTTGCATCCTGTCTTTTGCTGCCTGTCTTTTGCAGTCTGTCTTTTGCATCCTGTCTTTTGCTGCCTGTCTTTTGCAGTCTGTCTTTTGCATCCTGTCTGTTGCTGTCTGTCTTTTGCATTCTGTCTTTTGCTGTCTGTCTTTTGCATCCTGTCTTTTGCTGTCTGTCTTTTGCATCCTGTCTTTTGCTGCCTGTCTATTTTGCTGCCTGTCTTTTGCATCCTGTCTGTTGCTGCCTGTCTTTTGCAGTCTGTCTTTTGCATCCTGTCTTTTGCATCCTGTCTTTTGCAGTCTGTCTTTTGCATCCTGTCTGTTGCTGTCTGTCTTTTTGCATCCTGTCTTTTGCATCCTGTCTTTTGCATTCTGTCTTTTGCTGCCTGTCTTTTGCATCCTGTCTTTTGCTGTCTGTCTTTTGCATCCTGTCTTTTGCTGCCTGTCTATTTTGCTGCCTGTCTTTTGCATCCTGTCTGTTGCTGCCTGTCTTTTGCAGTCTGTCTTTTGCATCCTGTCTTTTGCATCCTGTCTTTTGCAGTCTGTCTTTTGCATCCTGTCTTTTGCTGTCTGTCTTTTTGCATCCTGTCTTTTGCATCCTGTCTTTTGCATCCTGTCTTTTGCAGTCTGTCTTTTGCTGTCTGTCTTTTGCTGTCTGTCTTTTGCATTCTGTCTTTTGCATCCTGTCTTTTGCTGCCTGTCTTTTGCATCCTGTCTTTTGCAGTCTGTCTTTTGCAGTCTGTCTTTTGCTGTCTGTCTTTTGCATCCTGTCTTTTGCTGTCTGTCTTTTGCATCCTGTCTTTTGCTGCCTGTCTTTTGCATCCTGTCTTTTGCATCCTGTCTTTTGCTGTCTGTCTTTTGCATCCTGTCTTTTGCTGTCTGTCTTTTGCATCCTGTCTTTTGCTGTCTGTCTTTTGCATCCTGTCTTTTGCTGTCTGTCTTTTGCAGTCTGTCTTTTGCATCCTGTCTTTTGCAGTCTGTCTTTTGCATCCTGTCTTTTGCATCCTGTCTTTTGCTGTCTGTCTTTTGCATCCTGTCTTTTGCTGTCTGTCTTTTGCATCCTGTCTTTTGCAGTCTGTCTTTTGCTGTCTGTCTTTTGCAGTCTGTCTTTTGCATCCTGTCTTTTGCAGTCTGTCTTTTGCTGTCTGTCTTTTGCATCCTGTCTTTTGCAGTCTATCTTTTGCTGTCTGTCTTTTGCTGTCTCTCTTTTGCATCCTGTCTATTGCAGTCTATCTTTTGCTGTCTGTCTTTTGCAGTGTCTCTTTTGCATCCTGTCTTTTGCAGTCTGTCTTTTGCTGTCTGTCTTTTGCATCCTGTCTTTTGCAGTCTGTCTTTTGCAGTCTGTCTTTTGCATCCTGTCTTTTGCATCCTGTCTTTTGCAGTCTGTCTTTTGCATCCTGTCTTTTGCTGTCTGTCTTTTGCATCCTGTCTTTTGCATCCTGTCTTTTGCTGTCTGTCTTTTGCATCCTGTCTTTTGCTTTCTGTCTTTTGCATCCTGTCTTTTGCTGTCTGTCTTTTGCATCCTGTCTTTTGCTGTCTGCCTTTTGCATCCTGTCTTTTGCTTTCTGTCTTTTGCATCCTGTCTTTTGCAGTCTATTGCATCCTGTCTTTTGCAGTCTCTCTTTTTCATCCTGTCTTTTGCTGTCTGTCTTTTGCATTCTGTCTTTTGCATCCGGTCTTTTGCTTACTGTCTTTTGCATCCTGTCTTTTGCTGCCTGTCTTTTGCATCCTGTCTTTTGCAGTCTCTCTTATGCATCCTGTCTTTTGCTGCCTGTCTTTTGCATCCGGTCTTTTGCTTTCTGTCTTTTGCAGTCTGTCTTTTGCAGTCTCTCTTATGCATCCTGTCTTTTGCTGCCTGTCTTTTGCATCCTGTCTTTTGCATCCTGTCTTTTGCTGTCTGTCGTTTGCAGCCTGTCTTTTGCAGTCTGTCTTTTGCATCCTGTCTGTTGCTGTCTGTCTTTTTGCATCCTGTCTTTTGCATCCTGTCTTTATGCTGTCTCTCTTTTGCATCCTGTCTTTTGCAGTCTCTCTTTTGCATCCTGTCTTTTGCAGTCTCTCTTATGCATCCTGTCTTTTGCATCCTGTCTTTTTCTGTCTGTCTTTTGCATCCTGTCTTTTGCTGTCTGTCTTTATGCTGTCTGTCTTTATGCTGTCTGTCTTTTGCAGTCTGTCTTTTGCAGTCTGTCCATTGCAGTCTGTCTATTTCTGTCTGTCTTTTGCATCCTGTCTTTTGCATCCTGTCTTTTTCTGTCTGTATTTTGCATCCTGTCTTTTGCTTTCTGTCTTTTGCAGTCTGTCTTTATGCTGTCTGTCTTTTGCAACCTGTCTTTCGTCGTCTGTCTTTTGCAGTCTGTTTCGCTCTGCGGGCAGAAAGCTACGAGAGCATTGAAAAGTCAAGCCGTCTGACAAAGTCATCGGCATTCTTGGACAGAACGCGGGGAGTGTCGGAAAATAAACAGACGACAGCCTCACAAAGCTGGGGGGGAGGGGGATGCAGGGCTCAGCTGTCAGCTGCACGGTGCTGCCTCTCTCTCTCTCTCTCTCTCTCCTCTTCTCTCCCTCTCTCTCTCTACTCTGTCTGCCTCCCCGACTGCACCCAGACCCTGCCCTCCCCCCCCACCCACCCTCCACCCCCCGCCGCACCGCCCCCCCAAACCTCCACTCATTCCCATGTGTTTGTATAATGGTCTGAGGCCGATGCATAATAAACCATTTGTCTTGTCTTGTCTTGTCTTGTCTTGGCTTGGCTTGGCTTGTCTCTGTCTGCCACTGTTCTGTTTTCCCCCCCACCCCCCGTCTGGTCTGTGACATTGAAAACATCAGAGAAAACCACCAGACAGCGACTGGCTGAGTAGGTGCATTTAGAGCTTTGTGATTGGTGTGGGTGAGACCAGGCAATCCTTTTTTTTTTTTTTGTGGTGGTGGGGTGTGGTGTGGAGGAAAGATTGTTCCCCTTCCAAATTTCACACTGCATTTTTTTTTTTTTCAGCTTGTGTATCAAACATTTACATTTACCGTGCGCTGTTATATTATGGGTACGTA
>NC_134879.1:11304817-11307317 GCF_041734735.1 Babylonia areolata
CTGTCAGACATACATACAGCAACAGACACCGGCCACTGTCAGACATACAGCAACAGACACCGGCCACTGTCAGACAGACATTCAGCAACAGACACCGGCCATTGTCAGACATACAGCAACAGACACCGGCCACAGTCAGACATACATACAGCAACAGACACCGGCCACTGTCAGACATACATACAGCAACAGACACCGGCCACTGTCAGACATACATACAGCAAACATACACCGGCCACTGTCAGACATACAGCAACATACACCGGCCACTGTCAAACATACATACAGCAACATACACGGCCACTGTCAAACATACATACAGCAACAGACACCGGCCACTGTCAGACATTCAACAACAGACACCGGCCACTGTCAGACATACATACAGCAACAGACACCGGCCACTGTCAGACATACATACAGCAACAGACACCGGCCACTGTCAGACATACATACAGCAACAGACACCGGCCATTGTCAGACATACAGCAACAGACACCGACCACTGTCAGACATACGTACAGCAACAGACACCGGCCACTGTCAGACATACAGCAACAGACACGGCCACTGTCAGACATACAGCAACATACACCGGCCACTGTCAGACATACAGCAACAGACACCGACCACTGTCAGACATACGTACAGCAACAGACACCGGCCACTGTCAGACATACAGCAACAGACACCGGCCACTGTCAGACATACAGCAACAGACACCGGCCACTGTCAGACATACAGCAACATACAGCGGCCACTGTCAGACTACGTACAGCAAACATACACCGGCCACTGTCAGACAGACATACAGCAACAGACACCGGCCACTGTCAGACATACATACAGCAAACAGACACCGGCCACTGTCAGACATACAGCATCAGACACCGGCCACTGTCAGACATACATACAGCAAACAGACACCGGCCACTGCCAGACATACATACAGCAACAGACACCGGCCACTGTCAGACATACAGCATCAGACACCGGCCATTGTCAGACATACAGCAACAGACACCGGCCACTGTCAGACATACAGCATCAGACACCGGCCACTGTCAGACATACATACAGCAACAGACACCGGCCACTGTCAGACATACATACAGCAACAGACACCGGCCACTGTCAGACATACATACAGCAACAGACACCGGCCACTGTCAGACATACATACAGCAACAGACACCGGCCACTGTCAGACATACAGCAACAGACACCGGCCCACTGCCAGACATACATACAGCAACAGACACCGGCCACTGTCAGACATACAGCAACAGACACCGGCCACTGTCAGACATACATACAGCATCAGACACGGCCCACTGTCAGGACATACAGCAACAGACACCGGCCACTGCCAGACATACATACAGCAACAGACACCGGCCACTGTCAGACATACATACAGCAACAGACACCGGCCACTGTCAGACATACAGCAACAGACACCGGCCACTGTCAGACATACATACAGCAACAGACACCGGCCACTGTCAGACATACAGCAACAGACACCGGCCACTGTCAGACATACATACAGCAACAGACACCGGCCACTGTCAGACAGACATACAGCAACAGACACCGGCCACTGTCAGACAGACATACAGCAACAGACACCGGCCATTGTCAGACATACAGCAACAGACACCGGCCACTGTCAGACATACATACAGCAACAGACACCGGCCACTGTCAGACATACATACAGCAACAGACACCGGCCACTGCCAGACATACATACAGCAACAGACACCGGCCACTGTCAGACATACAGCAACATACACCGGCCACTGTCAAACATACATACAGCAACATACACCGGCCACTGTCAAACATACATACAGCAACAGACACGGCCACTGTCAGACATTCAACAACAGACACCGGCCACTGTCAGATATACATACAGCAACCGGCCATTGTCAGACATACAGCAACAGACACCGACCACTGTCAGACATACATACAGCAACAGACACCGGCCACTGTCAGACATACAGCAACAGACACCGGCCACTGTCAGACATACAGCAACAGACACCGGCCACTGTCAGACATACAGCAACAGACACCGGCCACTGTCAGACATACAGCAACATACACCGGCCACTGTCCGACATACAGCAACAGACACCGGCCACTGTCAGACATAACATACAGCAACAGACACCGGCCACTGTCAGACATACAGCAACAGACACCGGCCACTGTCAGACATACATACAGCAACAGACACCGGCCACTGTCAGACAGACAGCATCAGACACCGGCCACTGTCAGACATACAGCATCAGACACCGACCACTGTCAGACATACAGCAAACAGACACCGGCCACTGTCAGACATACATACAGCAACAGACACCGGCCACTGTCAGACATACATACAGCAAACATACACCGGCCACTGTCAGACATACATACAGCAACAGACACCGGCCACTGTCAGACATACATACAGCAACAGACACCGGCCACTGTCAGA
>NC_134879.1:11312317-11327317 GCF_041734735.1 Babylonia areolata
AGAGAGGACTGGCCGTACTGAGTGAGTTAAATTCAAGGGCGGGGGCGAGGACGAGGACTAACAATCGAAAAGCAAACGATGCACAAAATACAAAAAACACGGCGAAACATGGAAAGGGAACAAGAAGAAGGGAAAGCGGTAGGGTAACCACGCCGGATCTACTTCCTGTCTGGTAACTAAGCAACGAACATGACGGCTAACACCGTGACAAAAGGAACGCGTCACCCCTAATTTGTCAGGTAGAAAAGTTCGACGATGATTTATATTGATACATCCCCGAAAGCTGAGTAATGGCTGCCTACATGGTAGGGTAAAAACGGTCATAGACGTAAAAGCCCACTCGTGTACATATACGAGTGAACGTGGGGGGTGGGGGGTGGGGGTGGGGTGGGGGGGGGGGAGTTGCAGCCCACAAACGAAGAAGAAGAAGAAGAAGATATTGATACGGCATTGTCTTTCTACACACACACACACACACACACACACACACACACACACATACACACACACACACACATACACACACACACACACACACAACACACTCACACACAACACACACACACACAACACACACACACACACACACACACACACACACACACACAACACACACACACACAACACACTCACACACAACACACACACAACACACACACACACACACACACACACACACAACACACACACACACACAACACACACAGTACACACACACACACACACACACACACACACACACACATATATACACACACACACAACACACATAACACACACACACACACACACACACACACACACACACACACACACACACACACACACACACACACACCGAGAAACAGGAGAAAAAGCAACGGAACGAAACGAACCAAAAGAAAAGCAGATCGGATGACAAGCAAAAGAGAAGAGAGGTTGGGAGGCCGTGAAAGACAGACCAAAGTAGAGCAAAAGGAGGAAGAGAGAAGAGAGGTTGGGAGGCCGTGAAAGACAGACCAAAGTAGAGCAAAAGGAGGAAGAGAGAAGAGAGGTTGGGAGGCCGTGAAAGACAGACCAAAGTAGAGCAAAAGGAGGAAGAGAGAAGAGAGGTTGGGAGGCCGTGAAAGACAGACCAAAGTAGGGCAAAAGGAGGAAGAGAGAAGAGAGGTTGGGAGGCCGTGAAAGACAGACCAAAGTAGGGCAAAAGGAGGAAGAGAGAAGAGAGGTTGGGAGGCCGTGAAAGACAGACCAAAGTAGGGCAAAAGGAGGAAGAGAGAAGAGAGGTTGGGAGGCCGTGAAAGACAGACCAAAGCAGGGCAAAAGGAGGAAGAGAGAAGAGTGGTTGGGAGGCCGTGAAAGACAGACCAAAGCAGGGCAAAAGGAGGAAGAGAGAAGAGAGGTTGCGAGGCCGTGAAAGACAGACCAAAGTAGAGCAAAAGGAGGAAGAGAGAAGAGAGGGGAGGCCGTGAAAGACAGACCAAAGTAGAGCAAAAGGAGGAAGAGAGAAGAGAGGGGAGGCCACAAGGAGGAAGGTGGCAGAATGGTTAAACGCTCATCTGCCATGAGGGGTCTGGATTCGAATCCCGCTCTCGCCCTTTCTCCCAAGTTGGGCTGGAAAATGAAACTGAGCGTCTAGTCGTTCGTATGAGACGATGACGGGCGCAATAGCCGAGTGGTTAAAGCGTTGGACTGTCAATCTGAGGGTCCCGGGTTCGAATCACGGAGACGGCGCCTGGTGGGTAAAGGGTGGAGATTTTTACGATCTCCCAGGTCAACATATGTGCAGACCTGCTAGTGCCTGAACCCCCTTCGTGTGTATATGCAAGCAGAACATCAAATACGCACGTTAAAGATCCTGTAATCCATGTCAGCGTTCGGTGGGTTACGGAAACAAGAACATAACCAGCATGCACACCCCCGAAAACGGAGTATGGCTGCCTACATGGCGGGGTAAAAAACGGTCATACACGTAAAAGCCCACTCGTGTGCATACGAGTGAACGCAGAAGAAGAAGAGAAGAAGGATGAGACGATAAACCGAGGTCCCGTGTGCAGCACACACTTAGCGCACTGATAAATAACCCATGGCAACGAGAGTGTTGTCCTCTGGCAAAATACTGTAGAAGAAATCCACTCCGATAGGTACACAAAGTGGAGTGATGGCCCAGCGGTAACGCGTCCGCCTAGGAAGCGAGAGAATCTGAGCGCGCTGGTTCGAATCACGGCTCAGCCACCGATATCTTCTCCCCCTCCACTAGACCTTGAGTGGTGGTCTGGACGCTAGTCATTCGGATGAGACGATAAACTGAGGTCCCGTGTGCAGCATGCACTTAGCGCACGTAAAAGAACCCACGGCAACAAAAGGGTTGTTCCTGGCAAAATTCTGTAGGAAAATCGACTTCGATAGGAAAAACAAACAAAACTGCACGCAGGAAAAAAAAAATCCAGAAAAAAAAGGTGGCGCTGTAGTGTAGCGACGCGCTCTCCCTGGGGAGAGCAACCCGAATTTCACACTGAGAGAAATCTGTTGTGACAAAAAGAAATACAAATACAAATACAAATATGTATGCATGCACTCAAGGCCTGACTAAGCACGTTGGGTTATGCTGCTGGTCAGGCATGTGCCAAGAAGATGTGGTGTGTAGCGTATATGGATTTGGCCGAGCGCAGTGACGCCTGCTTGAGAAACTGAAACTGAAACTGTCTTTCGATGATTACTGTTGGTAATGAAGAAGAGAGAGGGAGGGTCCTCAGTGACACCCTGGTGGTGGACGTTCTCTCGTCTTCGTCAGTATTTTCTTCTTCTTCTGCGTTCACTCGTATGCACACGAGTGGGCTTTTACGTGTATGACCGTTTTTACCCCGCCATGTAGGCAGCCATACTCCGTTTTCGGGGGTGTGCATGCTGGGTATGTTCTTGTTTCCATAACCCACCGAACGCTGACATGGATTACAGGATCTTTAACGTGCGTATTTGATCTTCCGCTTGCATATACACACGAAGGGGGGTCAGGCACTAGCAGGTCTGCACATGTGTTGACCTGGGAGATTGTAAAAATCTCCACCCTTTACCCACCAGGCGCCGTCACCGTGATTCGAACCCGGGACCCTCAGATTGACAGTCCAACGCTTTAACCACTCGGCTATTGCGCCCGTCTTCGGCAGTGTCATCAGAAGACAGCCGTCGAGGTTGATTTAGGAACGTCAACAACAAAATCAAACTTTACTTCTAAAACAACATTAGAGGCAAGGCCTTCGAGACTCACTTGTGATAAATTAAGTCCCCTAGCATTAATTACAGAGTAATTTCCCTTCTTTACTATCTGCACCAAAACGTTTGCAAAATAAATAAAAATTCCATGCTTAGCAAAAGAAGTTCTTGTTTGAACAAAAAATGATAATAATGACTCCTCTTGTTGTTCTGTCAGAATAAGAGGTCAAAGTGCCAAGTTTAGAGAATACAAAAAATATAAATAGAACAGCAAATGCAGTTTGCATATAATTAGGCTTCATTTTTTATTTTTTTGTGCCCATCCCAGAGATACAATATTGTTTTAAACGAGATGACTGGAAAGAACTGAGTTTTTTCCTATTTTTATGCCTAATTTGGTGTCAACTGACAAAGTATTTGCAGAGAAAATGTCAATGTTAAAGTTTACCACGGACACACAGACACACAGACACAGACACACAGACACACACACACACACACACACACACACACACACACACAGACAACCGAACACCGGGTTAAAACATAGACTCACTTTGTTTACACAAGTGAGTCAAAAAATGACATTCAAAATTTCAAATTTAGACCAAAACACACAGACTGGTCATCAGAGAAAGACGGACAAACACACAGACAGACAGACAGACAGACAGACAGAGACAACCAGGCACCCACCAAACCAGCCAGCCAGCCAGTCAGAACCAGCAACGAAGCTGTTTTCTTTCTTTCTTTCTAAAACGGCTTCCTCAGACACGTAAAATATAGGTGTCGACTCGCCACGGCACACCCTCTCTCTCTGCAGAGCCATGGACCGACAGACAGACAGGCCACAACTGCTCCGGACATCCCATCACAGCAACAGCAACAGCCAACGGTTCGTCAAAAGAGCCGACATGAGAGGCAAACAACCAGCATACATACCCTCCCTGCTGCCTCCGCCAGTGCCCACCTCCCTCGCTCAGGTGGCTGCCAATGGGGCGAGGTGATGTCCGACATGGGGGGCTCTGGCATCACTGGGGAGCTGCGGTCACACGGACAGACGGTCACACGGTCACACGGACGGACGGACGGGCGGACAGACGGCATGGCCTGAACTGGTGATGTGTCCTTCAGTGGAAGTAAACCTGCTGTAATATCATCAGTTTGAATGAAAAAATGAAGATTGATGATGATGATAATGATACTACTACTACTACTGCTACTACTACTACTACTACTACTACTACTACTAATGAAATTTTTTTTAAATACCATAGTTCTTAACCCTTTCACTGCCAGTCAATTTAGAGTACAAAATTCCCTTGTGGTATTAACACAGAAAAGACAGTGGCTAAGAATAGCTGGGGATTCCCCCTGCGATGTGTAGAAAATATGGCCTATCCTACCACCGAACATTCAGAGCAGTAGGTTCATGGATAACAGACCAATGAATGGTCACCTTTCAGTGACACGGGTCCTCTACCACGCCTGTGCATAAATGCGAGCTTGGCGGTGAAAGGGTTAAATGCCGCAAACTCCCCATACAGTGGGCTCTAAACGCCTCCCATGAACCAGTACACACACAGGAACACAGAATGACATGCGACCGCACACTGAAATACACGGGATTAACTCATTCAGTACGGCCAGTCCTCTCTTCTCCTCTACACAGACCCCTCGGATGTCCAGTGGGTGTCTGAATGACCCAACCTTTAGCTTCCGTCGTCAGAACTGTGGTATTCTTTGTCAACATTCACCTCTTCAGTATAAGAGCGTTCCGCTTGCAATATTTTAATGATGGTAATTGGGATGAAACGCTGTTAACGTCGTCTCTTTCGCCGTTCGTATGGAGAGAGTTAAGAAAAAAACAACAACACATATACCAAGACAATGATGATAAGATTACCGACTGACTAGACTCTGGGCAGTTTTAAACAAACACAATTTACACCTCGCCCAGACTTTTTTTCCCCCCCTTCTTCTAAATCGCAACATTAAGTAGAGAAGCGACAAATGACGCTCTTTAGTAAACACATGACAAGTCCTTTTTGTTCTAAACGTGACCACAAGGTGATTGGCTGCATCGCTTTGCTGTGGCATTTTACCATTTATCCACGAAGAGAGAAGAAACTGACGTGTTCACAAACGCCCACCAAAGCTGATCAGCCAATCAGTTCAACTTCTGTTTCGTTTCCTCGAAGAATGTGGAGCTGTGTGGCCTAATGGTAATATTCCCGACTGAGTAGCGACTGTCCATGGGTTCGAATCCCATATGCGAAGAGGAGGGTCCATTAAAACCTTGGATGGTGGTCTGGGTGCTATCCTTTTGGATAAGACGATGAACCGAGGTCCCGTGGGTTACATTACTTGGCACACGTGAGAACAAGCAGTAACAGAAAACAAAACCAACACAAATACAATTCCAGACAGGGAGAAGAAGGCGCTGTACCGTGGCGACGCGCTCTCCTCGGGGAGAGCAGCTTGAATTTCACACACATAATTATGTTGTGACATAAAGCAGTACAACACATCACAGCACAATACATCACATCTCAGCACAGCACATTACAGCACAGCATAACACAGTACAGTAAAGTACAGCACAACACATCACAGCACAGCACAACGCAGTACAGTAAAGTACAGCACAACACAGCACAGCACAACACAACACAGCACAGCACAGCACAGCACAACACAGCACAGCACAGCACAACACAACGCAGCACAGCACAGCACAGCACAACACAGCACAGCACAGCACAGCACAGCACAACACAACGCAGCACAGCACAGCACAGCACAACACAACACAGCACAGCACAGCACAACACAACGCAGCACAGCACAGCACAGCACAACACAACACAACACAACACAACACAGCACAACACAGCACAGCACAGCACAGCACAGCACAACGCAGCACAGCACAGCACAACACAACGCAGCACAGCACAGCACAGCACAACACAACACAACACAACACAACACAGCACAACACAACGCAGCACAGCACAGCACAGCACAACACAACACAACACAGCACAGCACAGCACAGCACAACACAACGCAGCACAGCACAGCACAGCACAGCACAGCACAACACAACACAACACAACACAGCGCAACGCAACGCAGCACAGCACAGCACAACACAACACAGCAAAGCACAGCACAGCACAACACAACACAACACAACACAACACAGCACAGCACAGCACAACACAGCACAACACAGCACAGCACACAGCACAGCACAACACAGCACAGCACAACACAGCACAGCACAACACAGCACAGCACAGCACAGCACAGCACGACACAGCACAGCACAACAGCACGACACAGCACAGCACTCACAGCCACATCACAATAAGGACACCACAGCCAGTCAGGACCCCCCCCCCCCCCCCACAGGAATGGACACAGGGATTCCCGTGGCCTGTCTGGCACTCTCTGGCATCGCAGGGGGTGTGAGACAGACACGGACAGGTGCGTGTGTGTGTGTTCGGTGGGGTGGGTAAGGGGATGGGGGGGTGTCTGTGATGGCTGGGGGCAGACGGGGGAACGGGTGAGGGGGGGGGGATGCGGGGGCAATGATGATGACCCTTGTCAAGAGCGCTGTTGTTGGTGGTTGATCGGGTGGGGGAAGGGGAGGGGGTCTGTTGTGTGGATGGGGGAGGGGGAGGGGAGGGGAGAGGAGCAGATTTATTCGGGAACTGTTCCTTGCGCCAACCTTTGCGGGAATTGTACCGTTCGTTATGTGTGGGTGGTGGAAAGTGGACCGCACCCACATTCCTTTCACAGGGGGGCCGAAGAGGATGTAACAGATACAGACAGACAATGAACTGTTATTAGTATCAATATGAAATAATAACACATACACGCACGCACACACACGCACACGGCACACACACACACACACACACACACACACACATCAGTAAACTCTCGCACAACCGAAAAACCAAATTCTCACTGTGGTTCCACTGGCTCATTAAAGGGAGTAAAGACGGCTTAAGATTTTAAGGTTGATATATTTTTTTCCCCATCAGATGTACTGACGCCCGTATCTTTATTTGGTGTGTGTGTGTGTGTGTGTGTGTGTGTGTGTGTGTGTGTGTGCGTGTGTGTGCATGCGCACGTGCATGAGAGAAAGTATGTGTTGAAGGATTTGCAAACAATGCAGAAATTGATGTTAATTGTATGAATCATGAAAGTTCCTGCAATCTGTTTCCAAAGAAAAAAGAATCCTTGATAGCAAAGGAGGGAAAGAAGGAGAGCCAAAACTACGCTCTCTCTCTCGCTGTGTCTGTCTGTCTGTCTCTCTCTCTTCGCCCTTGATAGCAAAAGAGGAAGAAAAAAAAAGAAAAGGAGTCCCTGCCCCCCCCCCCCCCATGATTTAAGCCAAATCTCTCTCTCGCTCTCTCTCTCTCTCTCTCTCTCTCTCTCTCTCTCTCTCTCTCTCTCTGTGTCTCTCTCTCTCTCTCAGGACTGAGAAAAAAACACCCAACAATTCTTGTTATTGTGCTTATAAATCTCGATACCTTGGAAGAAAAAAAAAATTCATTCGTTCGTTCGTTGGTTCGTCGTTCGTTCTCTCTTTTACTTCCTTCTCTCTCCCTTCTTTCCTTCCCCCCCACCCCCCCCCCCCCCCCCCCCCCCACCCCCCACTCTCTCCTTCCCTCCCCTTCAGGTATGCGCGCGTGGCAGCGCGGACAGCGGCGATCAGACAGCATGCAGTACGCCCTGATGGGAAGCCCCCGCCACACACCAACACCCCCCCCCCCCTCCCCATGTCACGTCTCTCCAGGTCCAGACAAGCGCATCTCTCTCCGTCGTCACTGTCACTGGGCTGCTGTGAGCCTGGTGGTGATGATGGCAGCCGGCTGAGGCCGGACTATTGTGTGTATGTAGCACTGCTGCTGGCTGCTTAGAACTGGTGCTGAAATAAATCTTTAGTGTGTCACTTGTCCAGTGGGCTTTCACTTCCGAGTTTTGGAGTGCCTCTCTGCCAAGATTATGCTGTGGATTAGGACCCCGTTGTGTGTGTGTGTGTGTGTGTGTGTGTGTGGGAGAGAGAGAGAGAGAGAGAGAGAGAGAGAGAGAGAGAGAGCCAAGAACCTGCTGTCTGTCTCTCGCAATTGGTTCTCTGTCTCCTCCCCAGTTTTTCGCTGTGCGTTTTGTCTGCCACGTGCATACATGAAAGCGAAATTGGCGTGTGAGTTGATTTCAGTCAGGTTAGTTTAGGGGGGGGGGGGGGGGGTGGGGGGATGGGGGGTTCCAGTTCTCTGTCCACCCCCACGCCCCTGCCTCTCGCCCCCTCTCCCCCCTCTGGCCCCCCCCCCCTCCCTTTTCCACATCCCTCCAAAAGTCCATTGCGGTCCGTCTTCTACGTACATCCTTGATTTAGATGAACAAAGCTTACGCATGAGTTGATTTCAAATCAGGTTTTTTTTTTTCTTTTCTTTTCTTTTCTCCCCCCTCCTCACTCCAATTGTTCAGAAGAGTTTCGTTTTTATTACACGTTGTGAGAAATAGTCTATTCCCCTTATAAACACTTTGGGAAGGGAGAAATCGGTGTTCCTTGTTCTGAAAACTGAATTGACATACTAATGACTGTATCTCCTTTATAAGTCGTTTTGATCATAGTTGTTGATTAATTGATTTTGTGTTGTTCAGATTCCCCTTCACGAGAGGCCGAGAACTAAATTAATTATTACGTTTTAAATATAAAGGTGATGAAGTCGTCCAAGTGTTGAGTCTCTCTCTCTCTCTCTCTCTCTCTCTCTCTCTCTCTCTCTCTCTCTCTCTCTCTCTCTCAGATGTTGCTTGGATTAGATTTAAATGGAAAACAGTGTTGGGCTTCTCAAGTTAGAGAAATATTATGTACAACAGGTTTCAATGTTGTGTGGTTGCAACAAGGTGTTGGTGATGTGAAAGGATTTATGATTACTTTCAAGCAAAGACTTATAGATATCTTCATTCAAGAATGGTCGGGTACTATTAGTGACAGAGACAGATATTCATGCTACAGATCATTTAAAGTCATATTTGACAAAGAAAAATACATAACACATGCTGATGAATATTGTTTCAGAGTGGCGTTGTCTCAGGCCTGATTCAATATGCTTCCTTTCAATAATAATGTTAATATGTACACTGAAAATGATATTTTAAAGCATTGTCCTTTTTGCGAAGGTGAACTAGAAGATGAATACCATTTGTTGTTTGTTTGTTCTGTATATACTGATTTACGGACAAAATTTCTTCAAGACTGTTTAAACCTGTCTCTTAGTTCACTTCTTCGATCAAACAACAAGCAGAGAAATTGCCATGTATCAAAATTTATTTTCCATGCGATCAAAAGGAGAAATCATATACTCAGACCTAATTAAGTAGAATTAACGTCAAGTCCATGAACATTGTGATATTGTGTCATATATTCAAGTGTTATAATACCCCTTCCCATGCCCACCCCAGTCCCCTGGTTTTGAATCGTGGTCCATGGCCAAAGTTCATTAAAACATTTTCGTTCGTTCGTTCTCTCTGACCTCCTAGTATGCGCGTGGCAGACAACGGCAATCAGATATCTAAGATCGTCTAGTCTCGTGTCTCTCTCTCTCTCTCTCGCTGTGTCTCTCTCAACCCCACCCCCACCACCACCCCGCCCTGTCTCTCTATGTCTCTGTCTGTCTCTGTCTCCCTCTTTTCGAAGTATGCGCGTGGCAGACTTCGGCAATCATATCTTAAAGATCGTCAAGTTGTTCCCCCCCTCCCCATCCCCACACACGCACCCTAGCGCCGGAAGCTGCGCTGCGACAGCAGCACCACCCACCACCACGATAGAGACAAGCATCTCTCTTCGTCCTGTCCGCACTGTCACTTGAGCCTGGCCATGACAGCTGAGGCCGCTAGGCTGCCTGCCACGAGCTGCAACAGCACTGATGCCCCTGGTCCACTGCCACCGGGTTTGGAGTGCCTCTCCAGATTATCTGTGTCGACTGAACCTGTGTGTGTGTGTGTGTGTGTGTGTCTTTGTGTGTGTGTGGCAGGCCCCAAAAACCTGCTGGCCGTCTGTCTCTCTCTGTCAGACGTGTCACGTGTCAAGGTCGCACGTGCCGAATTCCTGTTGGCTGCTGTCAAGGGGAGGGTAACTGATGGAAAGGTTGTTGGGTTAGGGTGCGGTCTTTTGATTTGCTGAGACCCATCTTCGTTAGTTCTTCGTTTCTGTTATCACCTGTATTGACGGAGGTGGTCGTGGCGGTGGTGGTGGTAGTAGTGGTAGTGGTGGTGGTGTTTCCGTGACGGCGGGGAGGGTGGTGGTGGTGGTGGTTGTGGTGACAGAGTTAAGATAAGATAAGATAAGATAAGATAAGAATAACTTTATTATCTCCAACTGGAGAAATTTGGTCAGGTGCATTATCACAACATAGACAAGTAAACAACATTGGGACCATAACTATAAAAGCCAACAACAGCCCCTACAAATATTACGAAGATACAAATGTAAAAAATATCACATACATCGTTTCATACATACATCCACACACTGCAGGTAATAACTAGTATTCTTCACGTAAAAACAGAAAGAATTAAGAAACATTATTTGAATATAATTATAAACATAGCCTACTATACTGCACATTGATTATAATAGATAAGATAAGAATAAAGATAAATTGCGGGAAACCACAACCAGATAATCAGCACCCACCCACCCCGCACCCCCCCCCCCACCCCCCCCACCCCCCCCCCACCCCACACACGCGGATAACTGCCTGCCTGTCTGCCTTCTTCTTTGTCGTGAGAGTTTTGGGATATGCTCTTTGGTTTGTGCATTCGTATCAGCATCATGTACATATGTTTGCTATTTGTTTATGTCTGGGTGTGTTTTTTTCTGATAGAATTCTTTGCCTGTTTCTGGTAAAGGTTGGTTTTTATGTTATTTCTTTTCATCGTTTTTAGGGCAGTACGCCCTGTAAACTCTTTTTCCTCAATAAAGATCACTTCGACTCGACTTTAACTCTCTCCATACGAACGGCGAAAGAGACGACGTTAACAGCGTTTCACCCCAGTTACCATCATCAAAATATTGCAAGCGGAAGGCTCTTATACTAAAGACGTGAATGTTGACAAAGAATACCACAATTCTGACGACGGAAGCTAAAGGTTGGGTCATTCAGACACCCACTGGACATCCGAGGGGTCTGTGTAGAGGAGAAGAGAGGACTGGCCGTACTGAGTGAGTTAATAATCCTTTCACCGACAATCAATTCAGAGTACAAAATTCCCTTGTGGTATAAACACAGAAAAGACAGTGGTTAAGAATAGCTGGGTATTCCCCCTGCGATGTATAGAAAATATGGCCTATCCTACCACCGAACATTAAGAGTAGTAGGTTCCTGTCTTACAGACCAATGAATGGTCACCTTTCAGTGACATGGGTCCTCTACCACGCCTGTGCATAAAAATGCGGGCTTGGCGGTGAAAGGGTTAAGCATGTTGTCACATATGCGGGGGTGGGGATGGGGGTGGGATTGAGTGGGTGATGGGTGTGGTATATGTCTGTGTGTCTCGTGGAACATTTTCTTTTTTTTTTTGAGTGTGTGTGTGTGTGTGTGTGTGTGTGTGTGTGTGTGTGTGTGCTGTCTCAATCTGTCTCTGTCTGTCTGTCTGTCTCCTTCGGACTGGGTGTAACAAAAAAAAAAAAAAAAAAAAAAAAAAAGCGTATCAATGCTTGTTTCATTATTCAGTTCGTTAAATATCATTTTGTTTCCTTTCTCTCTCTGTATCTCGCTTTACTTGTATGTCTATCAATCAATCAATCAATCAGTCAATCTGTCTATCTATCTATCTATCTATCCCACTTTGGGTTGATCTTCGTCACGGGTTTTGTATTTTGAAATCGCAGGGAAAACCCACCCCCAAAAAAACCCCAACAACAATAAACAGCAGCAGAAGAAGAGACGAAAAGGGGTGTGTGGGGTGGGGGAGGGGGGGGGAATGAAGAAAGAAAGAAAGAAAGAAAGAAAGAAGACTAAGATAAACTGTGTCAGTGCACTGGGGACTTTCTACTCTCCCCCACCCCCTCTCCTCCTCCTCCTTTTCCTTCTCCTCCTCTTCTTCCTCTTTCTCCTCCTCTTCCCCCTCCTCCTCTTTCCCCTCCTCCCCCTCCTCCTTCTCCTCTTCCCCTCCATCCTCTTCCCCCTCTCTTCCCCCTCTTTCTCCCCTTCCTCCTCCCTCCTCTTCCCCCTCTCTTCCCCCTCTTTCTCCCCTTCCTCCTACCTCCTCCTCCCTCCTTCTCCCCTCCTCCTCCCTCCTCTTCCCCCTTCTTCTCCTCCTCCTTCTCCTCCTCCTTCCTCTTCCCCCTCCTCCTCACTCCTCCCCCCCCATCCTCCTTCCTCTTCCTCCTCTTTCTCCTCCTTCCTCTTCCCCCTTCTCTTCCCCCTCCTCCTTTTCCTTCTCCTCCTCCTGCTGCTCTCCGCCCCATCTCTCCTCAATTCTCCTCCCTCATCATTTGCCTTCTTTTTTTTCTCCCTTCTTTTCTTTCTGTACTTTCTATCTTTCTTTGCTTCTTTCATATTCTCTTCTTTTCATTCTTTCTTATTTACTTTTTTTTTGTTTCTTTGCTTTTTTGTTTGTTTTTTGTTTGTTTGTTTTTGGTACGTTTCGTTTTTTTGTCTCTTTTTTATTTTTTATTTTTTTTTTTTTTAGTGTTTTCATGTTTTTGTTTTCTTTTCTAGTATATTCTTTTCTTTTCTTTTCTTTCTTTCTTTTCTTATCTATATTTTTTTTTTCCATTTTGCGTTCATTCTGTCTTTCTTTCTTCTTTTTTTTTTTTTGTCTGTCTCCATTCATTTCTTTTCTTTCTTTTGTGTTTTCTTCTCTCTTTTTTTTCTTTCTTGCTTTCCTTCCTATTTTTTGTTTTCATCTTATCTTTCTGCCCTTTATATTTTTTTTATTTCTTATTTCGTATTTTCTTTTCTTTTTGCCCCTCTTTTTAATTTCTTCTTCTGCTTCTTCTTCTTCTTCTTTTAAAGTTGTGTTGTTGGGGTTTGTTTTGGTTTTTTTTGCACAAGAGCTGGTATTCCGTTCACCTCTGTTTGTGTGCGTTCCTGGAACTTTCCTCTAGGGGGAGGGGGCGGGGGAGGGGGAATAGGGGAGGGGTAAGGAAGGTGGGTGTTTGAACATAAAGCAGTGCTCTGGTTACCACCACTTTGTTTTTCCTCATCGGGTTTCGGAGCTCTGTGTGTGTGTGTGTGTGTGTGTGTGTGTGTGTGTGTGTGTGTGTGTGTGTGTGTCTTGTGTGTGTCTGTGTGTGTGTCTGTGTCTGTGTCTGTGTGTTTGTGTCTTGTGTGTGTGTGTGTGTGTGTGTGTGTGTGTAGATGGGGGTCGGGTGTAACAGTGTGTGTGTGTGGTGTGTCTGTGTCTGTGTGTTTGTGTCTTGTGTGTGTGTGTGTGTGTGTGTGTGTGTGTGTGTGTGTGTGTCTGTCCGTGTGCACGTGCTTCAGTCAGTGTCCCCCCAGGGAACGTACGCAGCGTTTGTGCGTCATTGTAATATAGTATAACGGTTTGTGCGTCACTGTAATATAGTGGAACGGTTTGTGTGTTACTGTAATATAGTGCAACGGGTTTGTGCGTCACTGTAATATAGTGGAACGGTTTGTGCGTCACTGTTATATAGTGCAACGGTTTGTGTGTCACTGTAATATAGTGTAACGGGTTTGTGCATCACTGTAATATAGTGGAACGGTTTGTGCGTCACTGTTATATAGTGCAACGGTTTGTGTGTCACTGTAATATAGTGTAACGGTTTGTGCGTCACTGTAATATAGCGTAACAGTTTGTGTGTCACTGTAATATAGTGTAACGGTTTGTGCGTCACTGTAATATAGCGTAACAGTTTGTGCGTCACTGTAATATAGCGTAACGGTTTGTGCGTCACTGTAATATATTATAGTGCAACGGTTTGTGCGTCACTGTAATATAGTGCAACGGGTTTGTGCGTCACTGTAATATAGTGCAACGGTTTGTGCGTCACTGTAATATAGTGCAACGGTTTGTGCGTCACTGTAATATAGTGCAACGGTTTGTGCGTCACTGTAATATATTATAGTGCAACGGTTTGTGCGTCACTGTAATATATTATAGTGCAACGGGTTTGTGCGTCACTGTAATATATTGCAACCGTGTGTGCGTCACTGTAATGTAGTGTAACAGTTTGTGCGTCATTGTAATATAGTGTAACAGTTTGTGTGTCACTGTAATATAGTACAACGGTTTGTGCGTCACTGTAATATAGTGTAACAGTTTGTGCGTCATTGTAATATAGTGTAACAGTTTGTGCGTCACTGTAATATAGTGGAACAGTTTGTGCGTCACTGTAATATAGTGGAACGCTTTGTGCGTCACTGTAATATAGTGCAACGGGTTTGTGCGTCACTGTAATATAGTGCAACGGTTTGTGCGTCACTGTAATATAGTGGAACGGTTTGTGCGTCACTGTAATATAGTGCAACGGTTTGTGCGTCACTGTAATATAGTGCAACGGTTTGTGCGTCACTGTAATATAGTGCAACGGTTTGTGCGTCACTGTAATATAGTGCAACGGGTTTGTGCGTCACTGTAGTATAGTGCAACGCTTTGTAATATAGTGGAGCGGTTTCATTTGCGTGTTCAGGAGAGGGTGAATTAGTGAGAGCGGGTGAGATTGAGGGTGGAGGCAAAGGGAATAGAAAGAGCGGAGATGGAGTGGCGGGGAGAGAGAGGGAGAGAGAGAGGGGCGGAGAGAGAGAGAGAGGG
>NC_134879.1:11337317-11339817 GCF_041734735.1 Babylonia areolata
AGGGAGCATGGGAAGAGAGGGGTCTGTATATGTGTGTGCGTGTATGTGTGTGTGTGTGTGTGTGTGTGTGATGTAATGTGTGTGTGTGTGTGTGTGTGTGTGTGTGTGATGTGATGTGTGTGTGTGTGTGTGTGTTTGTGTGTGTGTGATGTGATGTGTGTGTGTGTGTGTGTGTGTGATGTGATGTGTGTGTGTGTGTGTGTGTGTGATGTGATGTGTGTGTGTGTGTGTGTGTGTGTGTGTGTGATGTGGTGTGTGTGTGTGTGTGTGTGTGTGTGTGTGTGTGTGTGTGTGCATTGGGACTCGGAAGGGAGGATGGAGTACAACAACCTTTTGCTCACCGACAACAACAGACTACAGTTTACTACTCACCTTTTCTTTCTTTCTTTTCTTTCTTTCTTTCTTCCTTCCTTCCAGCCTGTATGGCTTTATCATCAACCCCCGGTGTTGTACCATGTGGCCAAAAGCACACAGTGCAGAGAGGTTTGGGGGAATAAATACCGCAGCAAAGAACAGGATGTTGAGGGGTCCTGAAATTTGTGTTGGTTTATTTGTTTTTGATTTTGTTGTTGTTGTTGTTGTCGTTGTTGTTGGTGTTGTTGTTGTCCACATGTGGGGCTTCAGTTTGACACTGTCTTCGTTCAAACGTGTAAACTCAAGATTAGGTAATGACAGACTTAGGTATGGGGCACTTGTTAAGGAACATGAGGGATATTGTTTTTTTGTTTTCTCTCTCTCTCTCTCTCTCTCTCTCTCTCTCTGTGTGTGTGTGTGTGTGTGTGTGTGTGTGTGTGTGTGTGTGTGTGTGTTTCTGTCCGTCTGTGAGTGTGTGTGTGTGTGTGTGTGTGTGCGTGTGTGTGTGTGTGTGTGTGTGTGTGTGTGTGTGTGTGTGTGTGTGTGTGTGTGTGTGTGTGTGTGTGTGTGTGTGTGTGTGTGTGTGTACCGTCCTATGATCTGCGTCGTTTCAGCATCAGCAGCAGCATTGTTGAGTTTCAGTTTCAAGGAGGTGTCGGAGTTTGCGGACAGCTTCAGGATACGCGACACAACGCATGCTTCAAGTTAAATAATCAGCTGCTTGACCCCACATAGGAACCCAAAGCGTTGGTCAGGCCTTGAGAGCCCACCCAAGATTTTGTATACAAACATTTTAAGGCCCCTCACGTGCAGCCACATCCTAGGTTCTGTCAGCCGCAGTCCCCCACAGAGTCACCAAGCACTGACGCCAGGCAGCTGTGCCAATACTTGGTCGCGGTTAGGTTAGGTTAGGTTAGGTTAGGCCACACACCAGAGAAGACCCTGCATAGAGTGATTCCGGTGGCTAGTTCAAGATAAAAGTCGACAGATGATATGAATTATGTAAGCTGCATAAATGAGGTCAACCACCGGCCTCAGTGAATTACCTCACGGCTGTTTCAGGCACACGTTCAACGTGAACATCTTGAAACGTGCGTTTGAGAAATCAGTGTTTCAGCCTAAAATGAACCGTTTTATCAGTAGTCTGTAAGAGACAGATGTATCATTGTCGTCATCCTCATCCACCTTTTTCATCATCAATATTAAAGATAGCCCCAGATAAAGTGGCCTTTCATGCCCTGCTCTCTCATGGTGACCTCAGTTTCGATACCCCTTCACTTCCGCGCTTGAGCCATTATTGTCGTCAGTAAGGGGCTTAGTGTGTGGTGTCCTAACATAGACGTGTTGTTTTCTTGTGGACTGCCGACACTGGGACTGGGACAGACGAACCCGGGTGTGGCTGTGTATGGGATAATCGGAATGAGCGGAGTGGGAGTAATGCCACTGAAACGGTGCAGATGATGGGGCAGCAAAAAAAAAAAAAAGCAAAAAAAAAAAGCGACTGATGTGTTTTTCATTGTAAACAACGGAAGTGCATGTTAAAAAAAAAAAAAAAAAAAAAAAAAAAAAAAAGCCAAATGGTCGGTGCTTAACTTTTGGTGAACCATGTATAAACCGCCGGCGGCCGAGAACAAGATGAAGAGTGTGAATGGGGGGAGGTGACGCCCACCTCACCTGGGTGTGTAAATCATGGCCCAACATCAACTGGCAACGTGGAAGAGATGCAACACGAACTGACTTGCCAGTTCGTTCCAAGGTAAAACAAAAAGCGGTCTGCCAAACGACCTTTACTTACAGTGCTTGCTTGCTTGCAACGGAGAGGGTGGGAGAGGGGAGGGGGGGGAGAGGTGTTTGTGTGTGTGTGTGTGAGAGAATTCTTTTTTTTTTTTTTTTTTTTTTTTTTTTTGTTTAAGCGGTTTTTTAATTGGTGGGGGGTGGGGTGCGAGGCGAGGTTGCGGGGGGTGGGAGAGGGATGGAGGGGGGGGGGGGTGCGAAGTAAAAAAAATAAATAACAACAAGACGCCAACCTTTTTGTTTACCGACCCACAACTTTCCACCCGCTCATCTTCTTCTCCTTCCAGCCTGTCAAGTTTTTGGGGTTGTTTTTTTTTATCATCATCATCATCATCATCATCATCAGCCTCTG
>NC_134879.1:11342317-11347317 GCF_041734735.1 Babylonia areolata
GTGTGTGTGTGTGTGTGTGTGTGTGTCTGTTTGTGTGTGTTTGAGCGCGTGCGCGCGCTTTTGTGTGCATATGTGTGTGCGTGTTCGTGTGTGTGTGTGTGTACGCGCGCGCGCGCGTGTGTGTGTGTGTGTGTGTGTGTGTGCGCGCGCGCTTTTCTGTGCATATGTGTGCGCGTGTGTGGATGAATGTATATGTGTGTGTGTGTGTGTGAATGTGTATGTGTGTGCGTGTGTGCGCGCGCGCGCGCGGCGAAGAAAGTTATATAGCTTAGGGGTTAGGGGTGGGAATGGAGGGCGTGTGTGATTGTTCGTGACGATGCCCGTTCATTTCTCGCCGCTTCTCTCCCTGAAACCTATCACTGCACGATGGAGAAGAACATGCCCTCAGGTGGACTCTCCTACTCCATTTCCACACGTGTACACTCACCCCGCTCTCCTGGATTCCTCAGTGTATTGTACATAGCTGATTCCTCATCGGCTCTATAGCAGTGCATTGTACATAGCTGATTCCTCATCGGCTCTATAGCAGTGCATTGTACATAGCTGATTCCTCATCGGCTCTATAGCAGTGCATTGTACATAGTTGATTCCTCATCGGCTCTATAGCAGTGCATTGTACATAGCTGATTCCTCATCGGCTCTATAGCTGTGCATTGTACATAGTTGATTCCTCATCGGCTCTATAGCAGTGCGTTGTACATAGCTGATTCCTCATCGGCTCTATAGCAGTGCATTATACATAGCTGATTCCTCATCGGCTCTATAGCAGTGCATTGTATATAGTTGATTCCTCATCGGCTCTATAGCATTGTACATAGCTGATTCCTCATCGGCTCTATAGCAGTGCATTGTACATAGCTGATTCCTCATCGGCTCTATAGCATTGTACATAGCTGATTCCTCATCGGCTCTATAGCAGTGCATTGTATATAGTTGATTCGTCATCGGCTCTATAGCATTGTACATAGCTGATTCCTCATCGGCTCTATAGCATTGTACATAGCTGATTCCTCATCGGCTCTATAGCAGTGCGTTGTACATAGCTGATTCCTCATCGGCTCTATAGCAGTGCGTTGTACATAGCTGATTCCTCATCGGCTCTATAGCAGTGCGTTGTACATAGCTGATTCCTCATCGGCTATATAGCAGTACGTTGTACATAGTTGATTCCTCATCGGCTCTATAGCTGTGCATTGTACATAGCTGATTCCTCATCGGCTCTATAGCAGTGCATTGTATATAGTTGATTCGTCATCGGCTCTATAGCATTGTACATAGCTGATTCCTCATCGGCTCTATAGCATTGTACATAGCTGATTCCTCATCGGCTCTATAGCTGATTCCTCATCGGCTCTATAGCAGTGCATTGTACATAGCTGATTCCTCATCGGCTCTATAGCAGTGCATTGTGCATAGCTGATTCCTCATCGGCTCTATAGCATTGTACATAGCTGATTCCTCATCGGCTCTATAGCAGTGCATTGTATATAGTTGATTCCTCAATGGACATAGTCGAATACTCATTGGTTCGAAAGGGATGCATTGTACATCGTCGATTCCTGAACGGTTCTGTTGCAATACATTGTACAGCGTCGATTCCTGAACGGTTCTGTTGCAATACATTGTACAGCGTCGATTCCTGAACGGTTCTCTTGCAATGCACTGTACATCGTCGACGCTTCAACAGCTCTGTTGCAATGCATTGTACATCGTCGACATTTCAACAGCTCTATAGCGATGTATTGCAGGGAGTTCGAGGCCCCGTTTCGGCATGATGTTGAATTTTGTATTTGTATTTGTATTTCTTTTTATCAGAACAGATTTCTCTGTGTGAAATTCGGGCTGCTCTCCCCAGGGAGAGCGCGTCGCTACACTACAGCGCCACCCATTTTTTGGTATTTTTTTCCTGCGTGCAGTTTTATTTGTTTTTCCTATCGCAGTGGATTTTTCTACAGAATTTTGCCAGGAACAACCCTTTTGTTGCCGTGGGTTCTTTTACGTGCGCTAAGTGCATGCTAGCACACAGGACCTCGGTTTATCGTCTCATCCGAATGACTAGCGTCCAGACCACCACTCAAGGTCTAGTGGAGGGGGAGAAAATATCGGCGGCTGAGCCGTGATTCGAACCAGCGCGCTCAGATTCTCTCGCTTCCTAGGCGGACGCGTTACCTCTAGGCCATCACTCCACAGTGTAATATCATTGGGAAAGGCGTTTTGGTTTGATTTTTCTGGCCGCGCCCAGGTGTGAGTGGTGTAGGTGTAGGTATACCCTGAATTCGGTGGAGGAAGATTCAAAGCAGCGGATGGAGAGCATTGGGCCCCGCGGCCTTTCTGCACCGTGCCCTGGACACGGGGGGGAGGGGGGTGGGTGGGTTGGGGTGTACCATTTCACTTGCCTTGCCGGCCGTTCGTAAAGGCTATGGGACCTTTTAACCTTGACCTTTTTAACAGTGTGTCTGGACCTGGATTGCCTTTTGTTTTTTCTACAGGGTTTTGTGTAAGTGCATTGTGTGCAAGGAACCGATATTTGAAGTTTTTTGACTCACTTGTGTAAACAAAGTGAGTCTATGTTTTAACCCGGTGTTCGGTTGTCTGTGTGTGTGTGTGTGTGTGTGTGTGTGTGGTAAACTTTAACATTGCCATTTTCTCAGCAAATACTTTGTCAGTTGACACCAAATTAGGCATAAAAATAGGAAACATTCAGTTCTTTCCAGTCATCTTGTTTAAAACAATATTGCACCTCTGGGATGGGCACAAAAAAAAAAAAAAAAAAAAAAATGAAGCCTAATTATATGCAAACTGCATTTACTGTAGTATTATATTTATATTTTTTGTATTCTCTAAACTTGACACTTTGATCTCATATTCTAACCCAACAACAAGAGCAGTCATTATTATCATTTTTTGTTCAAACAGGAACTTCTTTTGCT
Organism: Babylonia areolata; assembly: GCF_041734735.1. Taxonomy (NCBI): domain Eukaryota; kingdom Metazoa; phylum Mollusca; class Gastropoda; order Neogastropoda; family Buccinidae; genus Babylonia; species Babylonia areolata. Next base: position 11,345,248 of record NC_134879.1, read on the forward strand.
AAGCATGGAAGTTTTATTTATTTTGCAAACGTTTTGATGCAGATAGTAAAAAAGGGACATTACTCTGTAATTAATGCTAGGGGACTTAATTCGCTTTAAACTGATCTTTCTCATCTTAAACATTACATTTTGAAATTATACTCAATACATAAAAAGCTTGGATTTTTTTTTAAGTGTATCACAAGTGAGTCTTGAAGGCCTTGCCTCTCTTGGTTTTTTTTCATACGTTTTCGTTTACCTCCTCTCTCTGTCTGTATGTCTGTCTCTGTTTTTCCCTGTCTCTGTCTGTCTCTATCTCTACCATCTCTCTCTCTCTCTGTATATATATATATGTACATGTATGCATATACATATATTTTTTATGCATACACACACACGCGCACACACACACACATCTCTCTCTCTCTCTCTCTCTCTCTCTCTCTCTCTATATATATATATATAGCTATATCTCTCTCTGTGTGAACGCATAGTGCGAGTGCGTGCAGTTACAAACACACACGCGCGTGTGGTTATTTTTTTTGTTTTTTACAGTCGTTAGATTGAACATACGCGCGCACACACACACACACACACACACACACACACACACACACACACACACACACACACACACACAATGTGATTTTGTGTGTGTGTGTGTGTGTGTGTGTGTGTGTGTCTGCGTTTGTGTTTTGAGGATCTGCATGTGTGCGTGCGCGTGTGTCTGTCTGTGCATGTGCGCGCACGCGCGAGCGCGAGCGCATGAGTGTGTGTACAGGTGAGGTGATAAGGCAGAGAGGAGGGAGGGGGCTGAATGCCCGAGCGACACGAGCTGTGCTGTGCTGTGCTGTGCTGTGCTGTGCACTATCGTGTCAGGGAACGGGGAAGGGAAATGGCAAAAGTTACATGGTCCGTGGGGAGAGGTGGGGGGCGGGGGGGCGTGGGGGCTGGGGGGGGACTGGGAGAGAGTGTGGGTGGGTGAGGGAAGAAGCAGAAGAAGAAGAAGAAGAAGAAGAGACAGATGTAAAGAGAGAGAGAGACACACACACACAAACAGAGAGAGAAAGATTCGGATTCGGATGATTTATTCATATAGGCCATTGCCCCTCATGAAAGGGGTGCAGTATACAACATTATTAAACATGCAAGTGCCACAAGGCGAAACAATCATCACAGGAATTATGATATCATTATTGATCTTAACTTAAATGCTTTATATATGTAAATGGACAAATTCTTTACAAATTGCTTTCTTTATTAGATGCCATCAAAAAGACTTAGCCGAAACTGATTTGGAAACTTCAAATACTTTCGTGGAATATACTGTTCTCTTAATCTACTTAAAGCAGGGCAACATAAAATAAAGTGTAACTCATCTCCAACACCACTTCTACACAGACGGTACACAGTGTGGGTGGGTGGGGAAGAAGCAGAAGAAGAAGAAGAAGAAGAGACAGATGCAAAGAGACAGAGACACACACACACAAACAGAGAGAGACAGAGACACACAGACAGACACAGAGAGAGAGACACACACAAACAGAGAGAGACAGAGACACACAGACAGACACAGAGAGACACACACACACAAACAGAGAGAGACAGAGACACACAGACAGACACAGAGAGAGACACACACACACACAAACAGAGAGAGACAGAGACACACAGACAGACACAGAGAGAGACACACACACACAAACAGAGAGAGACAGAGACACACAGACAGACACACAGAGAGAGACACACACACAAACAGAGAGAGACAGAGACACACAGACAGACACAGAGAGAGAGACACACACAGAGAGAGAGACAGAGACACACAGACAGACACAGAGAGAAACACACACACACACAAACAGAGAGAGACAGAGACACACAGACAGACACAGAGAGACACACACACACACACAAACAGAGAGAGACAGAGACACACAGACAGACACAGAGAGAGACACACACACACACAAACAGAGAGAGACAGAGACACACAGACAGACAGAGAGAGAGACACACACACACACAAACAGAGAGAGACAGAGACACACAGACAGACACAGAGAGAGAGACACACAGAGAGAGAGA
>NC_134879.1:11374817-11377317 GCF_041734735.1 Babylonia areolata
CATCTGCTTGGCAGATGTGGTGTAGCGTATATGGATTTGTCCCAACGCAGTGACGCCTCCTTGAGCTACTGAAACTGAAACTGAAACTGTCCACCTTGCTCTGTGTCTCTATTTCTCTCTCTCTGTCTGTCTCTTGTCTTTCATCGTTTTTCTGACATCCCCTCTGTCTCTCTCCCTCAATAGTTCCTTGGAGGACTGTTTCGGCAAAGCCACTATAATAATAATAATAATGGATACTTATATAGCACACTATCCAGAAATCTGCTCTAGGTGCTTTACAAAAAACGCTTTTGTTAACATAAAACATTATATCTATGTTACATACACACACCAAAATGTGAACATACATGTGTATCTAACAGCTATCCTAACACATACGCACACATAGGCAGGCTCAAACTTACATAAACACACGCACACACAATACACATTCATATACATGTATGTAGTTATGTACACATACATATTTATACACACATAGTCTAGCACAGCTAACGCAAAGGAAGTGGACCTGCCACAATTGAACTTATTGCTGAGGGAAAAGGTGAGTTTTGAGACGAGATTTAAAAAATGCGAGGGAATCAGAATGACGGAGGTATCAGGGAGCTTGTTCCACGTCTTTGGCGATTGAAAAGAAAACGATCTGTGTCCATAGGTCTTACTTCTGACTGGATCATGTTACGTCGCCATACCAGAATGGCTTTCCAGGTTTTCTTAACTCATGTCAGCAGATCTTGATAAGGTCCAGTGGTGGTGCTAGGTGGTTTGGTGCATTTTGTTTATTGACTCACTTGTGTAAACAAAGTGAGTCTATGTTTTAACCCGGTGTTCGGTTGTCTGTGTGTGTGTGTGTGTGTGTGTGTGTGTGTGTGTGTGTGTGTGTGTGTGTGTGTGGTAAACTTTAACATTGACATTTTCTCTGCAAATACTTTGTCAGCTGACACCAAATTAGGCATAAAAATAGGAAAAATTCAGTTCTTTCCAGTCATCTTGTTTAAAACAATATTGCACCTCTGGGATGGGCACAAAAAAAAAAGAAAAAAAAGAAGCCTAATTATATGCAAACTGCATTTACTGTTATATTTATATTTTTTGTATTCTCTAAACTTGGCACTTTGATCTGATATTCTGACCCAACAACAAGAGCAGTCATTATTATCATTTTTTGTTCAAACAGGAACTTCTTTTGCTAAACATGGAAGTTTTATTCATTTTGCAAACGTTTTGGTGCAGATAGTAAAAAAGGGAAATTACTCTGTAATTAATGCTAGGGGACTTAATTTATCACAAGTGAGTCTTGAAGGCCTTGCCTCTCTTCTTAGTGATGTGAGCAGTGTGTCTGAGTGTTTAGTATTTTGCGATAACACCTCGTTTCCATGGTTTGAGTTCTTTCTTTCTTCTTCTTCTTCTTCTGCGTTCGTGGGCTGCAACTCCCACGTTCACTCGTATGCACACGAGTGGGCTTTTACGTGTATGACCGTTTTTACCCCGCCATGTAGGCAGCCATACTCCGTTTTCGGGGGTGTGCATGCTGGGTATGTTCTTGTTTCCATAACCCACCGAACGCTGACATGGATTACAGGATCTTTAACGTGCGTATTTGATCTTCTGCTTGCATATACACACGAAGGGGGTTCAGGCACTAGCAGGTCTGCACATATGTTCACCTGGGAGATCGTAAAAATCTCCACCCTTCACCCACCAGGCGCCGTCACCGTGATTCGAACCCGGGACCCTCAGATTGACAGTCCAACGCTTTAACCACTTGGCTATTGCGCCTGTCGAGTTCTTTCTTTCTAAACCCGCCGTGAGTTCCCGTGTCTCGCATGCACAGGGGGAGCTGGAATATACCAGTGACTACAGGAGTCTGATCTTGTATTTCAAAGAGATGTTTCTCTCCTTCCATATATGTTTCACTCTGGACAGTCTATGCTAACCCTTGAGAGGATTTATGTTTTGGATCTTTTATTGCTGATGATGGATCCCAGGTTGGTGAACAAAACAGTTCCTTGTTTCTGTCCCTGGACAGTTATGTTAACAGTGGTGGTGGTGGTTTGACTGACCATCGGTTTGAGCTTTTCGGCGCTGATATCCATGTATTAATGGAGTGATGGCCTAGGGGTAACGCGTCCCGCCTAGGAAGCGAAAGAATCTGAGCGCGCTGGTTCGAATCACGGCTCAGCCGCCGATATTTTCTCCCCCTCCACTAGACCTTGAGTGGTGGTCTGGACGCTAGTCATTCGGATGAGACGATAAACCGAGTCCTGTGTGCAGCATGCACTTAGCGCACGTAAAAGAACCCACGGCAACAAAAGGGTTGTTCTTGGCAAAATTCTGTAAAAAAAAAAATCCACTTCGACTGGAAAAACAAATAAAACTGCACGCAGAAAAAAATAACAAAAAATGGGCGGTGGCTCTGTATTGTAGCGACGCGCTCTCTCTGGGGAGAGCAGCCCGAATTTCACACAGAGAAATCTGTTGTGATAAAAAGAAATACGAA
>NC_134879.1:11394817-11422317 GCF_041734735.1 Babylonia areolata
CTTTAGCATTGTCACTTTCTCATGAAAAACTTTGTCTGCCAATACCAATTTTGGATTAAACATAGCAGGAAAACAAATCTTCACAGTACAAATAATAGGTTGTAAGTCTTCCGATTTAAGCCGGGTTTTTTTTTCGGATCATTAACGGTTTATTTTGTTGAGGCTCGAACCGATTCCAAAAACACCATAAAGCCGCTTCCTCTTTTTCGGAACGCATGCTATGTGTGGTAAGACGACGGCATGACATCGTTTTCCTTGTTCGCATTTTAAAAAAAATGAAATACAAATTCTGGACAGAAGACATAGTATATATGATAGCAATAAACAAGTGTTCTGGGTTGGGGTTTTTTTTACGCGTTGGTTGCTCCTCTCAAAAAGCTTTACTGGATTGGCCAAGACTGGGAACTGTGTAGGGTTCACTTCTTCAACGTTGCAACATCATCTTTAGCTTGAATGCTGACAGATCACCCATTCACTGAAGTGATGTTTTAACTGCCTAAATCTTATTGAATAAATGTTCGCTGCATCTTGGCTGCTGGCCAGAAACATTCTCGGATTTGGCAGAGGGTAAGGTGGAAACTAGCAGAGCTCATTTCTTCCACGTTATATATATCTAATGTGATAGTCAGTCGTGCCCGACTATGACCATCAGAACAGCAGAGGAGGCAACTGCTGTTCCGACTATTTGGGCTAGAATTTGATTATAGTGGAGAGTGTCTTGCCCAAGTTATATCCCCACTCTCTCGGCCAAGAGGGTTTTAGGAGAGTCGGCGTTGGGATGGTTCCCAAAGGCCAACTAGCCCACAAGGCTGCAGCACTAAGAGCCAGTGCAATTTTGCCTCCTAGTTTGAGAGTCATAGTCCTTCACAAAAGACTAAGCTGTAAATGGTTTAAACTGAAACTGAAACTGGTTTCCCATTGACTGGAGAAACCATTGATAATACAGGTCTTACTTTGCTGTTGGCCCAAATGTAAATTTATGTCAATCTGTGATATAAGCCGAGTGTTGGGCCTCAACAGAACACATACAGTGACACTAACTACACAATCGACGTGTTTACTGCATATGAATATATCCTAAAGTGGACACTGAATTAAATGGAATGAACGTAAAAGAAAATTTGAATCTACCGTTGTTGTAACGATCGTTCGTCAGTAATTCGTTGTGAAGTAGAGTCACTATAGTTCTTCTGCCAGCGGTGATTGTGATTTAAAGAGTTTCGTTTTATCTATTCTATCATTTTCTTTCATTTCATTTTGGTCTGTAGCACCTTTTTGCTGATGTTGCTCTGTTTCTGATTTTTTTTGGGGTGGGGGGTGGTGGGTGGGGGGGGGTTGTTGTTGTTGTGATGTTGTTACTGATGATTTCGATTTCAAAGATTCGTAGTTTGTTTGCTTTTTACACAGACACAGACACAGAGACACACACAGACACACAGACACACACACACACACACACACATACACAGACACACACACACACACACACACACACACACACACACACACACACATACACAGACATACCCCCCCACACACACACACACTCACAAACGCACACAAATACACGAACATCTCTCTCTCTCTCTCTCTCTCTCTGTCTGTCTGTCTGTGACTCACACACATGACAAAGTGACTCCCCACAAAAAAACACAAAAAAAACAATGACAATAAAAACAAAAACTAGAAAAGCCAAGTTAAGTCGACTGCCAAATGTAAATTGCGTTTCTGAACAACAACATCAACAACAACAAAAGTAACAAAAACGTAAGACCCAGCACCACAGTTTTGCACATAGGCCACAGTCGGCTTGATGGAGAACCAGTGGGATCCATCACAGCCCTGTGATAAAATGAAACTGTCTGCAGTGACGACTGAAACTGGGGTTTGTGGGCAATCCGATATCCCCCTCACACATATATACCCCCTCACATGCACCACCCATGCTTGCTACACACGCCGCATGCATGCTCATACACGCGCGCGCTCGCACACACATACTCCCATACATGTCGGCACACACGCACGCACGCACGCACGCACGCACGCACACACACACACACACACACACACACACACACACACACACACACACACACACACACACACACAGAGACATGCACACGCGCACACACACTTAATACGGAGGGTGGGGGAATGGCAACTCTCGCCTCGTCCGTCCGTACATCCATAGTCGTTTTTTCGCTCTCTCTCTCTCTCTCTCTCTCTCTCTCTCTCTCTCTCTCTCTCTTTCTGTGTGTGTGTGTGTGTGTGTGTGTGTGTGTGTGTGTGTGTGTGTGTGTGTGTGAGTGTCACGTGTGACACTTGGAACCCCTTCCTCTCCACACGCGTTTCTTACACGCTAGTTAAGCAAGGCTTTCGCGAGACACGCGAGGAAGGCGCGTTTCTTTTTTTTTTTTTCTTTCTTTTTTTTCCCCCACCTCGCGGCAAGAGTGGCTAGGTTCTCGCTAGTCAAGGCTAGGTGGCTAGCCTTCAGAGCAACTTCGTCATAAGGTAAGCATAACATCTACTTCCCGCCCCGCATCGTTTCATTGTGTGTGTCTCTCCTTGCCCCGGCACTCGCTGTCTCGCCACTAGCTAGCACGCCAGCGTTCTCGCGATTATTTAAGAAACACGCCTCTGTCATGGTGATTTACTGCTGCTTCTGCCACTCATGGGGAACACCCCCCCCCCCTCCGCCCCTCCCCTGCCCCTTATGTGACACTCCTACCCTCCTCCCTCCTCCTCATTTTATGTCTTCTTCCTTCATTTCATTATGTGATTTTTTTTTCTTTCTTTGTAGTGGAAGTATGATTGGCAAGGAGAGGCTGTGGAAGAATAGGCCGTTGCCTAAAATCTGAATCATTGATTGAAAACTTTCTGAGTTTTGGGGGGTTCTCTTGTCTATCCTTGACTATAAACTTTCTGAGTTTTGGGGGTTCTCTTGTCTATCCTTGATTATAAACTTTCTGAGTTTGGGGGGTTCTCTTGTCTGTCCTTGAGTATAAACTTTCTGAGTTTTGGGGGTTCTCTTGTCTATCCTTGAGTATAAACTTTCTGAGTTTGGGGGTTCTCTTGTTTATCCTTGAGTATAAACTTTCTGAGTTTTGGGGGTTCTCTTGTCTATCCTTGAGTATAAACTTTCTGAGTTTGGGGGGTTCTCTTGTCTATCCTTGAGTATAAACTTTCTGAGTTTTGGGGGTTCTCTTGTCTATCCTTGATTATAAACTTTCTGAGTTTGGGGGTTCTCTTGTTTATCCTTGATTATAATCTTTCTGAGTTTTGGGGGGTTCTCTTGTCTATCCTTGATTATAAACTTTCTGAGTTTTGGGGGTTCTCTTGTCTATCCTTGAATATAAACTTTCTGAGTTTTGGGGTTCTCTTGTCTATCCTTGATTATAAACTTTCTGAGTTTGGGGAGTTCTCTTGTCTATCCTTGATCATAAACTTTCTGAGTTTTGGGGGTTCTCTTGTCTATCCTTGATTATAAACATTCTGAGTTTGGGGGTTCTCTTGTTTATCCTTGATTATAATCTTTCTGAGTTTTGGGGGGTTCTCTTGTCTATCCTTGATTATAAACTTTCTGAGTTTGGGGGTTCTCTTGTCTATCCTTGATTATAAACTTTCTGAGTTTTGGGGGTTCTCTTGTCTATCCTTGAGTATAAACTTTCTGAGTTTGGGGGGTTCTCTTGTCTATCCTTGATTATAAACTTTCTGAGTTTTGGGGGGTTCTCTTGTCTATCCTTGATTATAAACTTTCTGAGTTTTGGGGGTTCTCTTGTCTATCCTTGAGTATAAACTTTCTGAGTTTGGGGGGTTCTCTTGTCTATCCTTGATTATAAACTTTCTGAGTTTTGGGGGGTTCTCTTGTCTATCCTTGAGTATAAACTTTCTGAGTTTGGGGGGTTCTCTTGTCTATCCTTGATTATAAACTTTCTGAGTTTTGGGGGGTTCTCTTGTCTATCCTTGATTATAAACTTTCTGAGTTTGGGGGTTCTCTTGTCTATCCTTGAGTATAAACTTTCTGAGTTTGGGGGTTCTCTTGTCTATCCTTGATTATAAACTTTCTGAGTTTTGGGGGTTCTCTTGTCTATCCTTGATTATAAACTTTCTGAGTTTTGGGGGTTCTCTTGTCTATCCTTGATTATAATCTTTCTCAGTTTTGGGGGGTTCTCTTGTCTATCCTTGCTTGTAATCTTTCTGAGTTTTGGGGGGGTTCTCTTGTCTGTCCTTGATTATAAACTTTCTGAGTTTTGAGGTCTCTTGTCTTATTTTTTGTTCACCACAGGTTATTAGTGGATACAAGTGAAGGATGGCTTCCTGCGTGATTAGTACCCCCCCCTCCCACCTCCCCCTTCCTCACACTCCTCCTCTCCCCAGTCCTTAGTTCCTTTCTCCAACGTACCTGCGTGGTTTCGTAACCTATATATATATATATATATGTGTGTGTGTGTGTGTGTGTGTGTGTGTGTGTGTGTGTGTGTGCGTGTGCCAGCAGCAGAGATTTAGGAGGATGTATGTATGCACTTAGGGGCTGCTTGCTGAGCCTGTTTTTTCTTTTCCTCTGATGGGATAGAGTCTTGAGAGTGAAGTGAAGTTTACTGCTTGGCTGGTACTGATGTGCTCACAAACTCTGGTGACTGGATGATGCTTTGGGAGCTTTGCTGGAGTGTGACGTAGAGAGATTTGTGAGAATGGGCGTTGATGAAAATGATGGCGTTCGTTGTTCTCGTCTTATTAGGGGTGGTTCCCATGACCTAGTTCTGGTCTGTAGTTCCATGGTGTGTTGTAGCCACCCCACGCCCCTCCCCCCCCCCCGCCCCCCCAGCCTCCCCACACCCGCTCACCCCCCCTCTCCCACTCTCACATGGGATGGATGCCAGGGGTCTTTCAGTATGAACAGCATCCCCCAACCCTTTGGAAGTTCTGTGCTTGGAAATTCCGCTGTTCTCTTTTCTCTCTTGTTTTTTGCCATTAATTTTTCAGTTTTGTCTTCCCCCACAGTTGTCTGCTTTTCCTAGTCTGTACCAGTCCATTCCCCTTCCTTTTTTCTGGTAAGCCTCGTCACTTTTTTTTAAGATCTTATTGTCGCAGTATGCGATGGACTATCTGAGCTGTTTTATTCTGGCGATTAGGTAATGATATTGTAAACACTGGGATTTGGGCACTAGCTGTCTAACCTGCGATGTCATTTTTGGTTGTGGCTTTTGGTTGGTATTTTTGGTTGTGGCTTTTGGTTGGTATTTTTGGTTGTGGCTTTTGGTTGTGGCATTTGGTTGGTATTTTTGGTTGTGGCTTTTGGTTGATATTTTTGGTTGTGGCTTTGAAGCGTTTTTGATCTTTTGTTTTACTTTGTTTTGCAGTCTGGTAGCTGTTAGATACACATGTATCTTAAAACTGATGTAAGTATGCAGTGTGTGTGTGTGTGTGTGTGTGTGTAGTCACATTTTGGTGTGTGTATGTAACATAGATGTAATGTTTTATGTTAACAAAAGCGTTTTTGTAAACCACCTAGAGCAGATTTCTGGATAGTGTGCTATATAAGTATCCATTATTATTATTATTATTATTATTATTATTAATCTGAAGATGATAAATTAAGGCGAAGGGCTGACGTCATCAGCACAGCCATATCTTGTTTGCCGAAGGGAGCTTAAAATGGTAAAGGTGATATTGTATTGTGTTGTATTGTATTGTATTACTTTTTTGTCACAACAGATTTCTCTGTGTGAAATTCATACCGCTCTCCCTAAGGAGAGCGAGTCGCTACACTGAGAGTACTAACTAACCATTTTTCCTACCTGCAGTTTTATTTTGGTTTCCTATGGAAGTGGGGGTTTTTTCTACAGAATTTTGCCAGGGACAACCCTTTCGTTGCCATACACAGGACCTAGCCATGACTGTGTCATGAACTGTACTGTTTTACAGTTGTGGTTGTTGTTGTTTTATTGTTTTATTTGTTTGTTTGTTTGTTGTTGTTTTTGTTGTTGTTGTCGTTTTTAAGATGTGACGGGGTTTTGTATTGAACGCAACTTGGGCAATCCTGATATGACCCAGTACGCTTAACTGAACTGTCCGATTGTTTCATGCTGTGTTGCACCGAGGGTTTTGGTTGCCCCCCCCCCCCCCTCTCCCCCTCTCTGCCTCTGTCTCTCTGTCTCTCTCTCTCTCTCTGCCTCTGTCTCTCTCTGTCGCCAGAGGAAGGGAAGGCGGTAGTTTCAGTCAGCTGACTGAGGCGACCCATGACATCACACTGCTGTCAGAACTCACAGAGCTGACGTACTGACCTGGCTTGCTGCTTTCCTTTCAATGTCAGAACAACGTGACATGTCCCTTTCATAATCTGTTTTTTCCCTCCCCAGATTGTAAAGTCGGATTTCAAGTGCTTATCCGTGATTTCTGGTCTGTTAAAGATTCTAGTGCATACAACTCATTACAAATGACTTAGAAGTTGAAATAGAAAGATATGATTGAGTAAAAAAAAAAGTTATATATATATATATATATATATCTGTGTGTGTGTGTGTGTGTGTGTGTGTGTGTGTGTGTGTGTGCGATTCTGCGGAGGCAAGGGGAATGGTGTGTTTGGTTTCTCTCTCTCTCTCTCTTTAAATGATTTTTTTTTAGCTAGCCATGACTGTGTCATGAACTGTACTGTTTTACAGTTGTGGTTGTTGTTGTTTTATTGTTTTATTTGTTTGTTTGTTTGTTGTTGTTTTTGTTGTTGTTGTCGTTTTTAAGATGTGACGGGGTTTTGTATTGAACGCAACTGGGCAATCCTGATATGACCCTGTACGCTTAGCTGAGCTGTCCAATTGTTCCATGCTGTGTTGCACCGAGGGTTTTGGTTGCCCCCTCACCCCCTCTCCCCCCTCTGCCTCTGTCTCTCTGTCTCTCTCTCTCTCTGTAGCCAGAGGAAGGGAAGGCGGTAGTTTCAGTCAGCTGACTGAGGCGATCCATGACATCACACTGCTGTCAGAACTCACAGAGCTGACGTACTGACCTGGCTTGCTGCTTTCCTTTCAATGTCAGAACAACGTGACATGTCCCTTTCATAATCTGTTTTTTTCCCTCCCCAGATTGTAAAGTCGGATTTCAAGTGCTTATCCGTGATTTCTGGTCTGTTGAAGATTCTAGTGCATACAACTGACTTAGAAGTTGAAATAGAAAGATATGATTGAGTGCGTGCATGTAAAAAAAAGTTATATATATATATATATATATATATCTTTGTGTGTGTGTGTGTGTGTGTGTGTGTGTGTGTGTGTGTGTGTGTGCGATTCTGCGGAGGCAAGGGGAATGGTGTGTTTGGTTTCTCTCTCTATCTCTTTAAATGATTTTTTTTTTAGCTGATGTGAGGCAGGATTCCTGCAGGTTGTGTCTAACCTCCACCTTCACCACCCCTCCCTCCCCTGACTCTTGGTTTATAGTCACTCTCCCTGTTCTTCTCTTTCTCTCCTTGTCTCTCTATGTCTCTGTTCCCCACCCACCTCACCTCCCCACCCCACCTCTCTCTCTCTCTCTCTCTCTCGCTGTGTCTCTGTTTCTCTTTCTCTCTTTGTCTATGTCTCTGTTCCCCAATCAGCCCACCTCCCCACCCCCCACCCACCCACCCCCTCTCTCTCTCTCTCTTTCGCTGTGTCTCTGTTTCTCTTTCTCTCTTTGTCTCTCTATGTGTCTGTTCCCCAATCAGCCCACCTCCCCACCCCACCCCCCCTCTCTCTCTCTATGTCTCTGTTTCCCACCCATCCCCACCTCCCCCCCCCTCTCTCTCTCTCTGTCTCTGTTTCTCTTTCTCTCTTTGTCTCTCTATGTCTCTGTTTCCCACCCACCTCACCTCCCCACCCCACCTCTCTCTCTCTCTCTCTCTCGCTGTGTCTCTGTTTCTCTTTCTCTCTTTGTCTCTCTATGTCTCTGTTTCCCACCCACCTCACCTCCCCACCCCACATCTCTCTCTCTCTCTCTCTCTCCCTCTCTCGCTGTGTCTCCGTTTCTCTTTCTCTCTTTGTCTCTCTATGTCTCTGTCCCCCCCACCTCCCACACACCCTCCCCTCTCCCTCTCGCTGTGTCTCTTTTTCTCTTTCTCTCTCTCAGGGCTTGGTGGTAAAAAAAAAAAAAAAAGAAAAAAAAAGCATGTTAACTGCTTTTTCTCATTTCCCTGTTTGATTATAATTTCGTTTCAGTTCGTTTCTCACACTGTCTGTCTGTCTGTTTCTCTGTCTGTCTGTCTGTCTCGTATGCACACGAGTGGGCTTTTACGTATATGACCGTTTTTACCCCGCCATGTAGGCAGCCATGCTCCGTTTTCGGGGGTGTGCATGCTGGGTATGTTCTTGTTTCCATAACCCACCGAACGCTGACATGGATTACAGGATCTTTAACGTGCGTATTTGATCTTCTGCTTGCATATACACACGAAGGGGGTTCAGGCACTAGCAGGTCTGCACATATGTTGACCTGGGAGATCGTAAAAATCTCCACCCTTTACCCACCAGGCGCCGTCACCGTGATTCGAACCCGGGACCCTCAGATTGACAGTCCAACGATTTAACCACTCGGCTATTGCGCCCGTCCTGCCCCCCCCCCCCCGCCCCCCTATCTCTCTCCCTCTCTCTCTCTCCCCCACTGCCCTTTCTTCAATCTACCCATTTTGTGAGCCACTTATTGACACACACACACACACACACACACACACAGAGGATGGGGAAGGATGTTCTGAGACCGTGGCAGGCAGCATGCTTTCTCAGCTGGAGAAATGTCCTGGCACCGACCGACTGACTGACTGGCTGACTGTGGTGTTTCGCAGTGTTGCCCTGTCATCATCATCAGTGCGAATAGTTCCTTTGATCTCTGTTGTGCCGTGAATGGTTTGTTCGTAGTTCGCAGGGTGAGTTGAGTTCTCGGCGGGTTGCGAATGCTCTGTGTGACAGAGCGAGTTTCGAATGCCTGTGGCCAGAGGAAGAACGAAATTTTTGTTTGTACATTTCGAATACCTGTATGAATGTGAAAATGTTTTTGCACGTGGTAAGTGTGGGTGAATCGTGAGCTGTGCATGTTCATGTGTGTGTGTGCGTATATGTATGTGCTGTAGCGTCAGTCTGAATGCATCAGAGCTCGGGTGATGTGATGTGGTCTGTGTGCCTTGAATGTTCCGAACATCAGGTGGGAAAATTTATTTTATTGTTTATTCGAAATGTAACTAATGATTGAATAGTTTGTGAATATAGTAGTTTTTGCTGTTAGTTTTGAAATGTTTGCTTTTTGATAAATCAATACTTTTTTTGTGTGTATTTGTGTAATTTATAAGACGTGACTCATGAATGAATATTGTATTGTTCATTGGAAAATTGTATGAATGCATGAGTGGTGTGAAAGGATAACAAACATAATAAAATAAAATAAGGGAACATTGAGAATTAGCTAGAAGGAATGCTTCAAATGGAGTGTGTCGAGAGCTAAGAACTGAAAAAAAGTGTTGTCAGGGCTCCATGTGGACTGGCCACGGAGTGGAGGGACCTTGAACTGAAATGTTCACTGAGGAGGTGCCCGAGTTTTCCTACGAGTGAGTGGACACTACTACTGTGAGTAGGCTGCTGTCCGGCCTAGGACTGAGGCGATCCTGGAACTGGATCATCAGGTTATACAAAGAACATTTTAATTGACTTGTGATAGTCGAGACATTTGTTCCTGTATTTAAGATTAATTTTTTTTCCAGGATGAAGAGAGAGTGAATGAAAGATTTTTTTTCTTGGTTTTAATAATTATAATTGGCTCAGGGAAAAATTCCTTGTGTCTGTTTTTTTGTTTGTTTACTGAGAGAGTGAGAGACTGAAGACTGAACTCGCAAAAAAAATATTTCGTCCATTATCTTGTCTGTCTCCTCACCCCACTTAGTAACAGTCTGTCTGTCTGTGTCTGTCTGTGTGTGTCTCTTCTTCTCTTCCCGTCTGTCTGTCTTCTGTGTCTGTTGTCTTACGATGTCTGTCCCTCTTTTCTCTCTCTCTCTCTCTCTCACCACCTGTGTATGTGTGTTGGGGTGGGGTGGGGGTGTATGGGTGTTTACAGTGGAGGAATCGCATTTTCAGTAGTAGTAGTAGTATCCTTTTCGCCAGATATTGAAAATAAGCTCAGGCCTTTACAAATAGAACACACTCGTAAATATCAAAAAGGAAAAATTGAACACAAGATACCATACATTACACAAAATTAGATATGGGTGTATACAGTTGTGTGAGGGCGCATGGGTGGTTTACAGTGAGTGAGTGGTGTATGAATGTTTACAGTGGGTGAAGGGCCTATGGGTGTTTACAGTGGGTGGAAGGTGTATGGGTGTTTAAAGTTGGGCGAAGGGCCTATGGGTGGTTTACAGTGAGTGAGTGGTGTATGAATGTTTACAGTGGGTGAAGGGCCTATGGGTGTTTACAGTGGGTGGAAGGTGTATGGGTGTTTAAAGTTGGGCGAAGGGCCTATGGGTGTTTACAGTGTGTAAAGGGTGTATGGGTGTTTACAGTTGGGTGGGGGGGCGTATGGGTGTTTACAGTGTGTGAAGGGTGTATGGGTGTTTACAGTGTGTTAAGGGTCTATGGGTGTTTACAGTTGGGTGGGGGGCGTATGGGTGTTTACAGTGTGTGGAGGGTGTATGGGTGTTTACAGTGTGTTAAGGGTCTATGGGTGTTTACAGTTGGGTGGGGAGCGTATGGGTGTTTACAGTGTGTGGAGGGTGTATTAGTGTTTACGGTGTGTTAAGGGTCTATGGGTGTTTCCAGAAACATTAGCACGCGTGTGGAACGTGGAGTATGACGGGCAGACAGACAACCGAAGGAAGGCTCTTCAAAGCAATGAAATCTGCAGCGATGCATTGATGTCCCAATCCCTCCTCTTCCATTCCCCCCCCCCCTCCCCCCGCTCTTTGGTCTCCTGAAGTGTCTGTTCCTCCAATATATATATATATTGTTTGCTTTTTTGTTGTTATTGTTTTTTGCTGTTGTTTTTTTGTTTTTGTTTTTTGTTTGGGTTTTTTTTTTTTTTGTAAAGCATGCTCAAAGGGAGTGAAAGTGATGGTATGGTATAATGTGACCAGGAAGGGGAGAAAACTGAAGAGTTACGAAAGAGAGAGGGGGGGGGGGACAACAGTTAACCCATTGACTGCTGCTGACGGGTTTGTATGCTACCAAAGGGCTGCTCCCTCAGATAAGATAGAGGTTACAGGTTACAGGTCAGGATGTCAGCTACTATTCTTTATTCGGGATCCCTCCTCATGGGACAACATCATGTTTTAATAATAATAATAATAATAATGGTATTTATATAGCGCTGAATCTTGTGCAGAGACAAATCAAAGCGCTCTCGCACCAGTCGTTCACACGCATGCACAACTCTAAAACTGTAGAAACTAAAGACAAGGAAGAGGCAGGCAAGGGAGGCTATTTTGGGAAGAGGTGGGTTTTAAGGCCAGACTTGAATGAGCTGAGAGTGGAGACTTGACGAAGCGAAAGAGGAAGTTCATTCCAATCGCAAGGTCCAGAGACAGAGAAAGAACGGCGGCCAGCCAACAGTCGAGTGTTTGAATCTGGGTATGCGTAAACAGAGTGGATCCGAAGCCGATCGTAGTGAGCGAGATGGATTGTAGAGGTGAAGGCAGCCACAGCATAATTCAGTAAGTCACATGTAAGAAACACCAGATTTAGTTCTTGTACTTCAAACTCCTGCCACACTGATTTCATTTCATGAAGGATCGGCAGACAAGGGGTTAAGTAACTCAGCATTTTGTGGGCAACCCTCCGGAATAATTGCAATTCTGTTGCTTGTACGTCTTTTTGGAGTTATATCACGTTTGTCTTGCCCTTTCTGATTATTAATCTAGACGTCAGTGTTTGGTTTGCTGTGTTTGGGTTTCAGTGTCAGGCCCAGTTTCTTTCACTTTACTTTTTTTTTTTTTTTTCACTTCCACTTCTTTTAGCTGGCTGCAGTGACTGCATTCTGCTTCCTCCTCGTCCCCCCCTCTCCTCCATTCTCCTTCACCCTTCATCCTCCTCCACCACCCATCCCCCCTCCCTCCCTACTCCTTCACTCCTTTTTTTTTTTTTTTTTTTGTTTGTTCTATCTTGCGTGCATGGTTTTATCACCTACATGCCAGCAGCAGCAACAGCAGCATCAGCAGTGGAGATGGAAGAGGAATATATACATGCTCTTGAAGACTAGTGCCGCGGCACTGGCTTTTCTGTTGTGATGGAACGGACTCTTGAGAATGATGTTGCGCTGCTTAAGTGGCTTGTATATGTGCCCATCGACTCAAAGAAGAATGAGGTTTGGGGGGTGGGGGGTGGGGGGGGGGGGGGCTTTGCCGTAATGTACTGGTAGACACGCGAGACAGTACAGCGTTGATGAGGTTTGTTTCTCATGTAAGGGGGAGGAGGGGGGGGTGGGGGGGGGGGGGGGCTAGTGGTGGTGGTGGTGGGGGGGGGAGAGAGGATGGTAACTATGATCTAGTTTGTTGTTTGTTTTCACTGCCTTGTTGCAGCGTTGGCGGTATCTTTGAACCGAGCTTCCCAGTCTGTCCGTCTGTGTCTCGGTATGTGTGCACGTGTACGTGTGTGACTTAACCTCTCTCTCTCTCTGTCTGTCTCTCTTTGTGTGTGTGTGTGTGTGTGTGTGTGTGTGTGTGTGTGTGTGTGTGTAAGTGTATGTATATGTGCAGGTGTGTGTATGTGTGCAAGTGTGTGTATATATGTGTGAGTGTGTGTGTGTGTGCGCGCGCGCGCGCGCGAATGTGTGTGTGTGTGTGTGCCGCCTCTGTACAGTAAGCCTATCCATGTACGACTATGAATATCTTCTCATATTTTGAAAGATTCGCGCTCAGCCCACCGCCCAAGGTCTTGGTACAGTGACAGGGCAGAAAAAAAAGACCCTGACTGGACTTGGTCCTGGGACTTTTCTCTCGCTTCTGAAACAGGCACTACATCCGCTAGGCCACTAGTAGTAGTAGCCGTAGTGGTAGTGATAGTGGCGGTGGTGGTAGTGGTAGTAGTAGTAGTGGTGGTGGTGGTGGTGGTGGCCTCCATCTGTCTTGAAAGACAACGGATTGCGTCCGTAGATGTTGGCACCATAGAGAATGAACAGCCTCTGTAACGGCTGATCAGTCCAGTGCCAGAGCTGCTGTTTCTACATGTTGAAGAGCTGGAAGGTGGCAGAATGGTTAAGACGCTCAGCTGCCAATACAGAGAGTCCGTGAGGGTGTGGGTTCGAATCCCGCTCTCGCCCTTTCTCCTAAGTTTGACTGGAAAATCAAACTGAGCGTCTAGTCTTTCGGATGAGACGATAAACCGAGGCCCCGTGTGCAGCACGCACTTGGCGCACTGAAAAAGAACCCATGGCAACGAGAGTGTTGTCCTCTGGCGAAATTACGTAAAATGAAATCCACTTTCATAGGTACACAAATATGTAAGCACTCAAGGCCTGACTAAGCGCGTTGGGTTATGCTGCTGGTCAGGCATCTGCTCAACAGATGTGGTGTAGCGTGTATGGATTTGTCCGAACGCAGTGACGCCTCCTTGAGAAAGTGAAACTGAAACTGAAACTGAAGAGCTGGTGGGCCGGGCTGCGTGAGCGATCTCCACAGCGTTAGTTTGCTCTGCGTCATGAATAGTCCTGTATCCTGTAGACGCAAAGTTTTCTCGAAGTTATGAATTGTCGGATATTCATGGACTTTGGGAAATCAGCGCAAAGGGGTTTTTATTTTTTATTTTTTTTTTTTAGTGTTGTGAATTGTCCTTAATCCATGTATATATGTCCGACTATGACCATCAAAACAGCAGAGGAGGCAACTGCTGTTCCGACTATTTGGGCTAGAATTTGTTTATAGTGGAGAGTGTCTTGCCCAAGTACATCCCCACTCTCTCGGCCAAGAGGGTTTTAGGACAGTCGGCGTTGGGATGGTTCCCAAAGGCCAACTAGCCCACAAGGTTGCAGCACTAAGAGCCAGTGCAATTTTGCCTCCTAGTTTGAGAGTCATAGTCCTTCACAAAAGGCTAAGCTGTAAATGGTTTCCCATTGACTGGAGAAACCATTGATAATACAGCTCTCACTTTGCTGTTGGCCCAAATGTAAACTTATGTCAATCTGTGATATAAGCCGAGTGTTGGGGCTACCTTAATCCATACAATCTGGGAATCAGCGCAAAGGTGGTCCTTTTTTTACAGTGTTATGAATAGTCCTTAAATCCATAGACCTTGGGAAATCAGCGCAAAGTTTGCTTATAGTTTTGAATCTATGTTAAATCCACAAGCTGTGGGAAACTCTTAACTCACTCAGTACGGCCAGTCCTCTCTTCTCCTCTACACAGACCCCTCGGATGTCCAGTGGGTGTCTGAATGACCCAACCTTTAGCTTCAGTCGTCAGAACTGTGGTATTCTTTGTCAACATTCACCTCTTCAGTATAAGAGCCTTCCACTTGCAATATTTTGATGATGGTAATTGCGGTGAAACGCTGTTAACGTCGTCTCTTTCGCCGTTCGTATGGAGAGAGTTAAAACGTGAAGCACTCTTGGCGCCGCTAAGATCTGGACCAGGCAGGGACCAGTACTCCAAGGGCTGGGTGGTCAGAGGAACTGTCGGTGTTTTCCTGTGTTTCGGTGTTGGAAGATTAGTGTATATCAGTCCGTGTATACATGCGTGCGTAAGCTGCTGCGTGCGTGCGTGCTTGTGTGTGTGTGTGTGTGTGTGTGTGTGTGTGTTATATTCCATGCTATTTTTTATGTTTCGTGATTAACTCTTGTTGTTGTAGTTGTTGTTGTTGTTACCGTCTACACCGAGTGTCCGTAGCGATTTTCTTTTTTCTTTTTTCTCTCTTTTTTCTTTCTTTTTTTTTTTTTTTTTTTTGTTTTCCTTTTTCATCTTTTGTGCGTGTGAGTGGTGTGTGTGTTTGTGTGTGAGGGGAGGGCATGGTGTAAAGAAGCTTCCAGCTTATCCAGTTACCCTCAATAAAACATTTCTTCATGTTCATTGTACATGTTCATTCCTTGTCATCTGTTTCGGTTCACGGGCGCTAGAAAGACAATGACGAAGTTTAAAGACCTTCTGGTTGACGTCCTTATAAGGTCAGGTTGTTCTGGGATGCGGTCAAGTGTCAACATGAAGCGGGAACGCTGTTTGCTGACAGGGGGGTGAAGGACGCTGGGAGTCAGGACAGCCGATGGCACGGTGCCAGAGCTGACCAAGGTCATTCCTTCCCGTGCATCCCTCGCTGAGCAGAACCCTGTAAGGAAAGATTTTTTTCCCCTTGTTCATGCAGAAATGGGTAGACGATAGAGTATTGCTGCTGCACGTAAGTGTGAGAGCCATTACACACACAGTGTACAAAATATAGTGTATCGGTATACTTTCCAGAATTGACTAACGCATAACAGTTGGGCAGAACATTGGTGTATATCCAGTGGCAGTGGTCTGTCGGTATGTTTTCACCGTCTCAGGCCGGGGAGAACGGCCAGAGAGCTGCTTCACATGAGCCAGTCAAGAGTGGAGCATACATACCCACCATCACACTGCTGTCAGTGCTCACAGTAACCAGAATACCTCAGCTGTTTCCAAAGTTACAAACAACTCAGCTGACTGGGGATGGGGGGCGGGGGGATGGTGGATGGTGGTGGGGGTGGTGGTCAGCAGCTGGCATGCCGTAGCCTTCACGTAGAGTTCTCTTACTCCGTACCATGTCCCCCCCCCCACCCACCCACCCCCGCCCGCCCCACCCCACCTGTCACTTTCTCCAGCTCTCCCTCCAATGTCTCTCTCTCTCTCTCTCTCTCTCTCTCTCTACCTCTCTCTCTTTGTCCTCTCTCTCTTTCTCAGTCTGTCTGTCTCTGTCTCTCTCCCCACCCCCTAACCCTCTTCTCCTGTGTACCTTTTTTTTCTTTGTTTTTTTTTGTTCCTTCCATAGTGTGACCTACTTATCGGGCAGAGAGATGGTGCTCCAGTTAGAAGACTGGCTGCATGTTGTTGTTTTTTTTTCTCTCAGCTGGTAGAAAATGTAGTGGTGTTAGGCACTGAGTGACAGTAGTGTCGGTAATCGTTTCTTGTCAGTGTTGGAAGTTCCTTTGATCCCAGAGTGCTGTGAGAGCGGTTTCGTTGATCGTTGCAGTCAGTCGCGCGAGCACGTTTGGTGGCTGGTGCCTGGGGCGTGTGCTGTTTGTCTCTGGCTTCTTTGTCTGTCTGTCTGTCTGTCGGTTGGTCTGCCTGTCTGTCTGTCTTTCTGTCTGTCCGTCTGCATCGCTCTCTCTGCCTTCCCCCCTCTCTCTGCCTTCCCCCCTCTCTCTGTCTGTCTCTCTTTTTCTCTCTGTCTCTCTCTGCCTTCCCCCCTCTCTCTGCCTTCCCCCCTCTCTCTGTCTGTCTTTCGTATTCTCTGTCTCTCTCTGCCTCCCCCCTCTCTCTGCCTCCCCCCCTCTCTCTGCCTTCCCCCCTCTCTCTGTCTTTCGTATTCTCTGTCTCTCTCTGCCTCCTCCCCTCTCTCTGCCTTCCTCCCTCTCTCTCTCTCCCCCCCTGTCTGTCTTTCGTATTCTCTCTGTCTCTCTCTGCCTCCTCCCCTCTCTCTGCCTTCCTCCCTCTCTCTGTCTGTCTTTCGTATTCTCTCTGTCTGTCTGCCATCCCCCCTCTCTCTGCCTTCCCCCTCTCTCTGCCTTCCCCCCTCTCTCTGTCTGTCTCTCGTTTTCTCTCTGTCTCTCTGTGCCTCCCCCCTCTCTCTGTGTCTCTTTCTGTCTCTGTCTCTCTCTGCCTTCCCCACTCTCTCTGCCTTCCCCCTCTCTCTGTCTCTTTTTCTCTCTGCCTCCCCCCCCCCTCTCTGCCTCCACCCCCCCCCCTCTCTCTGCCTTCCTCCCCCTCTGTCTTTCCCCCTCTCTGTGTCTGTCTCTCGTTTTCTCTCTGTCTCTCTGTGCCTGGGGCGTGTGCTGTTTGTCTCTGACTTCTTTGTCTGTCTCGGTTGGTCTGCCTGTCCGTCTGTCTTTCTGTCTGTCCGTCTGCATCGCTCTCTCTCTGTCTTCCCCCCTCTCTCTGCCTCCCTTTTCTCTCTGTCTCTCTCTGCCTTCCCCCCTCTCTCTGTCTGGCTCTCGTTTTCTCTCTGTCTCTCTCTGTCTTCCCCCCTCTCTCTGCCTCCCCCCTCTCTCTGCCTCCCCCCTCTCTCTGCCTCCCCCTCTCTATGTCTGTCTCTCGTTTTCTCTCTGTCTCTCTCTGCCACCCCCCCCCCTCTCTGCCTTCCCCACCTCTCTCTCTGTCTCTCTCTGCCTCCCCCCCCCCTTCTCTGTCTGTCTTTCGTATTCTCTCTGTCTCTCTCTGCCTCCCCCCTCTCTCTGCCTCCCCCCTCTCTCTGCCTCCCCCCTCTCTCTGCCTTCCTCCCTCTCTCTGCCTTCCCCCTCTCTCTGCCTTCCTCCCTCTCTCTGCCTCCCCCCTCTCTCTGCCTCCCCCCTCTCTCTGCCTTCCTCCCTCTCTCTGCCTCCCCCCTCTCTCTGCCTTCCTCCCTCTCTCTGCCTTCCTCCCTCTCTCTGCCTCCCCCCTCTCTCTGCCTTCCTCCCTCTCTCTGCCTCCCCCCTCTCTCTGCCTTCCTCCCTCTCTCTGCCTCCCCCCTCTCTCTGCCTTCCTCCCTCTCTCTGCCTTCCTCCCTCTCTCTGTCTTTCGTATTCTCTCTGTCTCTGTCTGCCTTCCTCCCTCTCTCTGCCTCCCCCCTCTCTCTGCCTTCCTCCCTCTCTCTGCCTCCCCCCTCTCTCTGCCTCCCCCCCTCTCTCTGCCTCCCCCCTCTCTCTGCCTTCCTCCCTCTCTCTGCCTCCCCCCTCTCTCTGCCTTCCTCCCTCTCTCTGCCTTCCTCCCTCTCTCTGTCTGTCTTTCGTATTCTCTCTGTCTCTGTCTGCCTTCCCCCCTCTCTCTGCCTTCCCCCCTCTCTCTGTCTGTCTCTCGTTTTCTCTCTGTCTCTCTGTGCTTCGCCCCCCCTCTCTCTGCCTCCCCCCCCTCTCTGCCTTCCCCCCTCTCTCTGTCTTTCCCCCCTCTCTCTGTCTGTCTCTCGTTTTCTCTCTGTCTCTCTGTGCCTCCCCCCTCTCTCTCTGTGTCTCTTTCTGTCTCGGTCTCTCTCTGCCTTCCCCCTCTCTCTCTCTGTCTCTATCTGCCTTCCCCACTCTCTCTGCCTTCCCCCCTCTCTCTGTCTCTCGTTTTCTCTCTGTGCCTCGCCCCCTCTCTCTGCCTCCCCCTCTCTCTCTGCCTCCCCCCTCTCTGCCTCCCCCTCTCTCTCTCTGCCTCCTCCCCTCTCTCTGCCTTCCCCCCTCTCTCTCTCTGTCTCTGTGCCTCGCCCCCCCTCTCTGCCTTCCCCCTCTCTCTGCCTTCCCCCCTCTCTCTGCCTTCCCCCCTCTCTGTCTGTCTCTCGTTTTCTCTCTGTCTCTCTGTGCCTCGCCCCCTCTCTCTGCCTCCTCCCTCTCTCTCTGCCTCCCCCTCTCTCTCTGCCTCCCCCCCTCTCTCTCTCTGCCTCCTCCCCTCTCTCTGCCTTCCCCCCTCTCTCTGTCTCTCGTTTTCTCTCTGTCTCTCTGTGCCTCGCCCCCCCTCTCTCTGCCTCCCCCCCTCTCTCTCTGTCTCTTTCTCTCTCTGTCTCTCTCTGCCTTCCCCCTCTCTCTGTCTGTCTCTCTTTTTTTTCTCTCTCTCTCTCTCTCTCTGCCTTCCCCCCTCTCTCTGCCTCTCTCTCTCTCTTTCTCTCCTTTTCTCTCTCTCTCTCTCTGCCTTCCCCCCCCTCTCTCTCTTTCTCTCTGTCTCTCTCTGCCTTCCCCCCTCTCTCTGTCTCTGTATGTCTGTCTGTCGGTCGGTCTCTTTCTATCACTCTCTCTCTTTGCCCCCTCCCCTCAGTCTGTCTGTCTGTCGGTCGGTCTGTTCGTCTCTGTCCTCCCCCCCTGTCTCTGTCTGTATAAATAAAAGAACATGATCATCTTCATATATGGACCAGAAGAGAATACAGAAAGTACTCTGACATAGTTGAAGGTTCTTCTTCAAATAAATAGATTCTGCTGGTTGGTTTGAATCTGTACAGACTGTTGGGGAAAAAAATAGGAGCAAATAATCGACAGTGATCAAGTAGGAACCTCAAGAGGCTTGAAGCTTATGAAGATTCTGCTGTTGTGCAATCTGTGGTTTCAACTAAAAGTATGTAGTTCTCCTCTTTACACTATAATCGTGTTGAAAGCCGCAGACCTGTCTTTGCCTGAACCCCCATCGTGTGTATGTATACGCACGTAGAAAATCAAATACGCACGTAAAAGATCCTGTACTCCATGTCAGCGTTCGATTGGTTATGGAAACAAGAACATACCCAGCATGCACCCCCTCGGAAAACGGAGTGTGGTCGCCTACATGGCGGGGTAAATAAACAAAATGGTTATGCACGTTGACTGTTACATGTCTGTCTGAGTGAGTGTGTGTGTGTGTGTGTGTGTGTGTGTGTGTGTGTGTGTGTGTGTGTGCCTGACCCAGTGTTTGCAAAGCGCTCAGAGCTTCGTCTCCGACCGAGGATAGGCGCTGTATAAGTATCCATATCATTCATATGATTTCACAATCCACAAAAAAAGGTTTTGTTGGGCCGTGCCGTGCGTACCTGCATGTGTCTCATCTCTTGTCACAGTTCCAGACATGCCTTTTTAGCAGGGCACATCAGCTCTCTCTCTCTCTCTCTCTCTCTCTCTCTCTCTCTCTCACACAACCCTTTCTCTCCATGGCATTCTCTCTCTGTGTGTCTCTGTCTCTCTCTCTCTCCTTCACAACCCTTTCTCTCTATGGCATTCTCTCTCTGTGTCTCTGTCTCTCTCTCTCTCCTTCACAACCCTTTCTCTCTATGGCATTCGCTCTCTCTCTCTCCCTCACAACCCTTTCTGTCTATGGCATTCTCTCTCTCTCTCTCTCTCTCTCTCTCTCTCTCTCCCTCACAACCCTTTCTCTCTATGCCATTCTCTCTCTCTCTCTCTCTCTCTCTCTCATTCACAACCCTTTATCTTTATGGCATTCTCTCTGTCTCTGTCTCTCTCTCTCTCTCCTTCACAACCCTTTTTCTCTATGCCATTCTCTCTCTCTCTCTCTCTCATTCACAACCCTTTATCTTTATGGCATTCTCTGTCTCTGTCTCTCTCTCACTCAACACCCTTTCTCCCTATGTCATTCTCTCTCTCTCTCTCTCTCTCTCTCTCTCTCTCTCTCTCTCTCTCACTCACACAACCCTTTCTCTCCGTGGCATTCTCTCTCTCTCTCTCTCTCTCTCTCTCTCTCTCTCTCTCTCTCTCTCACAACCCTTTCTCTCCGTGGCATTCTCTCTCTCTCTCTGTCTCTGTCTTTCTCTCCTTCACAACCCTTTCTCTCTATGCCATTCTCTCTCTCTCTCTCTCTCTCTCTCTCTCTCTCTCTCTCTCTCTCTCTCTCTCTCTCTCAACTCTTTCTCTCTATGCCACTGTCTCTCTGTGTATAACGTCCACATACTCATTTTTTACCTCCTCACCCCACCTCCCTCTGTCTATCTCTGTCTCTCTCTTTCTTCCTCTCTCTCTCTCTGTCTCTCTCTCCCTGTCTGTCTGTCTCTCTCCCCTCCGCCCCTCACCCACCCCTCTCTCTCTCTCTCTCTCTCCCCCTCCATCTCTCTGTTGCTCTCTAGTGTGACACATGGAAGCCCCTTTCTTCTGAGCGGATTGGAGCCACGGACTATCAGGGTGCTGTCAGGTGGCTCCCAGCACTGTCACTGCTGCTGCTGTCACAAGCCTTGGGAACACCCTTCCCCTCTCTCTCTCTCTCTCTCTCTCACACACACACACACACACACACACACACACACACACACTCACACACACATACCCCCCACCTTCCTGTGAAGCAACCCCATCACCCCCCCCCACACACACACACACACACACACTCACACACACCCTACACCCATGTGTCCCCTGTGCCTGTGTCCACCGTCAGTTTCACTGGGGGCTGGTGTACAGGACCACTTCCTGCATTGTCGGTGGTTTCTTTCCCTCCCTCCCTCCCTCCACCCCTCACCCTCCTGTCCTTCTCCATTCTCCCTCTCCCTCCATCTTCTTCCTCCACCTACCCCCCCCCCCAGCCCCCGCCCCCCCCCCCCCCTCCCCGCCCACTCCTCTTTCATCCCATGCCTCTCCAGTCTGCAGTGCGTGGTTTTGTGACCTACATGTCAGCAGCAACATCATCACCAGCAGCAGAGATGGAAAGGGGGGAGGGGGGAGGAGGTGTATGCACTTATAGACTGCTTCTGCTGCTGCTGCTGCTGCTGGTGCTGCTGCTGATGGAGTCTGTTTTCTTTTTGTGATGGGAATGGACTCTTTGAGTATGATGTTCGCTGCTGCCTGGCTCACATAATAATGTGCTATATAGACTCTGGAGAATGGCGTTTTGAGGCTTTGCTGGGGTGTGCACTCGTAGACCTGGCTGTGAGAATGGTGCTGACGTTGTTTTCTCTTAAGGGGGGTTGGGGGGTTGGTGGGAGGGGAGAGTGGCTCTTCATGATCTGATTTGGAGATGTTCACGGGGTGTGTGCTGCAGTGATTGGCAGTCTTTCAGCACTTTATATTTGTACTGTCTGTGTTCTTTCTCCCCCTCCCCCCCCCCCCCCAATCCCCCCCACCCCCCCACCCCCACCCCCGTGTTGCTCTGTGTTTGTCTGTCTGTCTGTTTGTCTATCAGTTGTCATTGGAAGCACATGATTATATTCGTGTGGACAGATGAAACAGAGTTTGAAGAGCCCGAAAAGCACACAGACAGCTGCTCTTCCCCCCCCCCCCCCCCCCCCCCCCCCCCCCCCCCACCCCCTCCTCAAGTCAAGCGAAGATTCTGCAGCGGCGCAGTTGTGAAATCGGGGCAGATCTATGCTAAACGCCCCAGATTCCGCCCCGGCCTCACTAGATTTGAAATAAAGTGGTCTCCTGCCGAGTCTGTTCAAGTGATCGTCACCAGGCATGAAATCTCACTCCAGCGTCTCCTTCTCAAGCCAGATGACGAAGTGTATAGATAAGGTTCTTTGAGCGCCGGGATTGGCAAAGAAAACTCAGTCTCACGAAAGAGGGACAGGACAAGATATTTAATGATTCCCCAGACAACGTTCCTATACGCATACATGTTGGGTTTTTGACTCACTTGTGTAAACAAAGTGAGTCTGTTTTAACCCGGTGTTCGGTTGTGTGTGTGTGTGTGTGTCTGTGTGTCCGTGGTAAACTTTAACATTGACATTTTCACTGCACATACTTTGTCAGTTGACACCAAATTAGGCATAAAAATAGGAAAAATTCAGTTCTTTCCAGTCATCTTGTTTAAAACAATATTGCACCTCTGGGATGGGCACACAAAAAAAATGAAACCTGATTATATGCAAACTGTATTTACTGTTATATTTATATTTTTTGTATTCTCTAAACTTGGCACTTTGATCTGATATTCTGACCCAACAACAAGAGCAGTCATTATTATCATTTTTGGTTCAAACAGGAACTTCTTTTGCTAAGCATGGAAGTTTTATTTATTTTGCAAACGTTTTGGTGCAGATAGTAAAGAAGGGAAATTACTCTGTAATTAATGCTAGGGGACTTAATTCGCTTTAAACTGATCTTTCTCATCTTAAACATTACATTTTGAAATTATACTCAATACATAAAAAGCTTAGATTTAAAAAAAAAAAAAAAGTGTATCACAAGTGAGTTTTGAAGGCCTTGCCTCTCTTGTTTTGTCGTTGTTTTTGTACATGAGCTTGTGCTGGAATGTGAGCTTATGCGTGGGTTATGGTAAGCTATTTTAGTTAAAGTTCTATCTATGTTTTAAACGCTATGTTGTTTCGTTTGATATTTTATCTATTCAATATACAATGCTTGTGTTTATTTTACCTGTGTGCCCCCAAGTTTTTGTTTTATTTTTGTTTTATTTTTGATAATAGATGCATTGTCTTTTGACCTTTGGTTCTCGGCAACCTTTGGGATTATTTACATTTTGAAAAAAAAACCCACAAAAACAAAACAAAACAAAACACAATGGTACCTTTTCCTTTGTGCACCTTCTTCTTCTGCGTTCACTCGTATGCATACGAGTGGGCTTTTACGTGTATGACCGTTTTTACCCCGCCATGTAGGCAGCCATACTCCGTTTTCGGGGGTGTGCATGCTGGGTATGTTCTTGCTTCCATAACCCACCGAACGCTGACATGGATTACAGGATCTTTAACGTGCGTATTTGATCTTCTGCTTGCATATACGCACGAAGGGGGTTCAGGCACTAGCAGGTCTGCACATATGTTGACCTGGGAGATCGTAAAAATCTCCACCCTTTACCCACCAGGCGCCGTCACCGTGATTCGAACCCGGGACCCTCAGATTGACAGTCCAACGCTTTAACCACTGGGCTATTGCGCCCGTCGCCTTTGTGCACCCTTTGTGCTGGCTGCCAAGACTCGCGAGATGGTGACTTTTTGTTAATGATTGGAACTGACAGATGTGCAGGACAACAGTTTACCACTCTTCTCCTGTGGTTTTTTGGCAGAGTCAGAAAACCATAATCCGATCTTTGATAATAACCTGGCGCACCATAGTTTACATTTCTGGTGTTGGGCAGAACCAGAAAACAAAATCCGAACTGTATTTCTTGAATAACGATTTCATTACTTGCTACGCCTTTGTTTGGAAGGAAAACAACACCATTCCTGGAGGGGATATACAAAAAAAAAAAAAAAAAAAAAAAAAAGGCAAAAGCCTTCAAGACTCACTTGTGCTTTACGCTTTATCCTGTAAAGGAATCATTAGGAGGAAAAAAAGAGATTTTAAAAATGGTTGAAAAGTGCTCTGTATTAAATATGATGGATAAGCTTGGGAGAAGAAAAAAGTAAAGAAAAGAAAAAAAAATTGTAATGTTTAAGATGAGAAAGATCAGTTTAAAGCAAATTACGTCCCCTAGCATTAATTACAGAGTAATTTCCCTTCTTTACTATCTGCACCAAAGCGTTTGCAAAATAAATAAAACTTCCATGCTTAGCAAACGAAGTTCCTGTTTGAACAAAAAATGATAATAATGACTGCTCTTGTTGTTGTGTCAGAATATCAGATCAAAGTGCCAAGTTTAGAGAATACAAAAAAAATTAAATATATAACAGTAAATGCAGCTTGCATATAATTAGGCTTCATTTTTTAAATTTTTTTGTGCCCATCCCAGAGGCGCAATATTGTTTTAAACAAGATGACTGTAAAGAACTGAATTTTTCCTATTTTTATGCCTAATTTGGTGTCGACTGACAAAGTATTTGCAGAGAAAATGTCAATGTTACACACACACACACACAGACAACCGAACACCGGGTTAAAACATAGACTCACTTTGTTTACACAAGTGAGTCAAAAATCATAAATGGTCAAAGTAATCAAATTTCAGTTAAATAGCCGTTGCAAAACTGACTGAGTTAGGAAGATGTAAATGAAAGTGTTGGTAATGGTTCACCCGTGAGGTACGGCGAAGGTTAACCTGGCGCACGCCTTTCTCAGAATCTGCATCCGACTTTTGCCACACAGGCAATGCGGGCACGGTGGCGTGTGGGTGTGTTTTCTACACATTTGCTTTTTTCAGAGCAGTTTGGGATTGGTTGACAGCGCTGTGTAAAAACAAAAAAACCACACAACCAAACAACAGCAATCTGAGATCAGTCACGTAATCCACGGTGCAGCAGAAGTCATGGTGTGGCTGCAAAATAAATGTTTCTTCTCCTTCTTCTTTGTTCGTGGGCTGCAACTCCCACGTTCACTCGTATATACACGAGTGGGCTTTTACGTGTATGACCGTTTTCACCCCGCCATGTAGGCAGCTATACTCCGCTTTCGGGGGTGGGTATGTACTTGTTTCCATAACCCACCGAACGCTGACATGGATTACAGGATCTTTAACGTGCGTATTTGATCTTTTGCTTGCGTATACACACGAAGGGGGTTCAGGCACTAGCGAGTCTGCACATATGTTGACCTGGGAGATCGGAAAAATCTCCACCCTTTACCCACCAGGCGCCGTCACCGAGATTCGAACCCGGGACCCTCAGATTGAAAGTCCAACGCTTTAACCATTCGGCTATTGCGCCCGTCAATGAATGTTTTAATGTCACTTACCTGTTGCTTCTGCTTTGGTCACACTTAATAATGATAATGATGCTGCTGCTACTGCTGCTGCTGCTGCTACTGTTACGAGTGTAATTAGTTGAAGTAGATTCATATAGCGCCTTCAAGCCTCTAAGAGCGCTTTACAACACACACACACACACACACACACACACACACACACACACACACACACACAATCAGCATATTCACTCAGGCCAAATTTCCCATATCCAGCTCATTATACTCCGCATTCCCTGTAGCCCCCTCCCCACCCCCCCCCCCCCCCCACCCCCCGCACCCCCCCTCCACACACACACTCTCTTCTTCTTCTTCCTCCTCCTCTCTTTCTCTCTCTTTCCCTGTCTCTCATCTCCCCCTGTCTGACACGTATGTCTGTAAAAACAAAAGACATCATTATATTCGTTTAAAGCCTTTAAATTTCGCACTGCATTATGCAGTTAAACATTGTTTGCTGTGCGTTGGTCAAGATGTAGTTTATCATTGGCTTAAATAAACTTTAATTGTTCAACAATATACATGATTGCAATGCAATGAATGACAAAAGAGCATCAACAAGCTTAAAGCTTATACTGTGCTCACAACGTTGCACTTCAATTTTATCATGACGGCTGATGAACCATATTATGACTTGTATCAAATAACATTCATAAACAGTAAGTAATGAAATAATGAAATAAAACAAATAAACAAACAGAACATAATATAGTAAAATAATATCAATATCAACATGAGACCAAATCCACCACCACCAGAGTAATTGGCGTAGTTTATCATTCACTGATGTGCACCTGTGCATTGTTATTTGTATGACTCGATTGTTTTCGGAATATTTTTTCACAAGTACCCCCTGCTTGGGCTTTGGTGTGTGAGCGTGTGTGTGTGTGTGTGTGAGGGATGGGGGGTGGGGGGTGGGTTGTTGGTGGCCTTGTTTGAA
The DNA here is from genome assembly GCF_041734735.1 of Babylonia areolata. Lineage (NCBI taxonomy): Eukaryota > Metazoa > Mollusca > Gastropoda > Neogastropoda > Buccinidae > Babylonia > Babylonia areolata. The sequence continues at coordinate 11,420,907 of NC_134879.1, forward strand.
TAAAATGTACTTACCTGTATCCGTATCCCTCTCTCTGTTACACGTCCGGACCACTCGTGTTTTACAGGTCAGGGCAGGTGTCCAGTGGTACCTGACTGGTCCTGCTGTCTCTCTCTCTCTCTGTATCTCTCTGTGTCCCTCTCTGTCTGTGTTTCTCTGTCTCTGTCTCTCTCTCTTTGTCTCTGTCTATATCTCTGTCTGTCTGTCTCTGTCTGTCTGTCTCTGTTTCTCTGTCTCTGTTTCTCTCCCTCTCTCTGTCTTTGTCTCTCTGTCTATATCTTTCTGTCTCTGTCTGTCTGTCTGTGTCTGTCTCTCTCTTCCCCTTCCAGTGTGTGACATATGGGATCCCCACCTCCCCTGAGCCGATTGGAACCCCCGGTCTGTCACAGGGCGCTGTCAAGTAGCTCATGGCTCACAGGCCCCCTCACTGCTGCCTGCATCCGCAAGCCTTGGGAACAACCCCTCCCCCCCCCACCCCTCCTCCTCATACACACCTCCCCCTGCCCCCTTCACACCCTAATCCCCTACCCCCCCATCCCCAACCACCTCTACGTCAATTCACAGAGTCCTCTGTAAACCTGTAGGTGAAATAGTCTCTTCTCTCCATCCCCTTCTCCTTTCTCATTCCTTTTTACTTCACCCTCCCCTGCCCCCTCCCCCGCCCCCAACCCCCCGCTACCCCTCCACCCCCCACCCACCCCCCAGCCCCGCCCCCGTCCCTATCTCTCTGTCCTGTTTGCATGGTTTTGTGACCTACATGCCGGCAGGTAGCACAGCGAGTGGCGATGCAGGAGGGAAGGAGGGATGTATGCTCTTGTATTAGACTGCTGCTGCTGCCGTTGTTGAGTCTGTTTTCGTTTCTGATGGAGATTGACTCTTGAGAATGTCTGTTTGTTGCTGGCTGCCATGGCACGTGCTCATTGACTCTGAGAATGGTCTTTGGGGCTTGGCTGGAACGCACTGTCGTAGACTTTGTGGGAATGCCGCTGATGTTGGTTAGTTTCGTTTTGCTTAGTGGGTTTCTGTTACGGTTTGTCACGGTGCTGACGTCTTCAAGCACTTTAGCTCTGTGTGTGTGTGTGTGTGTGTTTGTGTGTGTGTGTGTGTGTGTTACTTTCCCTTCCCCCCCCCCTCTCTCACTTATGATGATTATTACTAGTAGTAGTTGTTGTAGTAGTAGTGTTTGAAGTATCAACATCTGCATCTACATCTTCATCATCAAACCTCACCATCAACTTCACAATCATCATCATTATCATCATCGTCGTCGTCGCTATTACTTTTGTCATTATTATTATTAATGTTATTTTGTTGTTGTTGTTGTTTTTCATTATTATTATTATTATTATTATTTCATTACAGAATTTCATCATCATCATCATTATTATCATCATCATTGTTATCATCATTA
>NC_134879.1:11427317-11462317 GCF_041734735.1 Babylonia areolata
AGGGTTGTGTTTATTAGTCATGGAATACAGTGTTGGTACTAACTGGTCACGGAATACAGGGTTGTGTTTATTAGTCATGGAATATAGTGTTGGTAATAACTGGTCACGGAAAACAGGATTGTGTTTATTAGTCATGGAATATAGTGTTGGTAATAACTGGTCACGGAATACAGGGTTGTGTTTACTGGTTATGGAGTATAGTGTTGGTACTAACTGGTCACGGAAAACAGGGTTGTGTTTATTAGTCATGGAATATAGTGTTGGTACTAACTGGTCACGGAAAACAGGGTTGTGTTTATTAGTCATGGAATATAGTGTTGGTACTAACTGGTCACGGAAAACAGGGTTGTGTTTATTAGTCATGGAATATAGTGTTGGTACTAACTGGTCACGGAAAACAGGGTTGTGTTTATTAGTCATGGAATATAGTGTTGGTATTAACTGGTTACGGAAAACAGGGTTGTGTTTATTAGTCATGGAATATAGTGTTGGTATTAACTGGTCATGGAATACAGGGTTGTGTTTACTGGTCATGGAATATAGTGTTGGCAATAACTGGTCACGGAATACAGGGTTGTGTTTATTAGTCATGGAATATAGTGTTGGTAATAACTGGTCACGGAATACAGGGTTGTGTTTATTGGTCATGGAGTATAGTGTTGGTAATAACTGGTCACGGAATACAGGGTTGTGTTTATTGGTCATGGAATATAGTGTTGGTAATAACTGGTCACGGAATACAGGGTTGTGTTTATTGGTCATGGAATATAGTGTTGGTAATAACTGGTCACGGAATACAGGGTTGTGTTTATTAGTCATGGAATATAGTGTTGGTATTAACTGGTTACGGAAAACAGGGTTGTGTTTATTAGTCATGGAGTATAGTGTTGGTACTAACTGGTCACGGAATACAGGGTTGTGTTTATTAGTCATGGAATATAGTGTTGGTACTAACTGGTCACGGAATACAGGGTTGTGTTTATTAGTCATGGAATATAGTGTTGGTAATAACTGGTCACGGAAAACAGGGTTGTGTTTATTAGTCATGGAATATAGTGTTGGTATTAACTGGTTACGGAAAACAGGGTTGTGTTTATTAGTCATGGAATATAGTGTTGGTAATAACTGGTCACGGAATACAGGGTTGTGTTTAATTGTCATGGAATATAGTGCTGTTTCAGTTTCAAGGAGGTGACAGCCATCAGTATGAGCGATATCCCCTTGTTTTCTTCAATAAATTGATTCAATGAGTGTTGTTAGCATTAATGGAATATGCTAATATGAACAAGTACAAGAGGGTTATCGAATACTAGAAAAAACATCGTGGAACAAAGTCAGAGAATTAAACCAGGAAAACGGCAAAACTTTAAACCGTAGTGTAATTAATGTTCAACAACCGGGAGCTATCAATCAGTCAAATACATACAGTAATTCAATAAGATTGAGGCAGATTCATACATTATCAAACAGGATAAAACTGAACGCTTTTATTATTAAGTTCAGCAAAGATGTCAGATGCATATGTGGAGAACATATATCCAGCAACCATATAATATTCGAATGTCAGAATCTAAAATGTTTTTTGCCAGACTTCACCAAAAGTTCTTTTGAATGTGTTATTAACAATTCCAATATGTTATTTGTTATTGCAGGAGGTTTGCTGCGTAGTCCATTAGGACATTTGTTATAGTTGTTTGATGTTGGCGTTGATAACGTTTCCATTTTCCCTAGCGTTGTCTCTCCCTATTTACCCCCCACCCCCCTCCCACAACCCCTACCCCCACGGTCCCCCCCCCCCCCCGCCCCCGCCCCCCCGTCTAATATCACTTCAAGTGGAAAGACGTTAAATTGAAGACGACGGCAAGTCACGGAATACATTGTTAGTATGAATAAGTCACGGAATACATTGTCAGAATTAATTAGTTATGGATTATTGTGTTAGCATTTATTAGTAATTGATAATAGCGCCCTGATATTGATCAGTCATAGAATATGTAGGCCTCCTTCGGTCATGGCTGACCATGGATAGAGTATATCCGACCTAATGTCTAATTGGGCTTGGACCAAGCAGTATCGCCTGTGACTGTATAAACCGATGCGATAGCGTCCTGATGTTGATCAGTCATAGAATATGGTACTATTATAATTATTATTATTGGTGTTATCACTATTATTATTATCATTATGACTGAATGAAAGAGTGGTTGGTATACTAATGTAGGAGGCTTAATAGAGGTTTTCTTCTGGTTGAAATCATTTACTGCAGGTGTTTTTTTTTCTTTCCACAGCTAACGGTGCAACACACTAACAAGGCAGCCACCACCATCTGTCCACCCCCCCCCCCCTCACTCCCCCTCCCTGCCTGCACAAAATACGTCAGTGCACACTACCAATCGAACGTGAAAGCACCACTTCCCATACCCCCACCCTCTAAAAGATCTCACGTCAGTGCTGCTCGTTGTGTTGCTCGTGGCGAACCATCTGAAAGAAGTCGGTTGTTTATCAGGTGAGTACGTCTGTGGGTTTGTCATGTCAGGTCATTAGATCTGCTACTGGTAACCTGTAATCCAGTACAACCTGTTCAGGGTCGGGTTGCCGGCGACTAAACCGGCACTCCCACCGCTCCCTTCCAGGACTGGTGAGGCGGGTGGCTAGACACCCTTATGGAGATCCATAAAAGGGCGTTGGCTCAGGAGAGCCACCGACGGCCATCTAGCTCCACCGTGCTGTGTACATGCCACACGCAGTGTGTTCGTGCGCGCGCGACAGCGCCAGTGGAGGAGGTGTTGGGGGCGGGGGCGGGGGCGGGGGCGGGGGGGGGGGGGGGGGGGGGTCAGGGTGAAATTGTGAAAGGTGCGACTTTTTTTGTGGTGTTTGTTTTTCAATTTGGTTTTCAATTCAGTTTGCTGAGGAATCTATCGTGGTTGGTGCATGCTAGATATTTTCGTGTTTCCTTAAAAAAAATTCTTTGGAGTGGGAGTTTTGCATCTTGAGTGGAGTTGAATCTTATTGTGATCGATGTAGGAGGTGTAAGGGGGAGGGATGGGGGGTGGGAAGTGGATGTAGAGCCATTGCGACCGCCAGGGAGTGCTTGTGGTGTTGAAAGAAGAGTCCCTCACTGATCTGTGAAACTGCATGTTTGGTGCATATCTGTTATGCATGTGTGGGTGTATGTGTGAATGTGTGTCTTCATGTTTTACATCTATTTGCTTATTTATCATCATTGTTGTCTTATTTATTTATTATTTTATTATTATTATCATTACTACTACCCTTTTTTTGTATCATAATCATTATTTATTTATTTATGTAAGTATCTATTATTTATTCACTTTTTTTTTCTCAAGGCCTGACCAAGCGCGTTGGGTTACGCTGCTGGTCAGGCATCTGCTTGGCAGATGTGGTGTAGCGTATATGGATTTGTCCGAACGCAGTGACGCCTCCTTGAGCTACTGAAACTGAAACTCAGTGGACTGGGGGGCTTTTTATCTAAGGCTGCGTGAGTCGTGTCCCCTAAATAATCGTGCGTTTGAATCCCCACTTCCCTCTCTCTCTCCCCATTCTCATACTCTAATTCCCATACTCTCTCCATTCTCATGTGTCAGCCCACATACGTGTACGTAAGGATGACAGCGAGAGTGAGGGAATTCCAGAGTTAAAACGAAACGTGTCAGTGTCTTGGTCATTGACTCAAAAAAACCCGAGCACTTTACATACGTTCATCCCCATCCCCACTCCCCTTCCTGCCTCGCCCCCCACCATCTGCTAACCACCTCCCTTGCTGTCGGCTGCCTGATATGAAACCTGATTGCAGTTGTCTGTGAATATGTTAATGATAATCGCAACTTAAATTTCATATCCACACACAAGTACATGCACACATACACAAACGCATGCGCACGTGTACACACACACACCACACACACGAACATGCATACGCAGACACTAACGTGCACATGCACACATATTGGCACAGGAACCATGCAAAATGACAGCCATCTTTCTCTCGTGCACATACGCCAGTAACTGCGCATGTACAACAGAATGTATTGTCTTTATTACCAGGTGTGAACAATGTTTCTTGATGAAGTACAAACATAAGATGAAAGTCGTATTCGAACGAGTATAATATTAACAGCAATTTACACACACAGGGCTGGGTGAAAACACTGTTTTGTTGAAAAAAACATTTGTAGGCATATTAGGATAGCATAAAACACCACGGAGCAGGACTATCAACATATGGTTTTCTTTCAAAATATACCGCAACTTTACAGCAGCGCTAACTTCTAGATGTTTCGCCCTCATGATTTTCAGGTCCGCTTGAGCGGCAACACGTAAAACCAGACCTTTTTTTTTTTTTTTTTCAAGAAGGAGTCAGTGTGCTTCTTCTGTTTAATGTCGCCTGAAGGGAGGGGTACTTGGCAAACAGCACGCATAAACTCACGTGGGAGTAGAGTTTTGACTCAACGTAAGAGTGCAGCTGAACTAGTTTGCGATCGAACTGTGGGTATTGTGTGCGGGGTAGATTGTGATCGATCTGTGGGTATTGTGTGCGGGGTAGATTGTGATCGATCTGTGGGTATTGTGTGTAGGGTAGATTGTGATCGATCTATGGGGTAGATTGTGATCGATCTGTGGGTATTGTGTGTGGGGTAGATTGTGATCGATCTGTGGGTATTGTGTGTGGGGTAGATTGTGATCGATCTGTGGGTATTGTGTGCGGGGTAGATTGTGATCGATCTGTGGGTATTGTGTGCGGGGTAGATTGTGATCGATCTGTGGGTATTGTGTGCGGGGTAGATTGTGATCGATCTGTGGGTATTGTGTGCGGGGTAGATTGTGATCGAACTGTGGGTATTGTGCAGATTGTGAGCGGGGTAGATTGTGATCGATCTGTGGGTATTGTGCAGATTGTGATCGAACTGTGGGTATTGTGTGGTGGGTAGATTGTGATCGATCTGTGGGTATTGTGATCGAACTGTGGGTATTGTGTGGTGGGTAGATTGTGATCGATCTGTGGGTATTGTGCAGATTGTGATCGAACTGTGGGTATTGTGCAGATTGTGTGGTGGGTAGATTGTGATCGATCTGTGGGGTAGATTGTGATCGAACTGTGGGTATTGTGTGTAGGGTAGATTGTGATCGATCTGTGGGTATTGTGTGCGGGGTAGATTGTGATCGATCTGTGGGTATTGTGTGCGGGGTAGATTGTGAATGTCAATTTCAAACCCTACCAATTATATAACTGAAGCACCCCCTTTTTATATTCAGAGGTGGGATCAGGTACGGGTTGCTAGTCCGTCTCTGGGGAGAGTGGCCAGGATTAAATTAAGGTTCCACAACTGAACATGCCGTTGAAAGTGAACGACGCAGTGGTCCCCACCCTCTCATCACTCTTGAATCGCACAAACACAAGAAAAGCACCACTGAATCGTCCAGGTTCACTGACAATTCAAAGTCCACCTACCCACACCAGTACGCGTTCCACACTTGACAGACACGGAACATAAAGGACTAGCACCCGTACCGCCACTGAAGATAGACGATGTTCGAATAATAAGAGTAGGGTGGGGGTTCACGTGGAATTCTTGCGAGCAACACAAATAGATATGTACAGGCCCCCTCCCCCTGTACAGAGTTGTCTCTTGTCGATACAGTCCACTGAAATAAGGTACCCGTACCAACAAGAGTAAAAACAATTCCCCAGAAGTCTGGCATTGTCCGATGCTATTCCATCATTACTTGACCACCGATCATCAATTCATACCCCTCATTTAGTGGGCGTTATGAGGTCTGAGACACTGCCAGTACTGTTTGTAAAGCAGCAATGAAAACAGAAAAAGCACCCTATACTTCAGTTTATCTCCCCTTCAAACGCTGCTGCCACTGCCAGAACTACTGACTGAAGACCCACAAATGTTCTGTTGCCCGCACAACACAGATCCGTCATAAGAGTCACGGTTCATCAATTTCATGAATGAATCATATCTCCAACTGGAGAAATTTGGTCAGGTGCACTATCACAACATAGACAAGAAAACATGGGGACCATAACTGTAAAAGTCAACAACAGCCCCTACAAATATTACGAAGATACAAATGTAAAAAAAATATCATACATCGTTTCATACATACATCCACACACTGCAGGTAATAACTAGTATTCTTAATGTAAAAACAGAAAGAATTAAGAAACATTATTTGAATATAATCATAAACATAGCCTACTATACTGCACATTGATTATAATAGACAGAAGATAAAAGATGAATTGCGGAAAATCACCACCAGATAATCAGCACACACCCGCACCCCCCTCCCCACCCACACACGCGGATAACTTGATTAAACAAGAGTAATAAACATATGTTCTCAAATAAAAGCATTTCACATATTCACTTTTAAAAACATTGCAATTAATTATTACATCGTAATTATTAAACAGTAATATATTTAGAATGCCGTCTGTCTGTCTGGAAGAGACACGCAGTCACAGGACTGGGATCCAGAACGGAATGAATTATTGCTCACATTCCTTGTCCCCTGTCCTTCTCCTCCTGCGTTCATGGGCTTCAACTCCCACGTTGTTCACTCGTATATACGCGAGTGGGCTTTTACGTGTATGACCGTTTTTACCCCGCCATGTAGGCAGCCATACTCCGCTTTCGGGGGTGTGCATGCTGGGTATGTTCTTGTTTCCATAACCCACCGAACGCTGACACGGATTACAGGATCTTATGCTTGCGTATATACACGAAGGGGGTTCAGGCACTGGCAGGTCTGCACATATGTTGACCTGGGAGATCGTAAAAATCTCCACCCTTTACCCACCAGGCGCCGTCACCGTGATTCGAACCCGGGACCCTCAGATCGAAAGTCCAACGCTTTTAACCATTCGGCTCTGGCGCCCGTCGTCCCCTGTCCACACTGCCTGACATAGCGCTCTCTTGTACTACACGATGCTGGACAGTCACCACGTTCCTCCGTCTTCACAAAACGTGGGCGCTGTACTGTGCATGTCTTCTACAAGTGTCATTTCTGGATTAACTCTCTCCATACGAAAGGCGAAAGAGATGACGTTAGCGTTTCACCCCAGTTACCATCATCAAAATATTGCAAGCGGAAGGCTCTTATACTGAATAGGTGAATGTTGACAAACAATACCACAATTCTGATGACGGAAGCTAGAGGTTGGGTCATTCAGACACCCACTGGACATCCGAGGGGTCTGTGTAGAGGAGAAGAGAGGACTGGTCGTACTGAGAGTTAAGAAAGTGTTTTCAGATTTTACCATTCCTCTCCCCCAATACACCTTCGCTAACCGACTCCACAGGTTGATAGTTTACTACTGTGCAGCACCTGTTCACTCCCGAATATACAGTTCTGCCAAGCAGACGATGGCAGTTCCAAGGTTCCAGTCTCGCCTGGATCACCAAAGTTCCATCTCCAGGCTGTTCAGTGTGATGCGGGCGAAGATCTTGCCGGCGATGCAGAGTAGAGAGATTCCACGGTGATTATCGCAGGATGGTTTGTCTCCATTCCGTTTGTAAATGTGGACAATAAAAGCATCCTTGAAATCCTGGGGGACCTCCCCTTCTCGCTCAGATAGACTGGAACAGGGCGGTCAGCTTGTCTGTCAGCACCTCGCCTCCATACTTGTAAATGTCAGCCTGGATTCCATCCGCTCCTGGTGCTTTTCCTGACGTTGTCAGCTTCAGGGCCTTCTGGGTCTCGACCTTGGTGGGAGGGGCAGCTAGCGAGTCATTGACTGATAGCTGTGGGAGGGCTGCAATTGCCTAGTCAGATACGGACGAGTCTGTTGAGGAGGGTGTTGAAGTGCTCTGCCCAGCGGGCAAGGATGTCTTTCTTGTCTGTCAGGAGGGTGGTCTGGTCCAAGGCTCGGACAGGGGTTGATCCTGTGACTCTCGGCCCATACACAGCTTGGAGACCATCATGGAAGGTCTTCATGTCGTGAGCATCAGCAGCGGACTGAAGCTCTTCGGACTTTCTCTCCCACCAGGTGTTCATCTCACGCAGCCTTTTCTGTACGAGTTGATTGGTTTGCAAGAACTGGTTCTCCTTCCTCTTGCAGTGTTTATCGGAAATGTGATCCTGATGCCGTATATGCAGTGTGTTCTGGAGCTTGGAGATTCCAGAGTCGTTCTCGTTAAACCAGTCTTTGTGGCTCCTCTGTACGAAGCCGAGTGTGTCAGCTGCTGCTGTGTACACAGCATCTCTAAAAGTGCTCCATACCTCTTCTACATCAGTCGATGCAGGAATTTCTTGGAGAGCTACTTGGATTTGCTGCTGCAGCACGTCCTTGGTGACAGGGAGGCGGTGGATGTTCAGCTTCCTAGGGGGTTTCTGCCTGGCTGAATGGAGCTTGCGTGCAAGTCTGAAGTTCATCTTGCTGCGTACCAGGCGATGGTCCGACCAGCAGACTGCTGCTCTCATGCAGCGTGTAATGGAAACATCACCTCTGTCCCTCTGCCGGGCAATCACATAGTCCAGCATGTGCCATTGCTTGGAGCGGGGGTGCATCCATGTGTTCTTGTACTTGTCCGCTTGTTGGTGATGGTCAGTCCATGCTGCGCGCAGAGCGAGAGCAAAAGCAGTCCGTTGGAGTTGCACTTGCCAGTGCCGTGCTGTCCTAGGACTTTTGGCCACGAGGAGAAGTCCACGCCGACGCGGGCATTGAAATCCCCAAAGATGATCAGCCTGTCCTTTCTGTCTACCGTTGAAATGGTGAAGCTGAGCTCCTCGTAGAAAGCTTCTTTGGTGTCGTCAGGGTTGGTCATCGTCGGGGCATAGCAGCTGATGACTGTGGAGAAGCGATCCTTGGACAGCTTCAGACGCACGGCCATCAGTCTGTCGTTTATCCCACGTGGATACATGGACTGAAATATATCATCTGAATTTTTACTTTCATGTCATTATATATATATATATATATATATATATATATGTATATGTATGTTGGGTCTTACTGAATCAGGGTTATCACAAAATTCTGTGATGAAAATGTGTTGTGAATGTCATTTTTTTTCCAATACTAATTGTAATCATAAAGCAGACAGGCACATTGTTAATACCCATATTGAGTTTTTTCACATTGTATTGTTTTCTCTATGATTAAGCTTATAATGTATTACATAGTAGTTTAATAAAAAGTTCAGTTACATCTTATATATTTATACTTTATTACCTATCTTGTGTGTGTCTGTTGGTCACACTTTGGTGCATTTCCCCTTTCATTTAAACAAAAGCAAGTGAGAGTTATAAATGATTTTGTTTTTCCTTTCTGACTTTAATTTTGAAAAAAAAGAAGTGAAAAATAAAATAAAATAAACAATGTGAAATCCAACACAACTTTGTGTGGTCTATATTTCTATGTTGGGAGGTGCACGTGACTTTTATTTTGCAATTTATTTTTTGTGTTTTGATTCAATTGTTGTAAGTGCATGTCATAAGTGAGTCTTGAAGGCCTTGCCTCTCTTGTTACTATCTGCACCAAAGACATGCAAAATAAATATAACTTCCATGTTTAGCAAAAGAAGTTCCTGTTTGAACACAAAATGATAAAAATGACTGCTCTTGTTGTTGTGTCAGAATATCAGATCAAAGTGCCAAGTTTAGAGAATGAAAACAATATAACAGTAAATTCAGTTTGCATATAATTTGGCTTTTTATTGGTGCCCATATTTGTTTTAAACAAGATGACTGGAAAGAACTGAATTTTTCCTATTTTTATGCCAAATTTGGTGTCAACTGACAAAGTATTTGCAGAGAAAATGGCAATGTTAAAGTTTACCACGGACACACAGACAACCGAACACCAGGTTAAAACAGACTCACTTTGTTTACACGAGTAAAAAAAAAATCAACAAAAAAACAAACCACTTCACAACACACACACTTAACACATTCAGCACGCCCATATATACATTCCCTTCAGCTTGTGTGGCAGCATCTGTCTAAAAGCTAAATGCATATGATGCACCGTCCAACAGCTGAGAGGGACCTCTTCCCCAGTTCATGTTTTCAGCTTCTCCAAAAAATCATTTTTGTGTCTGGGTGTCGCCCCCTTCCTTCTGCTGGCGATCTGTCCGGTTCTGAGAACTGGAAAATGAACGCAAACATTGTTCAGTGATACTCAACTATGTACGGAGTATGCGAGTGTGCATGCGCGTTTCAGAGAGAGAGAGAGGGGGAGGGAGGCTGATTAAGCGGAACGGGAATGTCCTGTGGGCGAAACAGGACAGTCAAACTGTCCAAGAGGTTGTTGAGAGTGACCGGACCATCAAATAGTTGGAGAAATGGAAATATGCGAATCGGACTTGCTCCCTCTTACACCTCCTCACTCCTGCCCCCACTCCTGCCTTCTTCAAAAAAAGTTATCAGTGTTTCTGTTCCCTGCTTGGCACACACTCCACCTGACCTACTACGCCCCACAGCACCACTGTCCACGCTGCCAGAATGGGGTCGTGGTTCCCTTCACATCACAAGGCCGCGGGACCTCCAGGCCAGCACGTGCTGCCATTATATTGTCAGTGGGCATCCTGCAGACACTGTGTCAGGGCACTGACCGTGCAAATTGTTTCCGTTTGTACAGTGAGCCAATGTCCATAGACAAGTGGCACCAACCCTTACGCTATACACCCCTCAACAACCTCCACCACAACAACAGGCCAATATGTGAAGGTGGAACTGTGATCACCGAAAGAAATCTGTGCAGAACGATCATTGAAATCTTTTTTTTCCTTTGGGGTCCATGGTCTCCACATGACGGAGGTCGGCTGCTTCCCCCGTGTCTTGGGTCACAGCAGCAGTGGTCTACTCTACTGTGTCTCCTGGAGACACTCCTCGTCTGCTTCAACTCTGCACAGCAAACAGATAAAACAACTGAACATACCAAGAAGTAGTCCAGTACATTCTATAAAGTGTGGAAAGGATACGGAAATATATTCCAAAACGCATACATAACACACTAAAAAACATAAAGTGGTATGAATATACTTTAAGATTCCATGTTCACCACTGGGTGTCTGTCGCTCTCTTGCTGTGTTTGTGTGTAACATGTTGACCATTTCGTTTTATATTTGATGGAAAACATTTTCCAAACATTTTTCTTTCAAAAGCGAGGACCACGCATACTGCATGAAAAAAGAGACGTTTACTTTTTATTTAAAATAATAATGTATAACTTTTCTATGCCGCTGTAGCAGAAAGACACGCAACGCAAAATGCCAAGGCAGCGCTTTCAACAGTGTTGTCTCATACAGTGCAGCACAACATTACTATGGAAAACAATAGACAATAGAGTCCTACAGTAAAGCCCTGCACAACAAAGAACGACGTTACAGTGCAGTAAGTACAACACAGAACAGTTCAATATGAAAATTTTCAACAGAATAATTCTGCATAAATGAATTACGACACAGAACAAATCGACATAGTGATATGCGTGATCAACATGACGTTATCATGACCCCTGTCATGATCAACACCCCTGTCATGAAAATAAACACAATTATAGTCACACCAGTTAACATAGTAATCATCACACCTGTCACCACCACCAATACTCCTGTCACAAAGATCATTAGCACCACTGTTACCATAATCACTACTGTCACCATGATCACCACACCTGTCACAATGATCACCACTGTCATCATCACCACACCTGTCACAATGATCACTATCATCATGATCACCATCCCTGTCCCCATGATAACCACCCATGTCCCCATGATCATCACCACACCTGTCTCCATGATCATCACCACCCCTGCCCCCATGATCATCACCCCTGTCCCCATGATCTCCACCCCTGACCCCATGATCATCATCACCCCTGTCCCCATGATCATCACCACCCCTGTCCCCATGATCCCACCACCCCTGTCCCACCCATGATCATCACCACCCCTGTCCCCATGATCACCACCCCTGTCCCCATGATCATTACCACCACTGTCCCCATGATCATCACCACCCCTGTCCCCATGATCATCACCCCAGCCCCCATGATCATCACCACCCCTTTCCCCATGATCATCACCCCAGCCCCCATGATCATCACCACCCCTTTCCCCATGATCATTACCACCCCTGTCCCCATGATCACCACCCCTGTCCCCATGGTCCTTACCACCCCTGTCCCCATGATCATCACCACCCCTGTCCCCATGATCATCACCCCAGTCCCCATGATCATCACCACCCCTGTCCCCATGATCATCACCACCCCTGTCCCCATGATCATCACCCCCCCCCCGTCCCCATGATCATCACCCCTGTCCCCATGATCATCACCACCCCTGTCCCCATGTTCATACCACCTGTCCCCATGATCATCACACCTGTCCCCATGATCACCACCCCTGTCCCCATGATCATCACCCCTGTCCCCATGATCATCACCACCCCTGTCCCCATGATCACCCCTGTCCCCATGATCATCACCACCCCTGTCCCCATGATCATTACTCCTGTCCCCATGATAAGCCCTGTCCTCATGATCATCACCCCTGTCCCCATGATCATCACCCCTGTCCCCATGATCATCACTCAGGTCCCCATGATCACCACCCCTGTCATCACCCCTGTCCCCATGATCATAACTCCTGTCCCCATGATCATCACTCCTGTCCCCATGATCACCACCCCTGTCCTCATCACCCCTGTCCCCATGATCATCACCCCTGTCCCCATGATCATTACTCCGGGTCCCCATGATCACCCCTGTCCTCATGATCATCACCCCTGTCCCCATGATCACCCCTGTCCTCATGATCATCACCCCTGTCCCCATGATCATCACCGCTGTCCCCATGATCCTGTCCCCATTATCACCCCTATCCCCGTGATCACCCCTGTCCCCATGATCACCACCCCTGTCCCCATGATCATCACCAAACCTGATCATCAGCATGACCACCACAATTGTGATAATTACCATTACCACTGTCACCATGACCACCACACCTGTCACAATAATCACCCCTGTCCCCATGATCATCATCACCCCTGTCCCCATGATCACCCCCCCCCCCTGTCCCCATGATCATCACTCCTGTCCCCATGATCACCCCTGTCCCCATGACCATCACCACACCTGTCCCCATGACCATCACCACCCCTGTCCCCATGATCATCACCCCTGTCCCCATGATCATCACCACACCTGTCCCCATGATCATCACCACACCTGTCCCCATGATCATCACCACCCCTGTCCCCATGATCATCACCCCTGTTCCCATGATCACCACCCCTGTCCCCATGATCATCACCCCTGTCCCCATGATCATCAATCACCCCTGTCCCCATGATCATCACCCCTATCCCCATGATCATCACCACCCCTGTCCCCATGATCACCCGTCCCCATGATCACTCCTGTCCCCATGATCACCACCCCTGTCCTCATCACCCCTGTCCCCATGATCATCACCCCTGTCCCCATGATCATTACTCCGGTCCCCATGATCACCCCTGTCCTCATGATCATCACCCCTGTCCCCATGATCACCCCTGTCCTCATGATCATCACCCCTGTCCCCATGATCATCACCCCTGTCCCCATGATCCTGTCCCCATTATCACCCCTATCCCCGTGATCACCCCTGTCCCCATGATCCTCACCCCTGTCCCCATGATGACCCGACCTCATGGTCATCACCCCTGTCCGCATGATCACCCCTGTCCTCATGATCATCACCCCTGTACCCATGATCATCATCACTCCTGTCCCCATGATCACCCCTGTGCCCATGATCATCACTCCTGTTCCCATGATCACCACCACTGTCCCCATGATCATCATCACCCCTGTCCCCATGATCACCACCCCTGTCCCCATGATCACCACCACTGTCCCCATGATCATCATCAACCCTGTCCCCATGATCATAACCACCCCTGTCCCATCACCCCTGTCCCCATGATCATCACTCCTGTCCCCATGATCATCACTCCTGTCCCCATGATCACCACCCCTGTCCTCATCACCCCTGTCCCCATGATCATCACCCCTGTCCCCATGATCATTACTCCGGTCCCCATGATCACCCCTGTCCTCATGATCATCACCCCTGTCCCCATGATCATCACCCCTGTCCCCATGATCACCCCTGTCCTCATGATCATCACCCCTGTCCCCATGATCATCACCCCTGTCCCCATGATCACTCTGTCCCCATGATCATCACCCCTGTCCCCATGATCACCCCTGTCCTCATGATCATCACCCCTGTCCCCATGATCATCACCCCTGTCCCCATAATGACCCGACCTCATGATCATCACCCCTGTCTGCATGATCATCACCCCTGTCCCCATGATCATCATCACGCCTGTCCCCATGATCACCCCTGTCGCCATCATTATCACCCCTGTCCCCATGATCATCACTCCTGTCCCCATGATCACCACCCCTGTCCCCATGATCATCACCACCCCTGTCCCCATGATCATCACCACCCCTGTCCCCATGATCACCACCCCTGTCCCCATGATCATCACCCCTGTCCCCATGATCACCACCACTGTCCCCATGATCATCACCACCCCTGTCCCCATGATCACCACACCTGTTCCCATGATCACCACCACTGTCCCCATGACCACCACACCTGTCCCCATGATCATCAATCACCCCTGTCCCCATGATCACCCCTGTCCCCATGATCATCACCACCCCTGTCCCCATGATCACCACCCCTGTCCCCATGATCATCAATCACCCCTGTCCCCATGATCATCACCCCTGTCCCCATGATCATCACCCCTGTCCCCATGATCACCCCTGTCCCCATGATCATCACCCCTGTCCCCATGATCATTACTCCTGTCCCCATGATCACCCCTGTCCCCATGATCATCACCCCTGTCCTCATGATCATCACCCCTGTCCCCATGATCCTGTCCCCATGATCACCCCTGTCCCCATGATCACCCCTGTCCCCATGATCCTGACCCCTGTCCCCATGATCCTGACCCCTGTCCCCATGATCATCACTCCTGTCCCCATGATCACCCGTCCCCATGATCATCACCCCTGTCCGCATGATCATCACCCCTGTCCTCATGATCATCACCCCTGTCCCCATGATCATCACCACCCCTGTCCCCATGATCATTACTCCTGTCCCAATGATAAGCCCTTTCCTCATGATCATCACCCCGGTCTCCATGATCATCACCCCTGTCCCCATGATCATTACTCCGGTCCCCATGATCAACCCTGTCCCCATGATCATTACTCCGGTCCCCATGATCACCCCTGTCCTCATGATCATCACCCATGGGGAATCACCCCTGTCCCCATGATCATCACCCCTGTCCCCATGATCATCACACCTGTCCCCATGATCACCACCCCTGTCCCCATGATCATCACCCCTGTCCCCATGATCATCACTCCTGTCCCCATGATCATCACTTCTGTTCCCATGATCACCACCACTGTCCCCATGATCATCACCACCCCTGTCCCCATGATCACCACACCTGTTCCCATGATCACCACCCCTGTCCCCATGATCATCAATCACCCCTGTTCCCATGATCACCACGCCTATCCCCATGATCATCACCCCTGTCCCCATGATAATCACCACCCCTGTCCCCATGATCACCCGTCCCCATGATCATCACCCCTGTCCCCATGATCATCACCACCCCTGTCCCCATGATAAGCCCTGTCCCCATGATCATCAATCACCCCTGTCCCCATGATCACCACCCCTGTCCCCATGATCATCACCCCTGTCCCCATGATCACCCCTGTCCCCATGATCATCACCACCCCTGTCCCCATGATCATCACCCCTGTCCCCATGATCATCACCCCTGTCCCCATGATCATCATCACCCCTGTCCCCATGATCACCCCTGTCCCCATGATCATCACCCCTGTCCCCATGATCATCATCACCCCTGTCCCCATGATCACCCCTGTCCCCATGATCATCACCCCTGTCCCCATGATCATCATCACCCCTGTCCCCATGATCATCATCACCCCTGTCCCCATGATCATCACCCCTGTCCCCATGATCATCAATCACCCCTGTTCCCTTGATCACCACGCCTATCCCCATGATCATCACCCCTGTCCCCATGATCATCACCACCCCTGTCCCCATGATCACCACCCCTGTCCCCATGATCACCCGTCCCCATGATCATCACCCCTGTCCCCATGATCACCCCTGTCCCCATGATCATCACCACCCCTTTCCCCATGATAAGCCCTGTCCCCATGATCATCAATCACCCCTGTCCCCATGATCACCACCCCTGTCCCCATGATCATCACCCCTGTCCCCATGATCATCAATCCTGTCACCATGATCACCACTGTCCCCATGTTCCCCACCCCTGTCCCCATGATCACCCCTGTCCCCATGATCATCACCACACCTGTTCCCATGATCATCACCACACCTGTTCCCATGATCATCACCACACCTGTCCCCATGATCACCCCTGTCCCCATGATCACCACCACCCCTGTCCCCATGATCATCACCCCTGTCCCCATGATCACCCCTGTCCCCATGATCATCACCACACCTGTCCCCATGATCATCACCACACCTGTCCCCATGATCATCACCACCCCTGTCCCCATCATCACCACCCCTGTCCCCATGATCATCACTCCTGTCCCCATGATCATCACCACCCCTGTCCCCATGATCATCACCACCCCTGTCCCCATGATCATCACCACCCCTGTCCCCATGATCATCACCCCTGTCCCCATGATAAGCCCTGTCCCCATGATCATCAATCACCCCTGTCCCCATGATCATCACTCCTGTCCCCATGATCACCCCTGTCCCCATGATCACCCCTGTCCCCATGATCACCACCCCTGTCCCCATGATCACCACACCTGTCCCCATGATCATCATCACCCCTGTCCCCATGATCATCACCACACCTGTACCCATGATCATCACCCCTGTCTCCATGATCATCACCACCCTTGTCCCCATGATCATTACCACCCCTTTCCCCATGATCAATACCACCCCTGTCCCCATGATCACCCCTGTCCCCATGATCATCACCACCCCTGTCTCCATGATCACCACCCCTGTCCCCATGATCACCACCCCTGTCTCCATGATCACCACCATCCCTGTCCCCATGATCATCACCACCCTTGTCCCCATGATCATTACCACCCCTGTCCCCATGATCATTACCACCCCTGTCCCCATGATCACCACCCCTGTCCCCATGATCACCACCCTTGTCCCCATGATCATCACCACCCCTGTCCCCATGATCATCACCCCTGTCCCCATGATCATCAATCACCCCTGTTCCCATGATCACCACGCCTATCCCCATGATCATCACCCCTGTCCCCATGATCATCACCACCCCTGTCCCCATGACATCACCACCCCTGTCCCCATGATCACCCGTCCCCATGATCATCACCCCTGTCCACATGATCACCCCTGTCCCCATGATCATCACCACCCCTGTCCCCATGATAAGCCCTGTCCCCATGATCATCAATCACCCCTGTCCCCATGATCACCACCCCTGTCCCCATGATCATCACCCCTGTCCACATGATCACCCCTGCCCCCATGATCACCCCTGTCCCCATGATCATCATCACCCCTGTCCTCATGATCATCACCACCCCTGTCCCCATGATCACCACCCCTGTCCCCATGATCACCCCTGTCCCCATGATCATCACCACCCCTGTCCCCATGATCACCACCCCTGTCCCCATGATCACCACCCCTGTCTCCATGATCATCACCACCCCTGTCCCCATGATCACCACCCCTGTCCCCATGATCACCACACCTGTCCCCATGATCACCACCATCCCTGTCCCCATGATCATCACCACCCTTGTCCCCATGATCATTACCACCCGTGTCCCCATGATCATCACCCCTGTCCCCATGATCACCACCATCCCTGTCCCCATGATCATCACCACCCTTGTCCCCATGATCATTACCACCCCTGTCCCCATGTTCCCCACCCCTGTCCCCATGATCACCCCTGTCCCCATGATCATCATCACCCCTGTCCCCATGATCATCACCACACCTGTCCCCATGATCAACACCACACCTGTCCCCATGATCACCCCTGTCCCCATGATCACCACCACCCCTGTCCACATGATCATCACCGCTGTCCCCATGATCATCACCAAACCTGTCCCCATGATCATCACCACCCCTGTCCCCATGATCATCACCACTGTCCCTATCATCACCACCCCTGTCCCCATGATCATCACTCCTGTCCCCATGATCATCAATCCTGTCCCCATGATCATCACCACCCCTGTCCCCATGATCATCACCACCCCTGTCCCCATGATCATCACCCCTGTCCCCATGATCATCACCACCCCTGTCCCCATGATCACCACCCCTGTCCCCATGATCATCACCACCCCTGTCCCCATGATCACCACCACCCCTGTCCCCATGATCATCACCACCCCTGTCCCCATGATCACCACCCCTGTCCCCATGGTCATTACCACCCATGTCCCCATGATCACCACCCCTGTCCCCATGATCATCACCACCCCTGTCCCCATGACCATCACCACCCCTGTCAATTATTACCGGCACTGTCACCATGACCACCATAATTGTGATAATTACCATTACCACTGTCACCATGACCACCACACCTGTCACAATAATCACCCCTGTCCCCATGATCATCATCACCCCTGTCCCCATGATCATCACCCCTGTCCCCATGAGCACCCCCCCCTGTCCCCATGTTCATCACTCCTGTCCCCATGATCACCCCTGTCCCCATTATCATCACCACACCTGTCCCCATGACCATCACCACCCCTGTCCCCATGATCACCACCCCTGTCCCCATGATCATCACCAAACCTGTCCCCATGATCATCACCACCCCTGTCCCCATGATCATCACCACCCCTGTCCCCATGATCATCACCCCTGTCCCCATAATCACCACCCCTGTCCCCATGATCATCAATCACCCCTGTTCCCATGATCACCACGCCTGTCCCCATGATCATCACCCCTGTCCCCATGATCATCACCACCCCTGTCCCCATGATCATCACCACCCCTGTCCCCATGATCACCCGTCCCCATGATCATCACCCCTGTCCACATGATCACCCCTGTCCCCATGATCATCACCACCCCTGTCCCCATGATAAGCCGTGTCCCCATGATCATCAATCACCCCTGACCCCATGATCACCACCGCTGTCCCCATGATCATCACCCCTGTCCCCATGATCATCACTCCTGTCCCCATGATCACCCCTGTCCCCATGATCACCCCTGTCCCCATGATCATCACCCCTGTCCCCATGATCACCCCTGTCCCCATGATCATCATCACCCCTGTCCCCATGATCATCACCACACCTGTCCCCATGATCATCACCCCTGTCTCCATGATCATCACCACCCTTGTCCCCATGATCATTACCACCCCTGTCCCCATGATCACCCCTGTCCCCATGATCATCACCACCCCTGTCTCCATGATCACCACCCCTGTCCCCATGATCACCACCCCTGTCTCCATGATCACCACACCTGTCCCCATGATCACCACCATCCCTGTCCCCATGATCATCACCACCCTTGTCCCCATGATCATTACCACCCCTGTCCCCATGATCATTACCACCCCTGTCCCCATGATCACCACCCCTGTCCCCATGATCATCACCACCCCTGTCCCCATGATCATCACCCCTGTCCCCTTGATCACCACCCCTGTCCCCATGATCATCAATCACCCCTGTTCCCATGATCACCACGCCTATCCCCATGATCATCACCCCTGTCCCCATGATCATCACCACCCCTGTCCCCATGATCATCACCACCCCTGTCCCCATGATCACCCGTCCCCATGATCATCACCCCTGTCCACATGATCACCCCTGTCCCCATGATCATCACCACCCCTGTCCCGATGATAAGCCCTGTCCCCATGATCATCAATCACCCCTGTCCCCATGATCATCACCACCCCTGTCCCCATGATCACCACCCCTGTCCCCATGATCATCACCACCCCTGTCCCCATGATCACCACCACCCCTGTCCCCATGATCATCACCACCCCTGTCCCCATGATCACCACCCCTGTCCCCATGGTCATTACCACCCATGTCGCCATGATCATCACCACCCCTGTCCCCATGATCATCACCACCCCTGTCAATTATTACCGGCACTGTCACCATGACCACCATAATTGTGATAATTACCATTACCACTGTCACCATGACCACCACACCTGTCACAATAATCACCCCTGTCCCCATGATCATCATCACCCCTGTCCCCATGATCACCCCTGTCCCCATTATCATCACCACACCTGTCCCCATGACCATCACCACCCCTGTCCCCATGATCACCACCCCTGTCCCCATGATCATCACCAAACCTGTCCCCATGATCATCACCACCCCTGTCCCCATGATCATCACCACCCCTGTCCCCATGATCATCACCCCTGTCCCCATAATCACCACCCCTGTCCGCATGATCATCAATCAACCCTGTTCCCATGATCACCACGCCTATCCCCATGATCATCACCCCTGTCCACATGATCATCACCACCCCTGTCCCCATGATCATCACCACCCCTGTCCCCATGATCACCCGTCCCCATGATCATCACCCCTGTCCACATGATCACCCCTGTCCCCATGATCATCACCACCCCTGTCCCCATGATAAGCCCTGTCCCCATGATCATCAAACACCCCTGTCCCCATGATCACCACCCCTGTCCCCATGATCACCCCTGTCCCCATGATCATCACTCCTGTCCCCATGATCATCACCCCTGTCCCCATGATCACCCCTGTCCCCATGATCACCACCCCTGTCCCCATGATCACCACCCCTGTCCCCATGATCACCCCTGTCCCCATGATCATCATCACCCCTGTCCCCATGATCATCACCACCCCTGTCCCCATGATCATCACCCCTGTCTCCATGATCATCACCACCCTTGTCCCCATGATCATTACCACCCCTGTCCCCATGATCATTACCACCCCTGTCCCCATGATCACCCCTGTCCCCATGATCATCACCACCCCTGTCCCCATGATCACCACCCCTGTCCCCATGATCACCACCCCTGTCTCCATGATCACCACACCTGTCCCCATGATCACCACCATCCCTGTCCCCATGATCATCACCACCCTTGTCCCCATGATCATTACCACCCCTGTCCCCATGATCATCACCACCCCTGTCCCCATGATCACCACCCCTGTCCCCATGATCATCACCACCCCTGTCCCCATGATCATCACCCCTGTCCCCATGATCACCACCCCTGTCCCCATGATCATCAATCACCCCTGTTCCCATGATCACCACGCCTGTCCCCATGATCATCACCCTTGTCCCCATGATCATCACCACCCCTGTCCCCATGATCATCACCACCCCTGTCCCCATGATCACCCGTCCCCATGATCATCACCCCTGTCCACATGATCACCCCTGTCCCCATGATCATCACCACCCCTGTCCCCATGATAAGCCCTGTCCCCATGATCATCAATCACCCCTGTCCCCATGATCACCACCCCTGTCCCCATGATCATCACCCCTGTCCACATGATCACCCTTGTCCCCATGATCATCACCACCCTTGTCCCCATGATCACCCCTGTCCCCATGATGATCATCACCCCTGTCCCCATGATCATCACCACCCCTGTCCCCATGATCATCACCACCCCTGTCCCCATGATCACCCCTGTCCCCATGATCATCACCACCCCTGTCTCCATGATCACCACCCCTGTCCCCATGATCACCACCCCTGTCTCCATGATCATCACCACCCCTGTCCCCATGATCACCACACCTGTCCCCATGATCACCACCATCCCTGTCCCCATGATCATCACCACCCTTGTCCCCATGATCATCACCACCCTTGTCCCCATGATCATTACCACCCCTGTCCCCATGATCATTACCAACCCTTTCCCCATGATCACCACCCCTGTCTCCATGATCATCACCACCCCTGTCCCCATGGTCATTACCACCCCTGTCCCCATGATCATCACCACCCCTGTCCCCATGATCACCACCCCTGTCCCCATGGTCATTACCACCCCTGTCCCCATGATCACCACCCCTGTCCCCATGATCATCACCACCCTTGTCCCCATGATCATCACCACCCCTGTCAATTATTACCGGCACTGTCACCATGACCACCACAATTGTGATAATTACCATTACCACTGTCACCATGACCACCACACCTGTCACAATAATCACCACCAACACTGTCACCATGACCACCACCCCTGTCACAATAATCAACACCAACACTGTCACCATGATCACCACACCTGTCAATGGTCACCACACCTGTCAATAATCATCACTGTCACCATCATAACCACACCTGTGACCATGAACATCAGACCTGTCACAATCATTACACCTGTCACAGTGATCAATACACCTGTCACTATGATCATAACACCTATCACTATGATCCTTACACCTGTCACTATGCTCAACACACCTGTCACAGTGATAATTACAGTGCAGTAAGTACAACACAGAACAGTTCAATATGAAAATTTTCAACAGAATAATTCTTCATAAATAAATTACGACACAGAACAAATCGACACAGTGATATGCGTGATCAACATGACGTTATCATGACCCCTGTCATGATCAACACCCCTGTCATGAAAATAAACACAATTATAGTCACACAAGTTAACATAGTAATCATCACACTTGTCACCACCACCAATATTCTTGTCACAAAGATCATTAGCACCACTGTTACCATAATCACTACTGTCACCATGATCACCACACCTGTCACAATGATCACCACTGTCATCACCACACCTGTCACAATGATCACTATCATCATGATCACCATCCCTGTTTCAATGACCATTACCACTGTCCCCATGATCACCACCCCTGTCCCCATGATCACCACCACCCCTGTCCCCATGATCACCACCCCTGTCCCCATGATCATCACGACCCCCGTCCCCATGATCACCCTCCCCCACCCGTCCACACGATTATCGCCCCTGTCCCCATGATGATCACCGCCCCTGTCCCCCATGATGATCACCACCCCTGTCCCCATGATCACCACCACCCCTGTCCCCATGATCACCACCACCCCTGTCCCCATGATCATCACCCCTGTCCCCATGATCATCACCACCCCTGTCCCCATGATCATCACCCCTGTCCCAATGATTACCACCACCCCTGTCCCCATGATCACCACCCCTATCCCCATGATCATCACCCCTGTCCCAATGATCACCACCACCCCTGTCCCCATGATCATCACCCCTATCCCCATGATCATCACCCCTGTCCCAATGATCACCACCCCTGTCCCCATGATCATCACCCCTGTCCCAATGATCACCTCCGTCCCCATGATCATTACCACGACTGTTCCCATGATCATCACCATCCCCGTCCCCATGATCACCCACCCCCCTGTCCACACGATTATCGCCCCTGTCCCCATGATCATCACCACACCTGTCCCCATGATCATCACCCCCCTCCCCTGTCCACACGATTATCACCCCTGTCCCCATGATCACCACCACCCCTGTCCTCATGATCACCACACCTGTCCCCATGATCACCACCACCCCTGTCCCCATGATCACCACACCTGTCCCCATGATCATCACCACCCCTGTCCCCATGATCATCACCACCCCTGTCCCCATGATCACCACCCCTGTCCCCATGATCATCACCACCCCTGTCCCCATGATCACCACCCCTGTCCCCATGATCATCACCACCCCTGTCCCAATGATCACCACACCTGTCCCCATGATCATCACCACCCCTGTCCCAATGATCACCACCCCTGTCCCCATGATCATCACGACCCCCGTCCCCATGATCACCCTCCCCCACCCGTCCACACGATTATCGCCCCTGTCCCCATGATGATCACCGCCCCTGTCCCCCATGATGATCACCGCCCCTGTCCCCATGATCACCACCACCCCTGTCCCCATGATCACCACCACCCCTGTCCCCATGATCATCACCACCCCTGTCCCCATGATCATCACCCCTGTCCCCATGATCATCACCACCCCTGTCCGCATGATCATCACCACCCCTGTCCCAATGATCACCACACCTGTCCCCATGATGATCATCACCCCTGTCCCCATGATCATCACCCCTGTCCCAATGATTACCACCACCCCTGTCCCCATGATCACCACCCCTATCCCCATGATCATCACCCCTGTCCCAATGATCACCACCCCTGTCCCCATGATCACCACCACCCCTGTCCCCATGATCATCACCACCCCTGTCCCCATGATCATCACCCCTGTCCCAATGATCATCACCCCTGTCCCCATGATGATCACCCCTGTCCCCATGATGATCACCACCCCTGTCCCAATGATCACCACCCCTGTCCCCATGATGATCATCACCCCTGTCCCCATGATCATCACCCCTGTCCCCATGATCACCACCACCCCTGTCCCCATGATCATCACCCCTATCCCCATGATCATCACCCCTGTCCCAATGATCACCACCCCTGTCCCCATGATCATCACCCCTGTCCCAATGATCACCTCCGTCCCCATGATCATTACCACGACTGTTCCCATGATCATCACCATCCCCGTCCCCATGATCACCCCCCCCCCCCTGTCCACACGATTATCGCCCCTGTCCCCATGATCATCACCACACCTGTCCCCATGATCATCACCCCCCTCCCCTGTCCATACGATTACCACCCCTGTCCCCGTGATCACCACCACCCCTGTCCTCATGATCACCACACCTGTTCCCATGATCACCACCACTGTCCCCATGACCACCACACCTGTCCCCATGATCATCACCACCCCTGTCCCCATGATCACCACCACCCCTGTCCCTATGATCACCACCATCCCTGTCCCCATGATCATCACCACCCCTGTCCCCATGATCACCACCCCTGTCCCCATGATGATTACCACACCTGTCCCCATGATCACCACCACCCCTGTCCCCATGATCATCACCCCTGTCCCCATGATCCTGACCCCTGTCCCCATGATCATCACTCCTGTCCCCATGATCACCCCTGTCCCCATGATCATCACCCCTGTCCCCATGATCACCACCCCTGTCCCCATGATCACCACCCCCGTCCCCATGATCATCACCACCCCCGTCCCCCCATGATCATCACCACCCCCGTCCCCCCATGATCATGACCACCCCCGTCCCCCCATGATCACCACCCCCGTCCCCTCATGATCATCACCACCCCCGTCCCCCCATGATCATCACCCCTGTCCCCATGATCACCACCCCTGTCCCAATCATCACCCCTGTCCCCATGATCATCACCACCCCTGTCCCCATGATCACCACCCCTGTCCCCATGATCACCACCCCTGTCCCCATGATCATCACCCCTGTCCCCATGATCATCACCACCCCTGTCCCCATGATCATCATCACCCCTGTCCCCATGATCATCACCCCTGTCCCCATGATCATCACACCTGTCCCCATGATGATCATCACCCCTGTCCCCATGATCATCACCCCTGTCCCCATGATCATCACACCTGTCAATTATTACCGCCACTGTCACCATGACCACCACACTTGCCATAATTACCATTACCACTGTCACCATGATCACCACACCTGTCACAATAATCACCACCAACACTGTCACCATGATCACCACACCTGTCAATGGTCACCACACCTGTCAATGATCATCACTGTCACCATGAACATCAGACCTGTCACGATCATTGCACCTGTCAATATGATCATTATACCTGTCACAGTGATCAACACACCTGTCACTATGATCATAACGCCTGTCACTATGATCCTTACACCTGTCACTATGCTCAACACACCTGTCACAGTGATAATTACACCTGTCACTATGATCAACACATCTGTCACAATGATCATTACACCTGTCACTCTGATCAACACACCTGTCACAATATGGTCATCACGCCTGTCAAAATGGCCATCACACCTGTCACTGTGATCAAAACACTTGGGTAATGTCCTATTTTAGCAGCCTAAATAATTGTACCTATTCGTTGCATTTCCATGGTTTGTGGGACCAAACACAGAAAAAAAGCAAGATGGGGTGGCACGCTAGTTTAGTGACTGAATCCGCATCAAAACTGGGTAAAATAACGTACAAAATAAGAGTGGAAACCCACTGAAAATGGTTTACAACATCTAATGGTTATACGTTTCATACATGCACAAACATTGCCGGTAAAATAGTTGCATTGATTCAGGGTGCTAAAAATAGGACTTTAAAGCACTTGAGCAATATTAACATTTTCACTCGTCCACTCTTCGATGCTGAAGTCCAATTTCTAGTGTACCCAAATAGGTATACCTGTTTAGGACGAACATGTCCACCAAATCTGGTTCGACATTCTTATGTTCTAATTAACATTTTTACCCGTCTGCAGTACAAAAGATACGTGAAAAAAACAACCACCACCAAACGGGTAAAAATGTTAATTTGATATATGTGGGTTTGTCTACTATAGTAGAGGATTTTAAAATGAACTTGTCAGATTAGAAAGGTGTCTAAAAAGGGATGCTTTTGGGGGCATTCCATGCACCTAGCAAGGGGCTTGGAAAAGAAGGGGGGAAACGCAAAGTGAAAGGGAACATGTGACCCATGGGTCAGTTCGAAATCACCCGTCTTGCGAAATTTTCAGCGCTGCGTAAACAATTTGAAAGCGGTAAGTGTACACGGAATGAAGTGTGTTGTTAGTTCACGCGAGGGTGACAACGAAAGTATCACATGTTTTCCCATTGTACTTACCGACGCTGTGATCACTGTCGCCGGCTTCGATGCACGAAATGTCGCACAGTGCCGTCGAGGTAGCGGTACTGGTTGTGTGTGACGTTGTACGCGTACAGTGAGCGTCCGTTTCGTCCTTCTTCAAAGAATCTGAATAGGCTTTCCATATGCCGTTTTGCTGCCACGTCGCGACACAAGTCCATCAGTTCTGCCCACTCCATAAAAATTATAGGATTCAGGCAGTTTTCGTACACGAATGCGCACACTAAAATTCGGTCAAAGTGCACAATGTTCTTCGTCCAGAATTAACCTCTAATTCAGTGTGGCCAACGTGTGGCAGGGGCTAAAATATCAGTAATATTCCACAGTAAGCCAGTCTGCACGTTGAGACGGCGCCGACGCTCGGAAACATCGTCATTCAGCGGTGCCGACTGGTTGGACATGATGCCGACTGGTTGGACATGATGTCAAGACTGAATCGGGACACTAACGTAGGCCTAGTGAACGGCACAGATTCCTTTCTCCACTCACATGGAAGTAATTAACACCTGTGCTCATGCGAATTCACCCTCGTGACATACCACACATGAAAATCCCGTTCTACGTGTAGTTTACACATGCACGTGAGATGCAAAGCCATCGGTCCCCGTGGCTTTAGAGGTAACGCAGTGTATCCGCGTCGAATATGTTTGTAAATTGCAACGTAGACATCACAGTGTTACTGAAAGATGTGCATGTGTTACGGAAAGAATAGTACATTGAAGATAAGATTTGATCGTGTTTTTTCAGGCGTTTGTTACATCGACTGATTGTTTTTCTGCATTGGCGTTGGAAACGATCAACACGACATATATAAAATGGTACTCACAGTATGTACAATATATACAGTGATCCACGGACAGCCTGACCTCAGTGCTGGTGCCTTGCCGGGGCTGGCTTCCACCCGATGGGCATAGGAGCACTTGGCGAGTCCGTTTCTGCGTGGGCCGAAGTCGTCATCACTGTCGACATTGGCCAGGCCCATTCGGTCTGACGCGCTGTCTAGTTTGATCAGCCCACGTCTGCAAGTGTGGAGGCAATGAGAAGAAACGGAGTGTTAATAATCATGTAATGCAGAACGGTACACATGGATGGAAGTGAATAAGGGAATACACACACCCAAAGACTGTACACACGTTTACTTGAAGAACAGTATACATTTGGTTTTTCACACACACATCTGAAATATATACATACCGATTCAGAACGCCGTTCTCGCAGTGGCTGAAGTGGTGGATGTGTCGAGGATGCCGAGGGCACCTCCTCACTGTCGTCGGTGTCAATCTCACTAAGCTCGAGGTTAAAAGTTCTGCAATAATAACATGTACAGACATACTTATTCCGAACATGCCACAGTTTCAGTTTCAGTAGCTCAAGGAGGCGTCAATGCGTTCGGACAAATCCATATACGCTACACCACATCTGCCAAGCAGATGCCTGACCAGCAGCGTAACCCAACGCGCTTAGTCATTCAGGCCTTGAGGGAAAAAAAAGGGAGTGGGGGGGTGAATACATAATAGATAAATACATACCAAAAAAAAACAACTACTACTAATAATGGTAATATGTATAAGGCGCAAAAACATGCCACATCATCATCTAACATACAAACATACACCCCATCTTATTTACGAAACCCATCCTCACGTAAAATCCAGAAGACAGACATCACAGTGTACAATTCCAAAAATCAATCCCAATTCAATCAACAATAACTATACAGTGAAAACACTACAAGAAAGACAAGTTTCATACAGTTTACAAACAATACTGTATATCTACTTTGTGGTATATGTTTACACATTGCTTCATTCCGTTTGATACATGTACGTACAGATGATTGTGCGGCTCTTTTAACACGCATGGTGCCGTATTCATGGTATCAGTCAGTGTGTTGCTGCCACTAAGCTAAAAGGTCAATCGAACTGCACATCTTACTGGGTTAGGGGAGCTGTGCACTGGTGTCAGTATGGATGGCCGTGGCTGTGGTGAGGAAGGCCATTGTGGGGACAGTGTGGATGGCCCTGGATGTGGTGAGGAAGGCCATTGTGGGGACAGTGTGGATGGCTGTGGTGAGGAAGGCCATTGTGGGGACAGTGTGGATGGCCCTGGATGTGGTGAGGAAGGCCATTGTGGGGACAGTGTGGATGGCCCTGGATGTGGTGAGGAAGGCCATTGTGGGGACAGTGTGGATGGATGTGGTGAGGAAGGCCATTGTGAGGACAGTGTGGATGGCCCTGGATGTGGTGAGGAAGGCCATTGTGAGGACAGTGTGGATGGCTGTGGTGAAGAAGGCCATTGTGGGGACAGTGTGGATGGCCCTGGCTGAGGAGAGGAAGGCCATTGTGTGGACAGTGTGGATGGCTGTGGTGAGGAAGGCCATTGTGAGGACAGTGTGGATGGCCCTGGATGTGGTGAGGAAGGCCATTGTGGGGACAGTGTGGATGGCCCTGGATGTGGTGAGGAAGGCCATTGTGAGGACAGTGTGGATGGCCCTGGATGTGGTGAGGAAGGCCATTGTGGGGACAGTGTGGATGGCCCTGGATGTGGTGAGGAAGACCATTGTGGGGACAGTGTAGATGGATGTGGTGAGGAAGGCCATTGTGGGGGACAGTGTGGATGGATGTGGCGAGGAAGGCCATTGTGGGGACAGTGTGGATGGCCCTGGATGTGGTGAGGAAGGCCATTGTGAGGACAGTGTGGATGGCCCTGGATGTGGTGAGGAAGACCATTGTGGGGACAGTGTGGATGGCTGTGGTGAGGAAGGCCATTGTGGGGACAGTGTGGATGGCCCTGGATGTGGTGAGGAAGGCCATTGTGGGGACAGTGTGGATGGATGTGGTGAGGAAGGCCATTGTGGGGACAGTGTGGATGGCCCTGGATGTGGTGAGGAAGGCCATTGTGGGGACAGTGTGGATGGATGTGGTGAGGAAGGCCATTGTGGGGACAGTGTGGGCGGGGGAGGGCTTCCTTCCGCCTGTTAAACATACATAAACCACTTCAGACATAAAATCTCATAACCAAACATTAGTTCCCGAGACGATCGAACATGAAATGCAAGTGTGCATTAGAACGAGCCGCCGAAGAAAGCAGTGCAGTCGTTTATGATTGGAAAATAATTACCGTGGACACGCCCAGGCGTCCAGACAAGTCAGCAACGAGAGTGAGGTCTGGCATCACAGGACTCCGCTCACTGGCGGAACACAGGGGGCGTTCCTGCAAAAATGACACCAACACATCGTCCTGAACGGCTTCAGTGGCAGACGACATATTACATACTTCACAGTTACGTTGACCGAGGGTTATACGACTGATTTTCGTGACGGAATGAAGTTCACTTTGAGCCTTAACTCAGTGGTTGTGCCACTTATGTTTCTATTGGATGAGAAATTGGGTGACGTACACAACCATTGCACCTCTTCCGGACAAATAACATCCTCCGTGAAGTACGTGTGACACACACACACACACACACGCACACACACTCACACACACACACACACACACACACACACACACACACACACACACACGCCTTCACTGTAACACTCACGTCAATGCTGCCGGACAGGCCGTTCTCCTGTGGGGTTGACTGGGTGGGCAGTGCACCGCCATCGTCACTGTCCTCCCGTATGACGGTACTTCGTTCCAGATGTTCTTCCGCAGACCATGTGTGGAAAGAGTGGCGTCTGCTACGTGTACTGCGGAGGCGCGGTCAAGGGATGTGCACTTTTTACTAGTTCAACAAATTTAGTGTATATGTCGTTGAGGTTCCAGTTCCGCCACATGATTTCCGCCACATGATTTCCGCGACATGTCCTTCAAACTGCGGAAGAGGAGCTCCGTTAACTCTCTCCATACGAACAGCGAAAGAGACGACGTTAACAGCGTTTCACCCCAATTACCAACATCAAAATATTGCAAGCGGAAGGCTCTTATACTGAAGAGGTGAATGTTGACAAAGAATACCACAGTTCTGACGACGGAAGCTAAAGGTTGGGTCGTTCAGACACCCACTGGACATCCGAGGGGTCTGTGTAGAGGAGAAGAGAGGACTGGCCGTACTGAGTGAGTTAATCTTTCTGAAATGTGCTTTGGCGTGTTTCCATGCACCTTCCATTATATTGGTGTGGACAGTTTTTTTTCTACACCAGAGTGGTCCACGTATGTCTGACGGAAGGTCGTCTTTTTCCGGACTCGTCTTTGCAAAGTGCACTTTGCTTTACATATCTCACACTGGACACTGCTTCTTAAGTCCTTTTTCCTGCATCCATTCAACCAGTGTAATTAATGTGCTGTCCATTAATCGGAAAAAAATTGAAGGGGTTTTCGAAATCCCGGAAGGTACATTCTTCAATCTGGTTTTTGCCAATTGCTTTAGCGTAGCTCCCGCGGTATCCTTTTCCACTGCCCATGATATTTTGTGTCATGTCAAAGCAAGATGGACACACCGACTTACTGAAACTCCGGAATAGCCATCCTGTGATTAATAATGCTCACAGGCGCTGCACGCACGAGCTCGAAAAAAATCGCGTGTTTACCGAAAACCAGGCCTTAAACCTTGGTCTGCAAAGTTTCGAAAACACACTCTTCAACGCACAAATAATGTGCTGAAGTCAGACGTATTTTGCGTTTACAACGATCGAGTGCCTGTGCCCATTACTCCAGCATCCGTTCCTCGTGAACCTTGAAGGGGTGTGCTTTTTCGTGCGGTATATTTCACGTATTGAAAATGCCGGTTCCGACAGTTGTCGAAACTTTGTATCCGTGTGAGTGTACACCCACAACTTCATTCTAGTGCATGGATTACATTTTGTCAGTGTGTGTGTGTGTGTGTGTGTGTGTGTGTGTCGCACAAACCTTCATTTCGTGCTTTCATGCATGGGTGCGAACTTCATTCCGTTA
The DNA here is from genome assembly GCF_041734735.1 of Babylonia areolata. NCBI lineage: Eukaryota > Metazoa > Mollusca > Gastropoda > Neogastropoda > Buccinidae > Babylonia > Babylonia areolata. The sequence continues at coordinate 11,459,184 of NC_134879.1, forward strand.
GTGCGTGTTTTATGAACAACATTTGTCCGTATTTGTGTACATCACGGATAAATACAATGTGTTCTCGTGTGTGTACGACTGAAAAATGTGTTCATCGCGGTGTGAAAAAAAAGACTGCCAAATTCATTCCGTCAGTGATGCAGCGGAGGGCACAGAAGTCGACTTGGTGATTGTGTGTGAAGGGATCACAAGTTCGTTCCTGGATTGCGTGTGTGTTACCGTAAACTTCATTCCGTGGTTGGTTGTGCCTCGATGACAACTTGACTGTGTGACTGATGTTGGTGGGCATCAGTGCACCTCCACTCCGGCAGACGTGACCACTCGTGCATGTACAATTCACAATACAACAACATTTGTGTGTGTGTCAGTGTACATTGACAACTTCATTCCGTGGTTGTGCAGCCATGACTAGTTCATACCGCGATTGTGTGTGTAGGGCTCACAAATTCAGTCCTGGATTGTGTGTGTAGGACTCACAAATTCAGTCCTGGATTGTGTGTGTAGGACTCACAAATTCATTCCTGGATTGTGTGTATGACTCACAAATTCATTCACGGATTGTGTGTTGGGCTGATGACTTAATTCCGTCTTTTCAAGTCCGACTGAATCGAAAACCGCTGTCACCCTCGTCGTGTAGTTTCCTTTTCACACTGGCACGAACGAGTTCACACTTCATTCCGTCTGAAGAACCCGGCACACGGGATCTTTCAAATTAACCAGTCTAGCGGGAGGGGGGTTCTGGGGGGAGAATGCCTTGCCTTACTTCCGTGGACAAAGATAATGTGCAAAATTAAAATCCGAATCCGCACGTACATTCCACAATTTTTAAGTGTCGTTATCCTATTTGTTGTTCAGGATGGCCGTTTCAGTGGGTAACGCACTTTAGGGATTTAGAAGATGTCTGCAAGAAAGGCGCGTGACACTGACCGTTGGATTGGAGAAATACCTGTCCAGCCGTGTGTTGGTGGTGGACGAACCTCACGGCGTCTCGTCGTAGTTGTTCAGGGCGTAGTCTGCTGCCGATACAATAGTTGAGCCAGAGGGACGTTGTCAGATTGGGCAGTGTGGGGGATGGAAGCTGACTGACTTGACCACTGTGTGCTGCCTCTGTCGTTGAACACCGAGCTGTTATCAGCGAGCGTCGTCTGCTTCTTGCACGAGTGACCGCGCTTTGGTGATAGCAGTCCCGGGTTAATGTCTGCTATACTCCCCAACAATTCTGTACGAAGGTTCTCCACAGGTTCTCTTCATCGACGGAACTCCTTCAGAACACAATCCTTGTATGACGTGTGTGCGTTCTTCCCACTACTCCACATAACGGGCAATGACAGTGTGTGGTAAAACAGACGCTTGAAGTTAGTTCTTGCATATGGTATCGAAGTTCCACCAGTTTTAGAAATACACACACAGGTCCACGTTATGTTTTTCAGACTGAAAACGTCACAGCTCGTCAACTCTGAATTTCCGCTCCATGTTTACAAAATAGAACAGTTCGCAGGCTGAAGAATAGTGACTTCACAGTCTTCTCCTTTTTTTTCCATCCAAACTGTTGATGGTTCTATATTGCAGCCTGTTTTCCTTTTTTTGTCAGGTTGTCTGAATTCCATTTCAAGTCAAAGTCCTCCTTGCACACTGTTCGGTGTGTTCCTTTCTGACTTGTCCTCTTAACTTGTGGGAGTTCACAAACCGGAAACTCAATCGGCGTGTTGCACGGCTTGCTCGTGACAAAATGCACGCTCTGTTTTCCGGTTCGACAACTGGGCAACGTCCAGACTCCAGCGCCGAAAAACTTAATCAAAGCACTTTGTCGTTGGTCGTAAAAACTCAACTCACTGCTGGAAATAGAAACAGTGAGACACAAAGCACACCACGAGAGTTACGACTTTGAAAGGTTTGAAACATGTCTGTGATTGGGGCTGAGTTTCATTTGAAAATGGAATGTAGATAAGTTCCTAAAAATATTTGTCTCCAAAATCGGTTTTTTAATTTTTGTAATATGCTCAAAGGGGGCAAAAAAAGTCATTTTAGCTGTAAGTAAGATGATTAGATTTGCAAATGCTGCCTCGCTACACTTTAGGAGTTAAAAGACATTTTGTGTTTTCTCAACTTTTATGTGACATTGTTGTGTATTTGAAAATGTTTGTTCTGGGCATGAAAAGATTATTTTGCAGTAATCCTCCATACTCCAATAGGAGTGAAAGGATAATACAAACTTCAAACTTGTGTGTGTGTGTGTGTGTGTGTGTGTGTGTGTGCCTACGTGAATGATATATGTGCATGCGTGTTAACGAACACATGTGCGTTCATGTGTGCGCATGCCTGCGCTGCGGGTGCTTTTTTTTTTTTTTTTTTTTTTTTTTTACATCTGTTCAGTCGACCACTTACCCGTTCACTTACCCTCCAACAAGATAATATCTGCCCGCCACCTCCCACCAACCTATGTACCCCGAAATAAATCAGTGGGAAGTCCCACAGACCACCCCCAACCTCCAGTAGTCAATGAGATTCAGCCCGTGCAGACACGATAATAGTACAGTTAATACACCCCGTGCGTGGGTGGTGGTGGTGGTGGTTGGGTTTATCCTGAGGTCAAGGGAGAAAAGACGAACCCTAGGGATGTGGTTAGTTGCGAGGGTGGAAGAGTGGGAGGGGGGCGGGGGAGGGAGTAGCGAACTGGGGTGTAGGTACCCGTACCCTGTTCATCACTCTGGTGTCTGGCCAGTACCAGCAAGACAGCTCAGCTAGCACCGCACTCAGTGATGAAGAGGGTCTGGGTCTTTCTTCCATTCCCGCCCTCCTCCCCCCCCCCCCCCCCCTCCCCCGCCCCGAACCCACCCCCTTCCAAGTTGCTGCCTGTACATGGGTACCCCCCCCCCCCCCACCCAGTACAGCTGCTTCAAGCCGAGGTCACTGAAGTGCCCGCTGTCTCGTGCCCCGGGGCGCTTTCCATTAAAGTGCATATTCTGGGCGCTGGTTCGCTTCATCAAAGAGAGACGACAGAGAGAGAGAGAGAGAGAGGCAGGGGGTGGAGGGGTGGTGGTGGTGGAGGAGATTGAATGAAAGAAGAAAAATAGCGAGCAATGCGTTCGTGTGTGCGCGCACACACACACGCACACGCACACGCACCTCTCCCC
>NC_134879.1:11467317-11499817 GCF_041734735.1 Babylonia areolata
GAAAAGAGGGGTTTGAGATGCGGGGGTCATATTCTCCCTGTCAGTGCGAAACAGGATCTCCTTGGTCCCAGAGTGTCTGAGTGAGTTGGTCAGTTTAATTAACGACCTGATGAAGATCAGGTTGTTGAGTGCTTGGGTCTTGGTTCCAAAAGTGTAGAGTGTGTGTTTAATCAGTCAGAGCAGACTGTGCTCACGCTTTCTTCGTTTCTTTCTTTCTTTCTTTCTTTTTTCCTTTCTTTCAGTCTTTCTGTCTTGTTTTTTTCTTTGTGACGGGGACATGGACAGATGGGGACGTATAGAGAAGCGGACACACAGAACTTAAACCTTTTCCAGACAACTTGTATATATATATTGATTTTCCCCCCCACGAAACCACACAGCCAGCTCTCTCTCTCTCTCTCTCTCTCTCTCTGTTCTTTTTTTTTTTTTTTTTTTTTTTTTTTTTTTTTTTTGTATGTGTGTGTGTGTGTGTGTGTGTGTGTGTGTGTGTGTGTGTGTGTGCACTCGCTTGCTTGGCGTTTAAGGGGAATTCCAGTGCTCAGTTCCCTTCAGCTTTTGTTGTTCATGTTTGGCTCATGATTAATTCCCTTCATTCCGTATTTCTCCAGTGCCCTCAGTAGTTCCCTTCAATGTCTATCTGTTTCAGTGAATTCAGCTTCCCCGATAAATGTGTGGTGTCGCGCCTAGTGCAGATGGAGGAGTTTGTGTGGTGTGCCAGAGGGATTCGTTGCGTTCGGATTTCCCCTAGTGCACACTTACGATGTGACCAGCCAGTAACGACTCGACGTGGAGAGTGCGTCACATCTCAGCAAGATCCTGTACATTGTTCTGTCAGCAACATCCTGCACATTATTGCTGGAGTCAACAAGATCCTGTATATTGCTGGAGTCAACAAGATCCTGTATATTGCTGGAGTCAGCAAGATCCTGTATATTGCTGGAGGCAGCAAGATCCTGTATATTGTTGGAGGCAGCAAGATCCTGTATATTGCTGGAGTCAGCAAGATCCTGTATATTGTTGGAGGCAGCAAGATCCTGTATATTGCCGGAGGCAGCAAGATCCTGTATATTGTTGGAGGCAGCAAGATCCTGTATATTGTTGGAGTCAGCAAGATCCTGTACATGGTTCTGTCAGCAACATTCTGCACATTGTTTGAGTCAGCAACATTCTGCACATTGTTTGAGTCAGCAAGATCCTGCACATTGCTGGAGTCAGCAAGATCCTGTATATTGCTGGAGTCAGCAAGATCCTGTATATTGTTGGAGTCAGCAAGATCCTGTACATTGTTCTGTCAGCAACATCCTGCACATTGTTTGAGTCAGCAAGATCCTGTATATTGCTGGAGTCAGCAAGATCCTGTATATTGCTGGAGTCAACAAGATCCTGTATATTGCTGGAGGCAGCAAGATCCTGTATATTGCTGGAGTCAGCAAGATCCTGTACATTGCTGGAGTCAGCAAGATCCTGTATGTTGTTGGAGGCAGCAAGATCCTGTATATTGTTGGAATGGGCCAGGATCCTGTCCGCTTCCTGACCTCATGGTCCACACTTTCACCAGGACGTCGACACTAACAGTTTCAGGGCAGGAACCACTGGATTGACAGTCCGGATATTCATTCACCCATGTAGGATGTGAGAAAACTAAACACGCAGGCAAGTTTCTTTCCCCGAACCACTGACTTTTAACATGTACACGGCAGTCTTTTAGTTAAATCATAAACAGTATCCCAGCCTTTTGGGAAAAGCTGTAACAGAATTTTCCACTTTTCTGTCGCTTGACTTCTTTTATCTGCCTCCCAATCCCCTCTTCCCTCTTTCTACCGTATCCTCTCTGCATTCTCTGGCCATTCGTCTGTATATATATGTCTCCCCTGTTAGCCTTGAGCCTTCTGTCCAATTCACTGCAGTCCACGGGACATTTGCCAGGTCGTTTCTTGTTAATATTCAGGTGAGGTTGGTTGATTATTTCAGCACCCTGCTCTGTTTTGATTAATTATAGAGTTCAGTGATTCAGTCACCAAAATCCTGGATGGTTGCTGAATGTGATGTTTGATGTAGAAGGTTTGATCTCGCTTCGAGGATGTTTCTTTTTAAAGTGTCTTTGATTCCACAAACCCCCAAACCCCTTCCGCAATTGGCAGTCCTCTACCGATATATATTTTGGTGACTGTATGAGAGTTTCACTTGTATGGTTTCAACACAAGAAGAGAAGCCTCAAGGAAACGTTCCAGCTACCTCTGTGTCGCTGAAACTGGAAAAAATATAAACCACCACCATAAAAGGTCGGGGAGTGAGTTTCCTGTAACCACGTGAGTGAAGATTGTTTATGATGACTGGACAGCCAGTTTCTTCAGTATATGATTGTTCACGGTTCAGCCTCCGAATGTTCGAAATTTGCACCTGTACCATTTCAGTTTGTCGAAAAACTGTCAGCATCCATGTAATGACAAACTGCACACAGACACGTTTTTTTTTTCTTGAAACTTAGATTCCACATCGCTTTGTTGATATGGTCCTCCGAGAAGCGGAATGTTGTTATACTGTGCATGATTCAGTATAATCATGATTCCATTGTGTGCATTGCCGAAATTCGATCAGGGATGCAAAAAGATATGTTTTGGTGTTTGTTGGGGCAATGTTAATTGCATACTGATTTAATTTCCGCCCAAGCGTAACACCTCACATATCAGGTGAAACACTGTTGGAAGGGGCAGGGAGGAGGGAGATGATGATAATGGCTTCTAATGTATGAGGATGAGAATATATCTTAAGGTGTTCTGGACTCGGGCCATTTTAGAGGTTTTATCAATCTTTTCGCCCAATTTCTTTCTGCTCATATGTCAGTCTACGGAGATATGGAAGAGGAAATTCTCCTTTTCTTTCTGGACCTTTTTTGTGATTGTCTTTGACCCACACACAGTCCGCACGCACGCACGCACACACACACACACACACACACACACACTCTGAACAGAACAAAATTCTAACAAGAATGGGAACTTGCAAAAATAGGACATTGTGACCTGTTTTTATTTCAGATATTCAGAACTGTAGTCAATAGTATAGAAGTAGTAACCGATTTGTACATCTTGTTTTTTTGTCTTCACTATAAATATATACAATATTATCTACAATAGTGACATCACAGACATAGAGAAGAAGCTGCAAAATGATTGAAACGTGATGATGGTCTGATTTCCATGGTGTCTAATGATGAATGCAATGACAGTGAAAACAATGAACACATGAGAGCAATTCTTCCAATGATCTAGAACAGGAACAATGAGTGGACGGGTGAAAAGGGGTGATGCAAGAGAAATCATTTTTTTAATTACATGATGAGCAAAAACACAACATGTCAAACGGAACAGGAACAGGCGGTAAGGACAATAATATATTACAATGAACCATCTTTTTTTTTCTTTTTTTTTTTTTTTTTAACAGAAAACTTACTTTTTGGACTAACACTCACGAGAAAAAGGAACAAGCCAGTTCCACGTACTTTCAGCTCTGTGTTCTCTCTACTAAGAAGACTACAGTAGTTTGTTTTGGCGACAAGATGGTCAGCAGGAGAGGTGAGAGACAGGAAAAAAGTGTAGCAGTCAAAATGGAATGAGAACATACAGTCCTGTGGTGGGTAAACAAGCTTTAAACACTTCATAATATAACAAATTCCATTTTAGTTTATTTTTTTTTCTTTCTCTTCAAAGTTCTATAAAGCTACCTGTCACCGAGGCCAAGACCATAAGATCTTGGTTTCTGATGGTTAGGTATGTTTTTGTTCAGTGATGCAAATTTTTCCTCCAACCAGTGGAGGGTACAACCTGCATTTTGCATGCACAGCGTTTTTCAACAGTATGTATAAACAACAAATTTATCTCTTGTGCAACTTTCTGCACAGTTTCATAACCCATTCAGTATAAATATAACACCTTTTGCATCTTCAGAAGAAAAAAAAATTCTTATTTTCCATAACGAAACATGGTCATGCATTCAACAATTCATTAAAACAAACATAACAAAACATATAATACAACAATTTCGTGGCAATTTTTCAAATCTATTTCAACAACCTTCTCCGTTCAATAGGAAAACAATCAAAACTGCTTAACAAGCAGGAAACAAGCTTATCAAAACGTGCAAAAAACAAACAAACTACCTTTAAAAAAATCATCACACAAACAATTAGCAATAAAACTAGATAGCGTTTCCCACCCACCCATCTGACTAATTATCCAGAATGAGTGATGGAGACAAAGACACCTAGACAAATGTTTAGCGTGGAGAGAGAGACATGCTTGGTGTGGAAAGAGTAATGTCCATCAAAATTGACATTGATCAACGAGATGTTATGCTGCCATTTCGAATCTATGTGCGCAAGTCAACCTATAGGATTCCAGCGTGAATCATGGCAGATGAAGACAAAGAATTGATGTATCCAGGTCAAATAGGTCAACAACATGTGGTTGAAACTTGTATTATAAAGAAACTGATCAGCTGATTTCTCTTACAAGTAATAAATAAAGTAAATCAATAAATTATGGTTGTTTCGGAATGTGAAATTTCAAGGTGGTATAGAAAACATTTGTCCGTCTCAGTCATTTTACTGTAGAGAAACAAAAGTAAAACGGTATATTGAATACAATAAAGGAATTACCCTTTGGAAAAAAAATCAAAACTCATGCAAACAAATCGTTCTGCTAGATGCTCACTACAATTAGGGCTGTACTTAAACATGAAGTGATGTGGGGACATTTAGCAAGCTAAACAAAACTTCTGTCATTGGCAGTGCTCAAATCCTTCAACAATTGCAAAATTTCATAATATTAAATAAAAAAAGGTACAAATCAGAATCCATACATTTACTTTGTGCAGTATAAATCCATATACAATTTTTTTTTCTTTTTGTATAGATATGCCCTCCTTGTTTTTGAATGGTTTCATAAAAGTCCACATCAACACTCTCCGTAAACTTGAGGACTGACATTCAAACCAAAGACCTTGGACACGTTTCTGACTGACTTCTAATCATCCAATCCCAATCCATGCTGCTTGGGCGTCGGACCACCAAACTGCTTTGCAGGTCACTCATGATTAAGTAACTGGACAAAAAAAAAGTCTCTGAATACTATCTTCCAACTCCACCGTCCTCTTCCCCACACAGTTGCAGGTCAACGTCAACAACATGAAACCAGTTCCTCTGTGTGGTCTAGAAACGAAAACACAGTAACTCGCAGTGCTGCCCAGAAAGGGGGCACAAACAAAGAAAACCCTAAGCAAATCGTGAAGCACAATCTCATATACACACAAATCAATCGCTCCAGAAAAGACAACAACTTCCATGCCAATACATTCTTGGCAGCCGCTGGCCGTTCTTGGGCACCAACATGCAAGGGGCAGCATCAAACATTTAAACCAAAGGCACTTGTATCCCATTCATTTGCACTTTCTCAACATTTGCTCCCAATTCCCAGGTTAGATCACGTACGAAATTCACCCTTTCTTAACGGTTCTTGTCTATAATGATAAAGACTATGTTGGGTTTTTTTCTTTTCACAATATAACCCTCTCTTTTCATGAATTGCACAAAAAAGACATCCATAGGATTGAACTAGCAGGCTATACTCTTGGGTCATTCAAGTCTCTGGACAAAACAAAACAATGCCACATCGAATAGCACAACAACAGTAGTAGTCGTAGTAGTGTGATCGTGAAGGTTTCAGAGCAGCTGCAACAACACCACCACCACTCGCCAACAATTTGCTTTCCAGACTTGACGATGATGACGAAGTTCAAAAGATGAAAAAACACAAAACAAGATGCCTTGCCTCCAATCTGTCCAGCAGTTCAATACCTTTCCCTCCCCTTGTCTGTCTGTCTGTCTCTTTCTCACACATGTACACAGCGAAGGAAAGAAAGTCCCACATGATGTGTTGTCGCTATACTTCAGTGGCCAGGTAATCCTCTGTGTAGTGTGTGTGTCGTGGGTGTGCCGGCTCCAGGTACACAGACCTGCGCACATTGTCTCTCTCTGCCACAGGGTCCATGTTGGGCTTGACGATAATGGAAATGTCCCCCGAGTGCCGGTGATATGTACTGCAACACACACACATAAAGCACAGCACACATTAGTTAAGCATGTTCATATAGTGCTACGTCTTTTCTTTTTTCTTTTTTTGTTTTGTTTTTGTTTTAGTAAGTCCTTGATCTGACAGTTACCTCTAAAGCTAGGCACTTCATTAATTGATCAATATAGAGCTCTTTTATATTTTTTTCATAGTTTTTTTTAAAGTTGAATTTGTTTGAAATGGGATGAAATGGTGTCACTGCAAACTCCCTTTCTCTCACAGGTGAGTCAGGGACAAAGTCTGGACAGACTGCAGATAATAAAAGTCTGGAACAAGCTATCAGAATATGCACTGTGGAACATGTAACTGGTACCATCACATTCCTGTGCTGTCATCTGTTCCATTCCTATACTGCATGTTCACAGACTCTCCACTTCACTCTTGATTTGATATCAATTTATAGCCGTTCTTACAAATTGGTCCATTCTGACCCTTTCATAAAGGAACTTCTAAAGTGATAGGCATGGAAATGCTTTACACTGACTTGAGAGGCAGTGAAAACAAAACCTGTAATTATCTGTAAGAAAATATTTGTCGTTTTTTTTTCAATCAAACAATGAATGGTATCAAAAAAGTACATACTTCTGTGTATCTGTATGGATTAAAATAATATCCTGACACTGCCGTTATACTCAGCTTTGCTACAAAAGAATCAGACCCCTGCCAGAGTCTGCACAAGTGGATCAAAGTATCACAAACAATGACTGGGACCTAGTCTAGCAGAAGTATCATCCCAGTTCTAACTTCCAAATCTTTTGGAAAGAGATGGGTCGTGGTTTCTACTTAAAATACACTTTCCCTATCTTACACCATTATCAAATGCTTCAGAATTATTTTTATGTTCCATGATTTAAAAAACCCAAAAGAGAACAGTGGGCTGGACTGTACTGAGTCACCCAGCTACTGGTAAACCACTGTGATGACCTCCCACAAGTATCTAACTTGGAAAGGTGCACTGTATCTTTGGTTACTTATGTAAGTTTTCTTCAAACAACAGCTTTCTATTTGTGAACACTTTTACATGAAGACAAATGCTGTCAAAGTTACACAAACTGCATGATAAAAAGCATACTTCTAACAACACTGACTATCATAAACATTTCCAAGTGTCCACTCCTGACACTCATGCACTCTTTCTCTCCTTACACGACACACACAAATACACATGCTCTCTCTCTCTCTCTCTCTCTCTGTGTCTCTCAAACCTCTGGACACGGGAATGGTACACACCTGATATCCACTTTGGTGTCTTCTGACAAAGCGTCCACATCTAACCTCCGGATGGGTTTTTCATAGTCATACACACGACTGTCTCTGTGCGAGAGGAGGGAGGGGGCCGAGGTGGGGGAGGGGGTGGGGTATGCAGGCTCGTGCATCAGCGAGTCCCTGATAAAGTTTTTGCTGGCGTTCTTGTCGCGCGACGCCCGGTGCTGCTGCGCGTTGAGGCGGTTAATGTCCTGCTGCTCCTCGTTGGAGATCTTCACAGTGGACGTGGAGGCCATCACCGCGGCGGCGTGGGCGGGGGGGTAGGAGGGGGTGGTGAAGATGGCCGAGGGGCTGCCCCCCTCCATCTTGCCTTCACCTTTCCCCCCTGCCGCCACCCCCGCTCCCCCGCTCAGGCTGCCGCTGCCGCTTAAACCACCACCACCACCACCGCCACCGACAGCCACCACTTCCTCCTCCAGACACTTGGCGTCCTTGTCCAGAACCTTGCCGCTGCGCTCCCCGCGGTTGTTCATGTTGTTGATGTAGTTCTGGTGGCGCTCCTTCTCCATGCCGTCCTGCTGGCCCAGGTGACGGCGCTTGCGGCAGAGGAGGATGACGACAATGACGATGATGAGGAGGATGGGCAGGCCGGCCCCCAGGCACACCACCACCAGCAGCTCCGGGGTGCTCAGCCCGTCCTCCTGCCCGCCGCCATGCCGGCTGGCGTTGCCCACAGAGTGCAGCGGGTCCTCCGTGGTGGGGGACACCGCTCCCTCCCCCTCCCCCACCGTGCCCCCTCCTCCTCCCCCCTGACCCGTGCCGTCCGCCGGGGCGGGGGGCACCTTGGTGCCGGTGGAGGTGGTGGGGGAGGTGGGGGGAGGGGCCGGGGTGGTACTCATGCCCTCGTACAGGTGGCAGTCCTTGCCCCAGAACCCCTCGGGACACTCGCACTCGTAGTCGTCAATGCGGTCCCGGCAGACCCCGCCGTGCTGGCAGGGCTGGTTGAAGCAGTTGTCCACGTTGACGCTGCAGTCCTTCCCGGTCCAGCCCGGCTGGCACTCGCACAGGAAGTCGTTGACCATGTCCGTGCAGCGGCCCCCGTTGGCGCAGGGCCGCATCTCGCAGTCGTCCACATTGATCTGGCAGGTGTTGCCCACGAAGCCCGCCACGCAGCGGCACTCGAAGTCATTGACCAGGTCGATGCACACGCCGTCATTGAGGCAGGGCTGGTGGGCGCAGTAGTCGTGGCCGTCGTCCTCACAGGTGGGGCCCTCAAATCCCTTGGGGCAGATGCACTCCCCGTTCACACAGTGACCTCCTGTAACAACATACACACACATGCACTGTCAGTGCTCTATCCGAAGAGGCTCGCTCCTGGGCGAGAAGGTTCTTTCATCCTTTTGCCAACATATACACCGTGTTCTGGCGGTTCAAAACACTAGACATGGCGAGGAAGGGGTGGGTGGGGGAGAAGCAGATACAGACAAGACATGGGTTAGAAAGAAAGTGGGGGTGTAGAGGAAGAGGCGAGTGAGTGGTTGAGAGGGGTGCAGCTGGTGTGTGTGTGTGTGTGTGTGTGTGTGTGTGTGTGTGTGTAGGAGGGGGCGGGGATATTTTGCTGAGTATCCCTATCCGATGCTGCCAACACCGTTTTTCTTGTTTCTTCTATCACTTGCACCTGCTGATGATGTTTCAGCGACAAGTCGGTTTTTACCTCCCGGGTTCCCAGTTACAGGTATTGAGTGTACAGACCCGTGAAACCTTCATGCTGGCAATCCTTCCATTCCATGGTGTAAAACAATACGAATAACAGCATTTCCGCATTAAACCTGATAGCCATTAAAACGCAAATTTAACTGGAACCATGCGCAGACGCCTGTGCACCATTTATGAATGAACAGCACTAAACTGTACTGATGCAAACTGCACTGCAAGTGCATACACGATACGAAAACCACTCTTTTGCTTTGTTTAATTCCCCTCAGCCGTTTTTTTTTTTCTCTGCCAGTCTTGCCGCGGCAGTGTAACCATGCTTGACTGGTTCTCATCAATGATACACTGGTCTGCGAACTTTCCTAACCACGGAGATGGGGGTGGGGTGGGGTGGGGGGTGCTGAGACAGAGAGGAAAGCGTGGTGGGTGGGGTGCGGGGTATGGGTGGGTTGAAAAGAACGGGGATTGGGGGGGGAGGGGAGTCAAGAGTGGGGGGAAAGGGAATGGGGTCGGATGGGGATGGTGGTGGGGGTGCCCAAAACACCTGCCACGAAGATGTCTCTCACTTCCCGGCATGCCTCCAGTACAATGGCTGGCTGAACCTGACTCAGATAATTGCTCAAGCCTGACAGAGCAGTCACCCCCACCCCCCTCGTCTCATCCCACCTCATTTCAAGTCGACCTGTCCCTTTCCTTCCCCCACCCCCACACCGCCCCGATCCACCCAGCTCCCTCTCAATTTTCATTCACTGCCTGGCAATGACGCTTCAACAGTCAGTTCAGTTGCTTGCCGCTCTTTCTACCTGTTACACAGCTCACTTAGACGACACTCTCTCTCTTGGCCTGTGGTGTCGAGTGCACCGCTTGCTGGCGATCAAACTTGTGTACCGCGCCAAGTGTACTACCCCCTGCCGAACGATACACTGGCTGTTGCCAGGGGATGTGTAGGATGCAAGGTGTGAGACAATGCCCTGCCTGGCTGACACATGAGTCTTATCTTGGGTTTTCCCCCTCCTGCCTCAACCACGATGCGGGGGCTTCAAGGTACTTTGTTTTGTTGTGTGTGTGTGTGTGTGTGTTGTGTGTGTGTGTGTGTGTGTGTGTGTGTGTGTGTGTGCAATTTGCGAACTACACAGCAGTGTTGTGTGTACTTGGGAACATAACATTTTCGAGAGTCAGGTGCTGGGATGCTGGGAGTACTGAATTCTTTATAAAGACGAGGAAAAATATAACAAGACCCCGCTACGCAATACACATACACAAAACATAATGACACACAGAGAATGTTTTTGGTTTCCTTATAACTTTGCAACTTACAATGAAGTAGGTTCTAGCTCCTTTATATGTTCGTTTTCGGTCACACACACACACACACACACTTCTTGACAAGCTAGGCACGCCAGCTAACAAGACAAGCGGCCTGCCTTTCATCCCCCCTCTCCCCAACCAGCCCCTCCCCAACACTGACCGTTCTTGCAGGTGTCCTTCTTGCAGCCCCCAGTCTCCTCCTGGCAGTGGAAGCCGCCGTAGCCCTGGGCACACAGGCACTGGTAGGAGCCCTCGTGCTCCACACACGTGCCGCCGTTGTAGCAGGTCTCGGGGCGGCAGTAGTCCGCCTGCTGCTCGCACTGCTCCCCGAAGAACCCCTGGGGACAGCTGCACGTGTAGCCCTCCTCCCCGCTCTGCAACACAGGCACACACACACACAGTCAGGAGGGACTCAGTCCAGGACTCGCCCTTCCCCCATCCACCTACACAAACCTTCACTGAACCTCCTGCTTTCTTCTTCGTGGGCTGCAACTCCCATGTTAACTCGTATGTACGTGAGTGGGCTTTTGTAAACGTGTATGGCCGTTTTTTACCCCGCCATGTACGCAGCCATACTCCGTTTTCGGGGGTGTGCATGCTGGGTATGTTCTTATTTCCATAACTCACCGAACTCTGATATGGGTTACAGGATCTTTAACGTGCGTATTTGATCTTTTGCTTGCGTATACACACGAAGTGGGTTCAGGCACAAGCAGGTCTGCACATATGTTGACCAGGGAGATCGGAAAAATCTCCACCATTTACTCCACCAGGCACCGTGACCGTGATTCGAACCTGGGACACTCATTTAAAGTCCCAACGCTTTAACCACTCGGCTGTTGCGCGCGTCTTCTCCGAAGCAAAGACCGAGGCCAGGTCTGAATAACCTGACCTTTCAGGTCGTCAGCCAACAGGTCGTTAAACTCGACTTTTACTGGGCGGAAAAATCAAATCCAAAACTTGCACGCATGCGCAGCATACATTTCACACACTACCAGGTCACAAACACACACACACTCCAACCCCCCTCTCTCTCTCTCACTCACTTTCACGCCCAAACCATCACACTACAGACCTGTATCAGGTGTTACCTGAAGCTGTCGCGCTCTTTCCACCCTACCTCCCTCCCCCCCTCCCTGCATCCACCCATGTAACCGCTTCGTAAACAAACGGCGACATGATTTATAGCTCGTTGTTACTGCTCTCCTAGGAACTCTCCCCCAACCTCTTCCGCATCTTTCTACCAAGCTTGTTGAATGTCAGTAATACAACGAAGGTAAAACACAGCGAAATGCTCGTTTTTTTTCACGTCTAAAATCAGTCAATACATGTCAACAGATCATAAATAACCAAACACTGGACTGGGTACACAGAAACCGGTAAGGAGCAAGCAGTTTTTTTTCCCCCAGAATGTACCCCCACCTCCAACCCCCGTGAGGAAGGATGGACCGTGTGAGTGTGTTGAGGTATAAGATATAAAAAAAAAAATTAAATAAATAAATAAAATCAGCATGCAAAGCCAACAAATACAACAGCTGCAGTTCGCCTGTAGTGGTTGTTCTCTCTCAGCTCAGCACAGCTGTACCCAACAACTCGCCCCGCCCAAACCTTTACTGCGGCTTTCTCACATGTGTGTGTGTGGGGAGGGGAAGGGGGGGTAGATAAAAACACAGAGCTACAGCCCCGATTGGTTAATGATCAGCCATAAAAAAAAAAAAAAAAAATCCCGCACGTGGCACTCGTGGAAGCTAGGAGCGTCATGAAATGACAATAATAACAGGAGTGGGGGGAGATGGGGGTGGCATGTCAATACCACGAAAAGGAGCAAGCAGCGATTTGGGTCGTCAAGAAGTCGCCCGTCTTTGTGTGAGAGGAGCTCTGGGGAGTGTGGACAAGAGCAAAGACCCTAGGTTATATACAGTCTTTGACAAGACAGGACAGAGACACTGTCGCTACACATCATGAGGGAAGAGATAACCCGAATGAGAAGACAAGCCGAGGCGGATCGGTCTCAGCGCTAAACTTAAAAAAAGAAAGAAGAAGAAGAAGAAGAAAAAAAAAAAGAAGTGAGTGAGAAAAATTGGAACGCACACACTAAAAGCAGTGGTGGCGCACACACACACACACTCAAGGTGTCTACCGAAGCCTATCGAGCAAAGTGGTTTTTCCACACACGCTCAAGTGTTTGCTCAAGAGTGCCGAGCGCAGGAATCGATTGCACGGGCAGCCAGCCAATGCAGCGCCACACGTGGACACCCATTGATTGACCCACTTAGTAGTGCTGCCGCTTGTGGCGGCCACAACTGTGACAGACCACAACAACCGGAGAGGTCTCTTGTACCATCGTGTTGCGTGCAAACAACAACGAGCGGGCTCTCGCTCACCCTTTGTCGCTACTGGTAGAAGTGGCATCAATGAGTTCGGACAAGTCCACAGAATTGAATGAACAGTTTTTGTACGAGACAGAAAAGGGTCATTATCAGTACGAGTAGTTTTGTATAAAAGAGTAGTTAATTCGATGTTCACCTGGATCTAAAACTCTAGTTTCTTTTGACAAGTCAAACAAAAAACATTCACGAAACACAGATAGGCCCTTGAGATATATAGCCTTAAAAAAGAAAAAAAAGAAAAAAGTACGTGGAGTAACAGTAAACTTCTACAGAGCTGTCCTCTGATCTCTCCATGATAAATGCAAAACCTGCTGTGTGTTCCCGCTTCACTTCATGTTTCATCTAGATGCAGGTGGAAGCAATGGGTTTTCAGGTTTGGGAATTTGTTTTAGAAAAAAAACCATCAAACACACAAAAACAAGAAACAAACGAGAGAAAAAAAACAACAAAAACAACAACAAACACAACAGATATCCATCTCTTTTTCCGAACACATCTCAACTCTTCCCATTAACCTCAATATCCGCCATACTCTTTCTCTCGCCTTCACCCCATTTCCCCTGAACTTTTAATCCACCATCCCTCTCCACCCATCCCACCCCGTCCAGCAGCCTCTCTCTCTTACCCAATCATTCGTCCCCCACCCCGATCATTACCCCAAAGTGGTGGTGGTGGTGTGTGTGTACGTCCCTCCTACCCCTCTTACACAATCATCCCCACCCCCAAGCTCTGAGTGGTGGTGTGTATATATACCCCCCCACCCCCATCTCTCTCTCTCCCCCCCCCACCCCCATACCTGGCAGGTGGCGCCATGCTGGCAGGGCTGGTTCTGGCAGTGGTCCACCACCACCTCACAGTTGGTGCCGTTGTAGCCGGGCCGGCAGTTGCACGTGTAGCTGCCCCGGCCCGTGTTGGTGCACGTGCCGCCGTTCTTGCAGGGCGTGTGATGCGTGCAGAAGTTCAAATCTGCGGAGAAATGGAGAACAAAGTTCTGACATCGTGGCAAAAAAAGAAGAAAGAAGATAATTCAATATATACGATTAGTTTGGGGTTTTTTTGTGTGCTATGATACAGTGACTAAGAAACCCTTGCCCAGTGTCTTCGTTTTCCGTCAGGGAAGAGAAAGAAGCGTCTTCATGTAAAACAAACACATCAGGGCTTGGGTTTATGATTCATTCTAATGCAGCAGATCGTGCACTGTTCACTGAGCCCTGTGTTGTGCGGCGTTCAGTATCTTAGGATTTTCTGTCGAGAGTTCTGTATGTATGTGTTATATGATATATTTTTTTTTTTTTGTTAGTGCGCAGCCTTCAAGGTATACGCACACAACGTGCAGAGAAGGCTTTAAATAGAAGAAATAACAAGCGACAAAACTGTACCTCGGTTGACAACACGGCACAGCTTTGTTTTTAGATCACACTTCCAGCGTGAAATGGGGACGGGGGAGTGTATGAAATAGAAAACGTCTTTTGAATTTTTTAAAATGTTCATAATATAACCAAACAAGCTAGCAGCACAAGGCGAAAGTTCACAAGTAGTACCAACAACCCCTTCCTTCTCAGAGGTAGGTTTTGTGGCTGCTACCCCCTGCCCTTGTCCAGATTAAGTTCACATTGAACAGCTGTGGTGACAGACGGGGTGACAAGGTGGTATTGGCAAGGCGGTACAGACCACGTAACAGGGCGAAAATACGTGGAAGGACTGACAACAAATGATTATACCCAACGGCTTTCAACTCGAATGAACCATACAAATTAGTTAAAAAAACCGCCTTTGACGCTGTTCTCACTCGCACCCCGCCCTTATGTGAGGGAAGCTGCACTGTTACGAAACTAACTAATTTGCATGCGAAAACTACCACGCAACGTGTACAGAGAGGGACAAACAGTAGTACACGTGCGATATACCAACACGTATAGGTGTGACAGCCGCAGCAGGAACAGCAGTAGTAGGTCGAAAGAGTCAGTGTGTGTGTGTGTGTGATAGGTAGGGGTGTGTGTTGTTTGCGAGGTGAGAGAGCTGGCCCATCCACTCTGTTATTGATCGGGGTGAGTGATAAATGTTGCAGAGCCCGGCTGGCGACAGCTGGCAACTTACTATACACACACCAGCACCCCAGCTACACCACACCACACCACACCTCACACCACCACCATCACCACCCAAGGTCGTAAGCCCAGCCCGCCACACACACACACACACACTGGCAACACATGTATGTATGTATGCGAGATCCGGGCATTTTGGGGCGTGAGGGTGAGGATGGGGGCATTGTAGTATGGCGATAAACTGGGCCACAACATTTCTCGGAGATTTATGAATCGTTAATCACACCACACTCGGTCTTATCGTGACATAGCTATGACCTAGGATGCGCTATCGAGGGACAGTGCTTATTATTATTATTATTATTATCATCATCATCAAGACTGTGAAAACAACTTTCCCTGTAGTGCAGATTCTTCCGATGGAAAAAGAGCCAAATCTTTATGACGTTCCTGTATGAATGACTAATGACGGACAAGCGTGCACCAAGACGACATTCCAACGTGACATTATCAGATCAGAAAAAAAGGCCATTTATTAGAATAGGCAGAAACCCTACCTGCAATGGCTCGCACGAGTGGATGAAGATGAAAGGAAGCGTGTAAGAATAGACCTGTCATGCACACAAGCTGGTCTATATTATATGCGCTTGCTTTCATGATACGATGAAGACAGCATGTGTTGCGAGCCTGTGTGTGTGTGTGTGTGTGTGTGTGTGTGTGTGTGTGTGTGAGAGAGAGAGAGAGAGGGAGAGAGAGAGAGAAGAGAGAGGGGGGGATGTAGAGGAAGAGACAAGAGTGTAGTGCTCTGTCACCCCCTTGTCCAGTGCCAGTGACCACACGAGGTGGGTCAGCCCCACTCACCCTGGTTGCAGAAGAGGCCGCCCCAGCCCTCCTCGCAGTTGCACTCCCAGTAGGGCTTGACCGTGCACGTGCCGTGCTGACACCCCGGGTAGGGGATGCACACGTTGCAGTGCTTGCCCTCCCACCCCAGTCGGCACCTGCACACAAACACACATACATATATAACAACAGTCCCTTTAGATCAGTATTCCACCACCATTCATGTTCTTGCATGCGACGGAAGTGTTCACTCGAGAAGCAGACCAGCATCACATGGGTAACGACTGGAATACAAACACAAAGACGACAAAAGGAAGATGGACGCCACAGAGAAATACAACACCCTGGATGGATGGATGGATGTGTGGGTGGGTGGAAGAATGGAATCTCACACACACACACACACACACACACACATACACCTTCAGCAGATACAGCGGAGTACTGTCGCACGTATTTGCTTTGTCCGTCCGTTGTCCCGAGCAACCGGGAGCGGCACAATGCAATTATTACTTATTTCGTGCAGTGATAATGGCAATGACTAATTACATGTATTATGTAATCACAGCACATCCACACACCACGCATGCAACAGCTCAACATGTCACAGTAGTCTCTCGTTAACGTTTCTTTCTTCGCATGCCAGTTCTGAAATGCTCAATGTTTTCATGTTTGCTGCCCGCATCGTATTGTCCATAAATATAATAATAATAATAAAGCTTTGACCATCGTGTTACAGCAAAACCACATATTGTGAAATAAAAGAAGGAAACGAAGTGGGGAAAAAAAATGTGTAAAAGATGTTTATGTATAAACGTTTCAATGTCCAATGGGGACAGACGAAATAAACTTCTTGCCTTAGCCTTGCCTTGAGTAATGAACGCCATGCGACACGATCTTCCCGACAGCCCCTGCCCCCACCACCACCACACACCTCCCCAACATGCCCGCTTCCCCCCCCCCCCCCCCAATGATCCACCACCACCACCACCACCAGCAGGAGGGCAGCCCGGGTGGACAGAGAGCCACGACCAGCCAGAACTACAGGGCCGACAGGACCGTCCTCAGAGGCCGTGCTGACACAGCTGCTGCCACTGGCCACTGTCCCCCCTTCACTGCCCTGTTTTGACAGCAGGCCTCAAAGCCGGGGGCCCCACCGTGAAAGGACTTAGACCTGCTGGTATTTTAGCCATGTGTTTGTGGGGGTGGGGTGGTGGGTGGTGGTGGTGGGGGAGTGGTGGAGGAGGGGGATCAGCGGGAAATACCCTCAATCCCCCCTCCCCACCCACCACCACCACCCTGACACACCCTCCCTCCCACAAAGTAACGGAGCGGCCAGTACTAATCGGATACTATTCTGCAGATCAGCTGCCAACGAGTTTTTATATATATTTTTTTCCTAAGAGGGAGTGGAGGGGCGGGGACGGACGGGACAATGTCGTCGTTGGGTCAGTTTAATCAGTAGCTTCATAAAAAAAAAAAAAAAAAAAAAAGAACACGAAAAACGGTTTGGGTATAGTATAATTTTAGAGAGTCGTATTATCATAATGATTACGATCATCAGACAATGTCAGGGGAGGGGGAGGGAAAAGGGAAAGGGGCTTTCTTTGTTACAACTGAACTTGGGCGAAGCCAGCAACCACCATACATATCTAAAAATAAAAAGGCGAAAGAAAGATCGTATAGACTTTTTGCGATGAGTCATTCCCTGCCCGGCCTAGAGGTCTACAACATATTTCGTTCGACACACCACACCGTTGCCCACTTGTAAAGGCAAGGTACAAACAGAGTAACCGCTAAGCACCGCCACACACACCGGAACAACAGAGAGAGAAAGAGAAAGAAAGAGAGAGAGAGAAAGAGACGGCGCCAGTCATCCCACCAGCTTAAAAAACATACACCAGTCTGAACAAGAAAACAGAAAGAAAAAAAAAAAAAGAACAAACATATAGCGAGGGATGAGATGCAGCAAACTTTGCACAGCCTATCATGACACAGGTAGTAACCAACCTCAACAACAACATGCAAAAACGTACGTCTGCCGCCACCCCCCACAGCCCCCCACCCCCCTTCTCTTTCTCGTTGTCTTACTTCCTTCCCCCAGCATCTTATCTCCTGCTTCCGATGATGCTCTGTGATAGCTGGCATTTTCCACCGTGGTACTTAACTCCCCGAAGGAATGCCAGACCCTTACCCACCCCGCCAAGACTAACAGATAAGGCATAGGCGAGACGAATGGCAGTGGTAGTAGGTGGAAGAGGGGTAGACAGAGACAGAGAGAGACAGACAGACACACACACACACAAAGAATACAACAGAGAGAGAGAGAGAGAGAGAGGGGGGGGGGGCAGGAGAGAGAAAGAGGAGAAAGAGAGACAGACACACACAAAGAATACAACACAGAGAGAGAGAGAGAGAGAGAGAGAGAGAGAGAGAGAGAGAGATGGAGGAGAGACAGACACACACAAAGAGAGACTGAGTGAGAGAGAGAGTGTGGGGGGTGTGGGGGTAGGGGGTGGAGGGGGGCGGGGGGGGGGGTACTGATGGCAGTACAATGACGCCACCACAGTGAGACGGGAACACAGACACGGAACAAAAGAGCATAAGCCAGAGTGCAGCAGCCTTCACAGGCAAAGTGCATTCCCCGGTGCACGGCCGGTACTCTTGTGCACGCCGTGCATTCCTCACTGCCAGGGGGATAGGGGTGAACGCCAGTTCATCGACACTGCACTGACGACCCTCCCCCCCTCCACACACACACACCCCGGGCACTCTTTAAACCCATGTCAACGAGGACACCAGACATCAAATGGAACCCAAACGTCATTGATCATGCGTTATTGTCATGAGTTGACCGTATCTCGTTTCGACAGAGGGCGGGCCAGTTCAGTTCTTACGCCGTTTTCTTGCAATACTGACCAGTGGTTGTGGTCTGTGGAGCTGATTAGAAATGGGGTGATATTCTACATCAAAAGAACAACCAGTGTCATGCGATGTTTATGTTTGTATATACACGGGGCATGCTGAAACAGCAGCTGACACATCTAATTATAGTAATGTGTTACATTCTCTCTCTCTTACTCCTCTCCCACCCCCCTCTCTCTCTCCCTCAGACACACACACACACACACACAACCGTCTATTTCAGATTCTTCCTCAGAATTCACGGAAACAGATTATAAAGAAGAAGCTTCATCCCTAACATACAGCAGACGTATTGCCACCCACGTCGGCGCGGTTCCTGATATGGCCCACAGTGGTCGGCCGGACTATAAGCAACAATGCTGGCCCTGCTCGAATCAGATTGTCCATGCAGTGCTGGCATCAATTAGCTCCCCTTCGCCCAATTAGACTGGCTAAGACCCTTCCGCTACCTGACTTGCCGGCCATCTGTCAGACCTCATCACTAGTACAGCCCCCCACAACTCGCTTCCTTCGCGCTGCCTTAGGAGGTATGGGGGCGGAGGAAGAGGGGAGTGGGGGGGGGGGGCGGTTGAGGAGGTGATGGAGGATGAGGGGTGTCATTCTTCTGCCTTTGATGTGTGCCATACTGTGCTGTACTGTGCTGTTGGTGCCAGGTACGTCAGACCCAGTAACTGACCCGTTCCCACTGTGTGGTATGTATACTGAGCGAGAGATCAAACACACGGAGGAGACAGACTGACAGAAAGACGCACGCAATGAAAGAATGTGCATAAGATAAGAACATAAGCGGGGACAAGAGAAAAAAGCGTGTAAACGTCTAAGACTGTCGACTCGAGCGTGCAATGAGAGATAAAGAGAGAGAGGGGGTGGGGGTATCATAAAGAGAGGCCACAGGAGTGCACACACACACTGGGAAGAAAGAGAAAGAACGAGAAAAAAAAAATTCAGTGGAAGGGAAGATGAATCCTTTGATCTTTAAAAAAAAAAAAAAGAAAAAAAAAAAAAAAGAAAAAAGAAGAAGAAAGAAATGGCATCAGAGAAAGTAGTGATAGAATATAGTAGCAGAGTGGAGACTGGATGTGAGGAGACAGGGTGAGGGAGGAAGGGAGGGAGGGGGGAAAGAAAGTGTGGTACCGCGGTACCCATCACATTATTCCACTGAACGGTTCAACGACTTCGCCCTCGCGTTCGGCCTTGACTCTTGTTATGGGGCAACCCAGCGTGGCTGGAACGGATGAGGGGATGCAGTGCTAGTGCGCAGGCTTCACAGTTTGCTGGAATGGTCAAAGCCTTCACACATCCATCCATACCCATCATTCACCTCGTTCATCTTCTCAGGGTTAACGTACATGGTCTTCACGTTAAAGGACAAGAATACTAACGAGAGTCTAGAGGAGAGCGAGGAAAGAGCGTCGGGCGGTGGGGGAGGTCAGAGGCAAAGAGCGGTGAGATGGTTATGGAAAACAAGACATATTTTAGGAGTGAAAAACAGAATGGTAACGAGGTCAGTCCCAACCTTGGTATATGCCCATTTGTTATCAAAATGCTCCTGTAAAGCTTGCCGCTGGGCTGGGCATGAAGACAATTGCTTTTGTTTGTATATTTCAAACACCATTCATAAGCAACACACACGTATGTCAGCAAAGGCTTTTTTTTTTTTTTTTTTTTTTTTTTAACAAAGCGGCCTTGTACTAAAAACGCACACAGCACTGCAATCAGGCTTACGGGTTTACAAGGAAGAATTGTCACGGCATCACTCCTCTTTCCGTTTTGCTCAGTGCAAAACATCGATTTCAGCGCTTTTGCCCGTTCCCTACATAATCACTCTCCTGCTCGCCTGGCGTGTTGAACATCCAGCGAGGAAGTAAGACACAGGTGGAGAGGCAGGTAAGGGCAGGTTAGGTGCTGGCACTGCCGGCACGGTGCCAGACACTGGCCCTATGAGGTGCCTAGAGCACCCCGTACCCCCATCACCACATGCTACAGGTAAGAGAGAAAAAAAGGAAACAAATATATATAAAAAAAAAAAAGAAAGAAATGAAAAAGACTGGCAAACATGACAAAAAAGGGGGGGGGGGGAGGGAAAACAAAAAAGCTGTACACAGACCGTTTCCGGATTCAGTGCCGTGCTAACCCGCTGCTATCTACGTCATCAATACTGGAGAGAGAGAGAGAGAGAGAGAGAGAGAGAGAGAGAGAGAGGAGAGAGAGAAGGGAGAGGGAAGGAGGCAGTATGTGCGGATGGAAGAAAAGACTGTGTGAGGGATGGGACGAAAGAGACAGAGGGTGATGGAGTGATAGATGGGGGAGGGGGAGATGGAGGAGGAGGAGATGGGACTCCTGCGAAGAAGAAAGTGAAGCGAATGGCTCCCTCCCTCACCCCCTCCCACCACCACAATCCTCTGCTGCTATCCATCCAAATCCAATCCCCCACCCACCCCAACCAACAGCTCGCTTCATTGCTTCACGTCTAGACACACGCACTGAACAGACCAGGTCTGGTGCGTGCTCCCCACCCACTCCCTCTCTCCCTCCCTCTCCTGCTTGCTGTATTTCCACCTCCTCAGTTCTTTATGGCTCCCATCACTCTGTGGCCGCCTCTTTTTGCTTTCTCTCTCTTTTTTTCCCCTCCACCAACTTCAAGGGTGAACCTATGACAGGCCGCGACTGAAATATGGTGATTACAAACAAACCTACACTATTCCTTAGTACTCTTGGCCTTTGCGATCACGATCAAGGTAGGAGGGGGAAACCCATTCAACTCCCCCCCCCACACACACACACATCGTGGTCGCAACGTAAAAGATGATGAAAACTGGGGGGGGGTGGGATAGGGCTGCTACATGTGTTCCGACCGAAAAGCACCGCGAGGAGCAATAGTGCAAGTCGGTGAGGCAAGGCCCGTACATGTTGAACTCGGTGAGGCAAAGCCTCTGTGAACGTCGTTCCTAAGGTATCGTGTCATCAAACGCACTGACATCATCATTATACGGCACTAAAAACAAACAAAAACCACTGAACACGTAACGTGGAAAACAAACAAACAAACAGCAAAAAACAGACACCGCGACAACGCTTGTTTATCATGTTCTTCTGCCCGTTTCTTTCTTTTCGTCCTCCCCCCCCCCCCCCCCACCACCCCCTCCCTCTTCCCTTCCTTTGTCAGGCAAACACAGGAACGAGAAAACAACAAAGGTGACGGTAACTGTCCAGCATAAGTGGCGGCCGGGGGTACAAAAGGATACCTTAGTGGACCGGATTACTGATGGGATCGAAAGGCTCGACTGTGACTAAATGGGTTGTCTAGAAGAGGAACAGGGCTCGACTGTGACTAAATGGGCTGTCTAGAAGAGGAACAGGGCTCGACTGTGACTATATGGGTTGTCTAGAAGAGGAACAGAGCTGTCTGGAAGAGGAATAACAGAACTGTCCGGAGTAAGAATATAGAGCTATCAGAAGAGAAAAAGACCTGTCAAAAGGAGAAACAAAATAATAAAGGCTGCCGAAGAGCTGACAGAGGGAAAATAAGGGCTGCCACGTGATGTACGCCCCCCCCCCCCACCCTCCAACACCCCCCGACCAGACAGAAACAAACCTCAGTGGCTCCACCCGCCTGACACAAATAAACCTCAGCTGACAGGGGGGGCGTTATCTGAGGGGGCCACTTTCAACAATCATAAGGATCGTAGTTGACTACTGTGTGTGTGTGTGTGTGTGTGTGTGTGTGTGTGTGTGTGTGTGTGTGTGTGTGTGTGTGTGTGTGTGTGTGCGCGCGCGTGTGTGTGCTCATCTTCCTTCCTCTATGCAGCGTCTATTTACCACCGAATATTAAAAAAAGGAAAGAAAGAAAATCATGATTTCAGTGCGATATATGGCGAAACCAATGTGTAAAAATACCTCAGATGTTATAAAGGGTCCGTTTAATATCAATGAACAACACGTTTTTACTTAAAAATTTCTCTCTGCCCCCACCCTCAGACAAATCTATTATTCAAATAATAAACTTCCTCCTTACCCAGCCCCCTCCTCTCCCTCCCTCCCTCCCCCCACCCCCTCTTCTCCCGGCCCCCTCAAGCTCCCAGCACGGCGCAGCTGCTTCATGGCCGCCACTCCGTCTCCTTGACATTAACAGGCTCTCTCTCCACAGAACAAGAAGACAAGGAAGCTCGCTTCTATATTCCTTGCTCTTGCCGCTGCTGCTGTGTGTGTTTATGTGCGTGCCAGCCTGCATCTCTCCCCACCAACCAGTCCAACTTCAAACTCTTGTTTTGGCCAGCACACACACACACACACACACACACACACACACAGCACCCAGTCAAACGAGCACCTCTACCAAGAAACAGCCTCTTAGTGTCCGCCTCCCCCCCTCCACCCCCCTCATTTCCAAGATTGGTGACGTGGTGTGTGTGTGTGGGGGGGGGGGGGGGGGCGGTCGGCAGGAGAGGTAGGTGAGCTGGTGTTGTGATAGGTATTTACCTCCCCCCCTCCTCCTCCCCCCCCCCCTCTCTCTCTCTCTTTCCAACAAAGACCCCCAAAGTCCTGTACGAACACCAAAGCTGTCAACGTGTCAGAAAAGAGACTTGTGGGGGGTGAGGTTGGGGTGGGAGGGACTCTTTGGCCCTCAGACAGTGTGAAGTACCGGGTGGAGGGAAAGAAAAATGAATAGAAAGAAGAAAAAAAAAGAAAAAAGAAAAAAAAAAGACGAGT
This sequence comes from Babylonia areolata, assembly GCF_041734735.1. Lineage (NCBI taxonomy): Eukaryota > Metazoa > Mollusca > Gastropoda > Neogastropoda > Buccinidae > Babylonia > Babylonia areolata. The sequence goes on from NC_134879.1 coordinate 11,490,586, forward strand.
GTGGTCATGTGGTCATGCAGGATTTGGCCGTTATCCCCCTCACTTCCCACACCCTTCCTCCTCCTCAAAAAAAAGAAAAAAAAAGGTGGGGATCTACCGGTGAAAAGGAAAAAGAGGTCTGGATTTGCCAAGATTATCGTATAGGAAGTAGAAAATATGCGTCTGCTGTACCGTGGGAAATATCTCGCTGACCACAGAGAGCGAGAGAGGGAGAGAAGAGAGAGAGAGAGAGAGAGAGAGAGAGAGAGAGAGAGAGAGAGAGAGAGAGAGAGAGCTAACGTCACTCTGGAATGTTTCACAAAACATGCATCGTGATACGTACACGCCCATGTGAAATACATCTGTACTCCGACACAGATCAGAGCGAGAGAGAGAGAGGGGTGGGGGGGGGGGGGGCGAGGGAGGGAGGGAGGGGGAGGGAGAGGGTGAGAGAGAGAGGGGGGGTTGCGTTTAACAAAACATGCATCGAGAGAAGCACACACACACACACGCGCGCGCGCGCGCACTCACAGAATGACGACATTTTGTTTTTTTTTTAGGTCAATCCACGTACCTGCATTCGTTGGGTTCGTCACAGAAGCCGTTATCTGGATGGCATCCCGGTAAACATATTGCTGCAACACAGGTAAACAACACACCACGTGAGCATCACGCCAGATTGTTGTCAGCGCGCTTGGCACCTAACGTACATGTGTGTGTGTGTGTGTGTGTGTGTGTGGACTGATACTCTTGTGTGTGTGATGTGGAACATGTACATGCGCATATAGTGGAATGTGAAGCGTGCAATGTTACGTACGCTTGTGTGAAAGTACATTACTCAGCATACAGTAATTTTGCTTCATGCAGATCTTCGGCAAATAATGTACGTAACATTTTCGTTTCATTAGATCACTGTTCTCATATATTTGGAAGAAAAAATCCCTTGCTCCTCCTCACATGTAAATATAAAAAATGTATAATAATGCCAGTCATGCAGAACACATGCAGTACACATGAAACAGTTGCGTTCAGAGAGAGAGAGAGAGAGAGAGAAGGGAGGCAATCTCTCAGTGTTAACTAACCACCATGCCATCAGTTCCAACTCAAAAGCCGACACTCCGGTTCGTTTGAAGTCCACCCGTCCATTGGAATCATTTACGATTCCGCCCCCCTCATCCTAAAGTCCCGGGTGGTGTCCGTCCACCCCTTTCATCCTGCACTGCTAATGGCCACCCACCCCAGCTGCCGGAACAGCGGGCAGGCAGCGCTCAAACACCTCCCTCTTCCCCCGCTCTCTCCTCCCTCACAACTCTCCAGCCTTCCCCCCCTCCGCCACATTCCCCCCCCCCCACACACACACGCATCATCCACCACAACCCCCATCACCCACACCCGTCCTGGTCAATTCTCTCCCAGAAAAGGCGCCCCCCCCCCCAACCCCCTAACACCAACACCCGAAGGACTGTTCCAGACAGCTTAATTACCAGGACTGTTTACTAATTAATCCTCCCGTGGGGCTAAACGGCGCGCGCTGCGCGATAATTGAGAAGCGGCGGCAGGACGGACTGTCCGGAGTGTGTAGCTCGCCACCGCGGCGCGTGTGAGGTGGTGTGGTGTCGGCTCGGACATTACCAGCTCGTTCTCTGCTGGTCTGGTCATTCATTCCCCTGGCAGATGCTGGGGGCTGACCGGTGAAATATGGACCCCACCTCAAAGATTCCGCAGCCAGCCAGACCCAAGTTTCTGTGAGGGCGCACCGGTCCAGACTTTAGTCGAAGCAATCTTTTTCTCGTCTTTATTTGTGTGTTCGTTTATTAACCATGCTGTTTCATTTTCAAACCCGATGCCTTTTAAATGACTGAAGCGTGTGTAGGAGATGAGCATGCTTAAAAAACAACAACAACAAAATCACCGCGCGCTTGGAAGAATGCGTGGAGACCATCCTTCTTTCTCCCCAGAACAGACGTGGCTATTCCACCTTTACACGAAAGACTTTCTCAAGCCTTCCTGTTATTCTGTGGCTATCCGGCAGGACTGGGAGGGGGTGGCATTTTCTTAGGAGAAACATGCCACAAGTCCCCGCAGTGCTGTTTGCACGTGCAGGGGAAAGGTGACAGGTCAAGACATCTTGTCAGACAGAAAGGGGTTGTGACTTGGCCAGAAGGGGTCAGACTATGGTGTGTGTTTATCTGCACGTGATACACGTGACAGGGCATTTTGGCCAGTTCTGTGGCCAAGTAGTCGAGACTATCACTAAAAAGCTCCTCTGCAGTTCACCTTCTCGATCTGTTGTCAAGTTAAACAAGCTATTCACAAAAACGCGGTCCAAGAACATTATGTGATGGTGTCGGGTAATGGCTTGAAGTTCAAGGGCCAGCCTTACTTCGCGGATGAAGTCCTCGACGTCCAATGTCCCCTCTTCCCCAGGGAACGTGGGCAGCTTGTGGGGGCAACAAAAAAAAGACTTGTTTACTTGCGCTCAGTTGCTCCTTTATGATATTGTTCGATGTTTTGATAACTTGATTTTCATACGCGTTTATATGAGAGAGAGAGAGGCGGGGGGGGGGGGGGGGGGGGACAGAGAGAAAGACACAACAAAAGAGGGTGTGAATAGAATGGTAAGGATGACACCCAGTATTTTAAATGGCTTTGATGGTAACTATAGTCTGTAGAGTCGCTTTTCTCACTCAGCTGCCCCGCATCTCATGTCCAAGCGCCGGTGGTGGAGGTGCCTCAACTATGTAGCTGGATGTGTTAAACGCAGCGTTATTCTCGCGCCCCAACACCACCCAACCAACCCAATTGTCACTCGCTCTGCCCACTTCAAAGGGCTGCCACTCCCAACAGTTCAAAGGCGGACGGACAGTGGTGTCCCCTGAGGAAACGCCCAGCTGGAGGACACAGACGGGGGCGTCGGCATCTGGCACGTGTCACGTGACCCCTTCACCGGCGTTGTCCAGTCCTTATAGTTGTGGCTCAATCACGCTTTTGTTTTTTGGGGGTGAAAGGAGGGCGGGTTCTCGCCCCCCCCCCCCCCCTACACACACACACCTTTTTTTTCCTTTCCCTGTGTCCCTTCCACACTTACAGGGGCAGAGAGCAACAGTTGTTGTGGCAGCTTGGGGGGATCTAGCTGCATTTATTATCATCACAACAACCAAGTGTGTGTGTGTGTGTGTGTGTGTGTGTGTGTGTGTGTGTGTGTGTGTGTGTGTGTGTGTGTGTGTGTGTGTGTGTGTGTGTGTGTGTGTGTGTGTGTGTGTGTGTGTGTGTGTGACACGTCTTTTTTTTAGAACTTACCGAGCACATCACGCTGTGGGCAGTTACTCCCAAATGACCTACCGCTTCCCACCACCCTGACTGACAAGCTCCTTTTAACACCGACAATCAATACCGAAATCCTGACATCATTTCCCCACATGTCCTGGGAAGCACGCCAACTGGACCCACACCACCACCACCACCACCACCAAACTCTGTTGACCCCCCCTCCCCCTCCTCCCTGACAACAGTTCGATCCTCAAGGTCAGCTCTAAGTGGTAGCAGCTGCTGTCCCTACCTCACTCCCTCCCACAGACTCCTCTTCCCTTGATCATCTCAACCTGCGCCTCCCCCACCAACCCCCCCCAAAACCCATCCCGCCCGTCCTCACCTACCCCCACCCCCCGCCCCCAACCGCCCCACCCCCTCTCCCACGGTCTTAGCGGCCACAGTGAGGGTCTGTGAGAAACTGACCATCTGCTGTGCTGTGACGGCCAGTCGAGGTCTCTTTCAGAGCCACCACGATCGAAGGCTTTTTGCCGCACTGCCCCATGGTTCAACCTGTAGCGCATGCGCAAGAGCTGGCTAGAGCTGCGAAGGCCAAATGCCAACGGTCGTCGTGGCCCGGGTTTGATGATGAATGTCCGTTTTCCATCATCGTATCATGCACACACTGCACCGGAACGAGTAATAGCTGTGATTGCATACGGTGGTGACGTGGTGTGATGAACATTAGTGTTACTGTGCAGGGTGAATCAGATGAAAACGCGGATTTCGTCATCAGTTCAAGGACGCAGCATGCGACGTTTGTTCACAGACCAGCCTCTGTACACCATTTCAGAGTCCGTCGGTTGCACGCACACTGGTTCCCCGACAGGCATGGAGAGAGATCTGCTCCACCCCCTCCCCCAAACCCTACCACCAAGGAAACCTTAAAGCAAGAAACCTGTCCGCGCCTCAACCAACTGTTCGGGGGGGAAAAAAAACCGGCAAAAAAGTTTGTGTCAACTGGCAGTCTAATAAACGGTGATCTAAAGAATTTGTCGTCATTTCGAACTTTATTACACGTCTGCTCTTTTGGTTTTTTTTCTCGGTGTTCTTCCAGTGTCATTTATATACTAGTATTTCATTGGGGGGGGGGGGGGTTACCATAACTGAGATATAAGAGAGAGAGAGAGAGAGAGAGAGAGAGAGAACCTACGTTATTTGCAGATGAGGATTCTCTTTTTGACAAGGTTATGTGGGCAAACCCAAAGACGGAAAGGATTTCGTTCAACACACACACAGAGAGAGAGAGAGAGAGAGAGGTAAAGGGCTGTGGTAGACTGGCGGTGGGGAGTAAGCCGGGGAGGGGAAGACCCCCGTATAAAACGACGTTCTCACGCTGGCTTTCGTGTGTAGTGTGTGTGTGTGTGACCGCTTATCATTCTCCTCCTGCCCCCCTCTCCCTTACCCCCCTTCTCCCCCCCCCCCTCCTCCCCCCCGCCACTGTCCTGTTGCACCTGTCGCCCCACTCCCCCCGTCCCTCCCTCCTTTCCTCTCCACTCTAGTAGTAGTAGTAGTCTTGTCTGTGTCCCCATTTCCTCTCCCCCGACTCTTTTCCAACCTTCCACCCCCCCCCCCCCACACACACACCCCCTCTGTCTCTTCCCCCTTCCCTCGTCCATACCAGCCCACTCTATATACCCCACCACTGCATTGCCACTCCACTCTAGAAACACCTGCGGGTTGATGCAAAACCCCGCCGGCCGCTCCCCCCCTCCTCCTTCCCCTCCCCCACCCCCCCACCCACACCCCCTCAACCCCCGGCCAAGCCATCCATCAAAATGCGCGTGCTTCCTCCTCTTAAACCAAAAACGCTTTGTCCACTGTACAGGTTTATATCCATTGCTTTGTCACCTTTTTTTTTTTTTTTTTTTTTTTTTTTTTTTATTAAACAACAACGCTGAAAAAACTTACGGTCACGTGTCCGGCAAAGTGTGACCCGTACCACTGCGGTCGAGTCAATAAGAAAAGTGTGTGAATAATGTTTATGACTGTAACACTCTAGTGTAAAGTGGGGCTGGGGGGCTGGGGGGGGGGGGGGGGGGGGGGGGCGGCGCTTACATGACAATATACCCTTGACCTCGCGTCAGTGAACGAGCATTTTTACGAAACAATCACCGTAAACATGTAAATCTGTCGTCGGGAACTGGCTCTTGGTGCCACTGCGAGGGACAGATATATTTGCCCAGAGACAACATCTGTTCCATCAACAACCACGTGCTCTTGACAGAGCGAGGCAGAGAGTCTGACGGATTGGGTGCAGGTGGTCTGGAGGGTGGAAGGGGGGGAGGTGGTCTCTAACGCTGCTGCTTTTGCTCAAATAATTCTTTTTTCTTTCTTCTAAATTCACAACTGTTGGGAGGCATAGCGGCGGTGCACGCAAACGCATAACAGTCAACAAAACTGGTCTGTCTGGTGCCCACTGACATTCATAAAAATAAGTTATAATTAAATTATGTTTCGTGTTACAGCATCGACAGCTCTATTCACAGACGTTTCAAATGCTGAAACCCCCTCCCAAGAGTTGCCAATGTGTGCATGTTGCTGGTCTGCCCATTTGAGTAAAGTTTACAGAGCGTGTACACACAACCGCAGACCTGTCGCCACGCAGTGCTCAAAGTCAATCAGCCCAACCGAAGTGGACACACAAAAGGGACAGCGACACACAGGGTCTGGCTACTGTAACGGGCGCCATACCGGTGCCTGTCCACACCCGTACGCCCCCCAACCACCCCCCCGACCCCCGAAAAATCAATCGCTTCATCATGACTCACTGTTGATCGATTCAGCTCTGGCATCGATCGATTTCTGCACGAGTGGAGGTGGTGTCTTGCTCCATTCGCCGCCACAGCAAGCAGCAAACAGTACAGCAGTTTTCCACGTCCATACCCTCATTCATTGTCCTCCCTGCCCACCCCCCCCCCCCACCCCGCCCCCAGCCCCTCCCACACACACACGCTAACCACCCCTCCACCGCTGCCCCCTCCCCCCCTCTCCTCCCAATGATCCCCAGAGTAAACGTTGCTGGCTAGAACACCCGTTTATGAAAATGCCACACCATCAGTCGGGGTACACAAAGTATCAATAAAGTCCTTGCATATTCCCCAACCATCTCATCGGATGTGCCTGGGTGGAGTGCACTGCAGTGACTCCATGTCACACGATTTTGGGGGAGGGGGGGGAAGAAAGTGAGACGGGGAAGTTGGAGCAAGAGAGGGAGTAAATGAGTTTGTGTGTGCGTGTGTTTGCGTGTGCGTCTGAAAGAACACTTACACAGCAAACATCTGCCAAGCAAAGCAAAGCAGACAGAATGTGCTCTTTACTGTATTTATTGTTGTCACTGCTGTTGACGTCCATAACCAAAGTGATGACCATGTGCATGCATTAGTGACCTTGCATGCAAGTCCGTTGCATAAATTTGTGATATTTTATTTTTCTAACTGAAAAATACTAACTTTAAACGCTAATTATACAGTATGAACAACAAGTCTGAAAGCTTAAGTGGTGTGTCGGATATTTGTTCCATAACTTCTTAATTTTTTTTAAGTGCTGACATTGCCCTCTGACACCCCAACACCGCACACCCCCTTCCCACCCCTACACCATCAATGGAAAAGGTTGATGGCAAAGGATGGAGCCCTGATCCTGACTGAAAGAGAAGGGGGGGGAGGGGGGGGGGTGTGGGGGAGGGGAGAGATTAAGGCGGCTTTCACTGTCAGCAATTACCTGCTGTACGGACAAGCCAGACAAACCACCCTAGGGTCAACAACAGTCGAGGCCGCAGACTCAAGGCTTTAGGGTTTCTTTCAGGAGAGGATGGTGGGGTGAGGTGAGGTGAGGTGCTTTAGAAACATTGACTTTTGGCACGGCAAGTTGATATAAAAATCACGACTTCCCTCACCCACCCCTTCTTTTTCTTTGTGCCACCCCCTCCCCCCCCCCTCTCCCCCACAACCCTCCTCCTTCCCCAGAGGGCAATTTCCGAACAATTTTCGGAGTCGACAAACGATGGCAACAAGAGTTTGGTTTCGCTTGGTTGCTGGTCCAGCGAGAGAAAAAGGGAGGTGTGGTTGGTTGCAGGGAGCTATACATTATGTAATGCAAGACTAAGCCAGAACAAGAGCGTGGATGACAGCGACTTGTGTCAGAAAACTGTTGCTGTCTGGACTTCCTGCTCGTTAGGAGAAAGCAGTCACAAAGAGTAAACAAACCCTGATACAAAAACGGGGGACGAGGAGAGGGGGAGGGGGGGTGGGGGGTTGCAGGGAAGGTTTTTCTTTCTTCTGTGTTCTGCACCCACTGTTCTCAATCTCCCCCCTCCCCTTCTCGACTCAGCTCCCTCAATACTTCACAGTTTTCATGAAAGTATAATTATCATAAGCACACCATCGCTTTTGATAATCAGTCGGCCATCGCCCCTCCCACCCGTTTTTCTCCATGCCTGTACCCACCTACCTGCCTGCCTGTCTAGACCAGTGACGTATAGTTATATACTTATATACACAATACAGCCAACAGCCAGCAGCCTGCACACGGTGCTAAAACCCCGATGACTGATCAAAGTCCACCTCTGTGCATCGTTCACCACCATCACCCCTGACCACCACCCCCATTCCCTCCCTCCTGCCTCTTTTCTCTCAACACGCGTGTGTGTAAATCCACCTTCCACTTACAATCACCAGCTAAATCTTTTCTTCACCTCCTCCGTCACCCCCCCCCCCCCTCCCGCCACCTCCCCCAACCACACTCCCCATCTCTAACCAACACTTCCCCAATACCCCATTCCTTCCCAAGGGCTCGGATGTCAAGGAGCGGTAATGGGGATAAAAATACTACTAGAAGCGAAGCCCGCCTTTCATTCAGCCAACAACACACTGCACGTAATTGTTCGATTTTTTCTTTCTTTTTTTTTTTTTTGGTGTGTGCACAACCTAAAAGTACCATCAAGTCGACTTCTTTTTATTTTCTTTAAATCCACACGATCGATACCCACCACGCTCGCGCTGCTGCTCAACACACACACACATACACACACACACAATTTGGAAGAAAGTGGAGAAGAGAGAAGAGAACTGAGGATGTCAACATGCCTCACACACAGACACGGGCAGACACCACACAAACCAATTAACTAGCAGAAGTCACGGGAGGAAAACTGAGCTCACCTTTACTACAGTACTCGCCCAGCCTGGCAATATACTTTTAAAAGACTACAATGATGACTGTCGACCGAGTCTCTCGAGAACAAAGACAAGGGCAGACACCAAAAAAAAAGACCAACGAAAACAGCAAGGGAGACGGACGGAAAGCTCACCTCTGTCGCAGTATTCGCCCTGCCAGCCGTCCAGGCACACCTTGGTGCCGTTGGCGCTGCAGTAGTAGTGGCCGAACTGGTCGTCCCGCCGCCGGCACAGGTCCTCGCAGGCGGCCCCGTAGTAGTTGTCGTCGCACTTGAAGCGGTACGAGTAGATGAGCTCCGTGAAGCTGGTGGTGTACCTCGAGTTGTACCAGTCCAGCCCTGCCCCGGCCGACCTCTGGACGGCCAGCCGCGAGATGAGCTCCCGGGGACTGCCTGCAAAGTCAGCAACAAGAACACTGTCAGAGAACATGGACACTGTCAGAGAACATGGACACTGTCAGAGAACAAGGACACTGACACTGTCAGAGAACAAGGACACTGTCAGAGAACAAGGACACTGACACTGTCAGAGAACAAGGACATGGACACTGTCAGAGAACAAGGACACTGTCAGAGAACAAGGACACTGACACTGTCAGAGAACAAGGACATGGACACTGTCAGAGAACAAGGACACTGTCAGAGAACATGGTCAGAGAACATGGACACTGTCAGAGAACAAGGACAGAAAAGCCTGTCAAAGATCCCCCCCCCCCCCCCCCTTGGATGCCAAATGATGAGTCGGCCTGTAATGCACGCCGTCAAAAA
>NC_134879.1:11504817-11547317 GCF_041734735.1 Babylonia areolata
CAGAGACATGAGAAGATGGAGATGGATAAGGAGAAGACTGGAGAGAACGAACGAGCGAGCAAGCGAGAGAGAGAGAGGGAGGGAGGGGGGGGGGGACAGACAGACAGAGGTTGTGGGTGGCCGAGTGTTGCGGTTTGGGGACGGACGTACGGAGCATTTCTGTGTGCTAATATTGCTGCAGAAGAAAAGCCTGGCCGACGCCGGCTACAGACCACATCAGCAGAGTATGATGATATTGCGTACTGCCTGCGCATCTTCACTGCCTTGCTCCCCACCATCCCCCTACTGCTCCTCTCCTCCCTCTCTCTTCCACTCAAGCCACAGGGAGAGGGAAGGGGGAGAGGGAAGGGGGTGGACCTCCGCACACTGCAGACAGACCGATCTCTTGTCTCGGGCAACACAGACCCCTCTCTTGGCTGCCGGGATCCATCTCCAGACAGTGGCGAGAGATTCTGCCCATCTCGGCTGGCATCGACCACCAACCACCACCACCACCAAACCTCCCCCCGTCTTTCTAGCCTTCGCCGCCCAAAACATTATATTCTGACTTATCCATGCCAAAATATGAAGAAGAAAAAAAAACAAACCCTGATACATTGCGGTCTCCTCAGACAAGGCCGAGCTACTTTCCACACCGCTTCGGAACTTTGCTCCTGACGTTATCGCACCTCAAACTTTATGAGTCTCCTTTGTTTTGTTTGTTGTTTCCAAGGTCTGACCAGCGAGGTTGGGTCTATGCAAAGGACAGGCGGCATACACAACCAAGTCGTGTAGCGTGTATGGTTCAGCACGCACGCTTTGATGCCTCCTTGAAACGAACTGTCGTATTAACAACAAATTCACGAACAAAAACACGGACAAAATATTTTTCGTTCAAATGTGCATGTACACTTCGGCTCGCAAACATCATACATACTATAGTATGGTTGTTGTCAGCACTAAAGCTACTGCTGCTGCTTCATTACATCACATCTCCTCATCTGCTGGTATACATAGCTCCCCTTTTGTTCCCATGGAAGCCTGCTTGGGTCAGCAAAAAGTCACGACTTCATCAAACGCATGGAATCTCAGTATGAAACCGACCCGAACTTGGACACTACACCAGCACAAACACCAAAATTAATGCCCCGTTTCCTACATTTCTGTCCTCCGTTTCTAACAGTCTTTTGGTTTGAATAGGTCTTTTGACTATCAGGTTTTAATTTTTTTTTTTTGTTTGTTTTTTTTTGTTTGTTTTTTTTGCAATACTCGACCACAGACCAATCAAAATAAACGGTTTATACCAACTGTGTGTGCCTGCCAAGTTCAAAAGCCAAAGCTCCATTGCGATATTCTATTGTAGACACTATCACGCCAATCATTTCGACAAAAAAAAACCCCAACCTTGCTGTTCTGAGGTGGACGAGAGTCACGTACCACTAAATTAAAAAAAAAAAAAAAAAGGTAGGGGGCGGTTTGAAGAAAGAAAAAAAAAAAGGACCAGAGAGCAAGAAAAAGAGGGATGGGTGGTGGGTGAGTGTGGGATGGGTGGTGGGTGAGTGTGGGATGGGTGGTGGGTGAGTGTGGGATGGGTGGTGGGTGAGTGTGGGGAGAGAAGAGGCCAGGGAGCGGGAGAAAAGGGAAGAGCAGGAGGGGTGGTTGGTGGTGGTGAGAGAGAGAGGGGGGTATCCGACAGGTGTGAGGGGAACAACAACAGCTACCACAGCCCCACCCCACCACCTCTCTCACTCCCTCCCCCTCCAGTAGTTGTCCCACTTGTGGCAAGCAGTACTACTATTATAAAAAAAAAAAAAGGGGGGGGGGGGAGGAGGAGGAGGAGGAGGAGACGCCAGCCGATGAGCCATGACCTTGAACGGGACGCCATTGCAAGGCTGGGGAGTTCACGGCGAACAGGTAGAGACAGACAGAGAGCTCAATCTCGCCCCCTCATCCACCCCACCCCACCCCACCACACACACACACCCTCCCATTCTCCCCCTTTCTTTCCCCATCTCAGCTTCACCTGAGAACGTATACGTGTACAACTGCGGATAGGGTCGTCAGTCCTCATGTGCGGCCATTCGTTTGGTTTAAACGTGTATTTCCATGGGATGGGGGTGGGGGGTTAAAAATATTATACAACAAACGTGATGCGTGAAAAAAAATATATACATAATACAAAACAGCAACAACAACAAAATCACAAGCTTGAGGCCTTATGTTGGGCTCCACCATCAGATCGTTTTTGGAGACAATCTCTTGCTCAACTTCCTGCAGGCATTCCTTTTGTAGACGAAGCACTGCTGTTTGTTGTTGCTTTGTTGACTAAAATGACAAGCAACCACCAAAAAATGTAAATCAACGGATCCACCCCATCAACACCACCACCACCACCTTCCAAGACTGGACGAATAGAGGCAGACATCCGAGTCGGGAGACTCTACACTCGTTATATGCTTTAAACCATCGTTTCCTGCCTCTAGTGCAGGGGCAGGGCAGGGCAGGGCGTGAGAGATCGTGGGAACGTGGCCCCAAAGGTGTGAGATCGAGGACTTTTCCTCCCGCTTCAGACAATACTACACCCACTATACTGCTTGCCCTTTCTGACCCTCCACCCCCCCTTCGCCACTCCGTCGCACAATACAAGACAATTACAAGCTCGACACCCTTGCCTCCTCTTGGCTGTTTTGGGGAAACGGAGAGGAGTAGTGGGGGTGGGGGTGGGGGTGGGGGTAGGGTTAGAAGAAATGCGGAGACGGGAAGAAGAGTAAGCAAGATATGGTAACGGAAGTGGAGAGCAAGAGAGAGAGAGAGAGAGAGTGTGTCAAAGACATGCTGGACGTACTATATAACAAAGGCTGGCGAGCTACGTGTGCAGGTGTACCCATCTGCGATGTTTCTATACACACGCTTTTAGCGCACAGCCTTTCACGTGTCTTCACCTTGTCTTACGACAACAACTACCCCCATCTCCCCGTGTTCCCAGCGTAACACCTGTCCTCATTCCCAAACCGCTAGTGAGTGCAGCACAAGAGCTCCGTCCAAAACATCCTTAAGACCTGTACATATCGACCCACTTTCCACTGTTCCCGAAAACAATATACCCTCTCGCGCACGTGTGTACGGCAAGGGTTTTCAGTTCGACAATGCAGAGCATACCTCCGAACTTCCCATCTTTTATCAAAGGCCTGGTCGGAGAACACGCGGCCACGTCCCATTAACCTGTATAGGCCATGCAGGAGGGTATCTGGAACGAGGTAGAGATAATCAGGGGCGCAGACAAAAGCATGAGCCAGATAAGCCTTTTAAGCAGAATGGGTGTAATATCCAAGGAATGAGACCACCGCCAGTCCATCCATAAACAGGTGCAAGGCGAACTGTCCGCGGATCATTCCTGAATGCACACAGCGAGGCGCCTCTCAGGCCCAGTACCCAGGGCTGGCTAATCACTGATAACAGGCCCCGGACCCGGAGCCTTATCCTAAAGGTGCAAACGCACGAGCCTTCCTGGCGACGGCACGGGACGAATCCGTGGGAGGGGAATGGGGGTGGGTGGCTTAAGGATGCAGACACCCCGACGTCTGTCTGGATGCAGAGGATTCCCGGGCACAAACCTCAAACCTCACCCCGGCAATTTACCACGCCTCTCTCCCTCCCTTACCTACACCCCCTACTTTTCCACACACCAATGATAGACCCCCTTCCTTCAAAACCACGTCGACAGAACAAAAGCGCCCAGATGCCGCGAGGACAGAAACCCATCAGTTTTCGTGGGCCACTTCGCGCTTCCAGCCAGGAAAGCAACATAAACGTTGAACCATAAATTCCTGGATATCTCCTGGTGAGCGTTACAGCACATACAGACAGATACGTGGCTGGTTCAGAACGTGGCCGGTTTTCAAGATGGTGGCTGTGGGGTGTTTACCTGGTGGTCTGACCAACCAAACACTGCACAGACATCAAATAATTCTTTCTGCTCCCTCCGCAGTCAGGCAGCCGTACTCTGTTCTGTGGCTAAGAAGTAGCAGACGTTAACTCTTCACCCTTTTTACAATCTAAAAGATCGTGCATGGCATCTCCAACGTCCACAAGCCGCTCACACGGATGGTCAAAGGCAAGAGCTACGCGAGGTCAGTGGGAACAGCTTGGAGTAACAGACCCCTTTCCACACACATCCAAGCCCACACGCCATATCGTGACAGTTGGATTGGGACAGCTCCAGACACACCCAGCTGTGAAGGAAGCGTATGAACGGAGCAGCGCTGGCCGGGACGACCCATGTGCACGAAGGACAGGGGACAGGGTTCACACAGTTTGCACCACTGTGTCTGGTGATGGAGAAGGAATCGATCGAACAAGAACAGCCAGGCGAGGGCGCCGACCCCGACTTCTGCACGCTGTCACACTCTGACTCGGACCTTTACGCGTGCCAGCGTTAAAAATATAAACCAAATCAAATCCATAAGCGAAAAAAACACAACAAAAAACAAAAAAAACAAAAAAAAACAAAACAACTCAACCTACCCGTTTGTGAGTGGCCCACTTATTTCAAACGAGTAAACACTTCGTGGGTTTTTTTGTGTTTTTTTATTTTTTATAACACACTTGACGCTTGAACCTAATGTAACGCACACCAGTCTATTCACTCTGGTCTATTTGTACCGTGCGACATACCCAACTTGTCGATGGCTGCTGTACGGATAATTATATATATATATTGGAACTCTTCGCGACACGCGATTATCGACAGCTTTCAACACGCACGGAAGATTATCCATCACATTGTTCAGCGCGCAAAGCAGCACTGGGAGAGGAAGGCCTCTTGTCGAGCGTCACGTGCACGCACACCCCGCCGTCAGTCAAGGTCAGGGGAAACGGGCTCCACAAGAAGGGAAAAACGTCAAGGCCAGACACTGTAATTCAATTCTCCCTCGCTCACCACATTTCCCCTTGAATTTAGATGTTGAGCAAAATTGAGCTTTTCCGTTCCGTTCTCTCCACGAGCTGGGGAAATTTTGTTTTTTTTAAGTATGCAAACAAATTATCTCTGCAAATCAGGTTTCTGACGCATTCTTAAAACGGCACAGACATTGTAAGATTCCTGGCGATCATTGGTTACCGGGCGTTCATCAAAAGTTCTGCCTCAAACACACCACCACCACCCACCCCAAAGACGATTAAACTGGTGGTGTTGATCATACTCAGGATTATGAGAGGCACTGGGTATTTGGTGAACGTGTGTACGAAAAGCGTTCTGTGGGTGGATATCATGCTGGGGATGGGGTGGGGAGAGAGAGAGAGAGAGAGAGAGAGAGAGAGAGAGAGAGAGAGCAATGATGAATAGGGGGGCAGTCAGTCAAAAGGCAGAGAGACCTTGAGCCACAGGTTACACTCCACAAGGCCCCAACCTGAAAACCCCTCCCCCTTGCCCCCTGCCTTCCTTCCTCCTCCCCTCTTCTTCAACACCGCGACAGATGTTCACAGGGAAATGGAAGAACGGGAAGTCTTAATAGTGGCGCGGGGTGAGGGGTGGGGGGGTTGGGGCTTTGCTGGTTGGGTGTGTGGTGGTGGTGGTGGTGTAGAATGCGAGGCAACAGCTGAACATCATGCGATGAACCTATTACTAAACTTATAGAGCTCACGGAAAAACAAAATGTGACCCCTTCTCCAAAGACATCTTACGACATTAAGAGGGGGAAAAAAAGAAAGAAAAAAAAAGAGATAAACCCGATTAGAGAAATACTAGAGAAACAAGACCCAACATGTAGGAACAAGACCCCGTGATTCGTGCACAAACATGTTTCGCATCCCCCCCCCCCCCCCTCCATCCCCCTGTCAAGTCAAGAGCACCATCTTCCCCACCAACACTGGCGTTGTGGCTGACATGGGGGAGGGGAAGGGCCCAGAAAGTAGGCCCACATAACTTGCGAAAGCGTCATTCTGCTGCTGATTGCAGAGTCAGTCGGATTAGCAGGCGGTTTTCCCCCGAGCGTGGGCAAAGGGGCGACCCAAACACAGGGCCAAACAGAGGGTGAAACACGGGGCCAAACACCATCAGTCCCATCACTCATAACAGTACTACTGGGCCCCTACTTTTGACCTACACGCACACACCAAATACGCGCACGAAAGTACACACACACACACGCACGCACGCACACACACACACTTCCCCCTGGACCCCTTTCCCTTCCTTTCTCAAACCTATAGCGTCCACGCTCCATCACACGGGGCAAGACTACAGAAGCCCAGTCAGGCGGTGGACGTAACTCCCCCAAACAAACCCTTGAGGTCCATAACGCTAACTCTGATAAAAGCGGTCCCTGACTCGGCTTCTGCCCTTGATCTTTTCACCACCACAGCCCTGTGAAAAGATCGGTGTTGGCTGTTCCAGCCTGTTACTGGCCTTTCACTGACTCTTGTTGTCCTCTTTGGATCCGTGTGCTCAGCCTGTACGTATATATATATATACAAAATGCCAGGGAATCTTGTGTCTGTTTCTTACACTCGCCTAAGACGATTATGACGCGCTTGGGAATTCTGCAGCTGACGAAAACCACACAAGAGAACCACACTAAAGTCATACTTTCTTTCGTTCAGTGCGCGCGAACTGCTCTCAAAATTATAATTTAAAATAATTTTTCAAGGAGTCAAAGCATGCAGACTGATCATATATGCTATGTACAATTATCTGCTTTGACGCAAAAAAAGGGTAAGGGATTAAATGCCTGACCTTTGCAATATAAATGCTACTCGCTGATCAGGCCAAATGAAGTCCGCCTTCATGAGTCTGGGGGACTCAGGCCGCTAGGACGCAGGCACCGACAACGCTTGTTTGTTCACGTAACGCACGAATAGGAGATGGGAAGAAAAACTGATCTTAATGTTCCAGGAATCCATCACACCTGACGTTTAAATGCCATTGAAACCAGGCACAGCGGCAAATCCCCGTTTTTCTCGAATCACTATCTCTGCCACCCTCAGTGTGTCCTAATACTCTTTAACCTCCAAAAAC
Organism: Babylonia areolata; assembly: GCF_041734735.1. NCBI lineage: Eukaryota > Metazoa > Mollusca > Gastropoda > Neogastropoda > Buccinidae > Babylonia > Babylonia areolata. The sequence continues at coordinate 11,511,812 of NC_134879.1, forward strand.
AAAAAAGACAAAAACAGCAATGCCTGAGCCGGAGTAGATTACACTTTTATCCTATTGAAATCGAATAAGAGAAAGACCGTGCAGAAAGAGGAAATGAAACACACACACAAACACACGCGCGCGCGCCGACACTCAAAGAAGACATCACACAAACAGAACTGATGTAAGAAGAGAACTAAACATACAATGCTTTGATCATAGTCAACAAAGGCCGAGAAGAGACTGATATGAACGGACCGGCGGCTTTTTAAATGTTGGGGGGATAGGGGGGCGGGGGAGCGGGGGAAGGGGGCAAAAGCTACCGGGTAAGTACCGCCACTTGACAACCATTTTAATGGCTCTATCAGTTTGAGGGAAAGAAGGACTGGAGTTACAGAGGGTACCAACGCCCGCACTGTCAGATCAGGTAACACCCCGGTCTCCTCACGCCTCCGCCACTACACTACAACACAGCCGATGATGCCTGGCTGTAGTAGCGTAATGGCTCCCACAGGTCGGGGTGGTGGTCAACTTTCGCCATCTGCCCCACACCTGCCCTCACTCTCTCTCAACTCACTCTCCCTGCTCGTTTGAATGGCTGACTGGCTGCAAAAGTTTCACTTCACATGAAGGCTTTTCCGCTTTTTACCCATCCCACCCCCCCCCCTTTTTTTTTCCTCTCTCCGCTGACCCCCACCCCCTACACCCCACCCCCACCACTTTTTTTTTTTTTTTTTTTTTTTTTAAGCCAGCCCTGCCACCCATTTCCTCCTCTTTGTCTTTCCGCCAGCCAGCACAGAGAGAGAGAGTGGTATAGTGGGAAGGCCGCACGCAGGCGCGTGCCCACGACCCGTCCCGTAACCTTGGGAATTTTGGCGTTCTGCTTTGTTCTGCATGCATAACGCTTTACCCGGACTGAACCGAACCCACTGTGGCCTGTTTTTTCTGTTCTTGACACGGAAAAAAAAATGGAACGAGTGTTGAACAATGCCCTGCTTCATAATAATAATAATACTAATCTTATGCTTCATAATAATAATACTAATCTTATTTCATCCGTTTACGTCTGGTCGGCCTGATTAAGTTCATGGTCAAAGCAGTTACAAAAAATGCTTAGAAAAAGAAAAGCTAAAAGGTCGGGTGAGTGGGAAGGTGATGGGGGAGGCCGGACTGGGTGAAAGGGGGAAACGTTTTGTCTGGAAATAATTACCGGCCTCTAATGTTCTGTGTTGCATCCTAGATCCTGAACAACCCCCCACGCCCCAACCCCTCCCCCACTTTCAACTCACCCTCTCGTTCCCCCCCCCCACCCCCCCAAATCCCCTCGACCGACACTGAACATGTGCACCTGGCAACGCTAGTGAAACGCATAACTTGGCAAGGAACTATACAAGTATCTGGTAACTGAAAGTACGACTTAAGTTGTGGTATCCGTATCAGATCAGATCAGAACTTTTGTGGCTATCGTACGCTTTCCCCAAAGCCATCACAGCGTTATTTGAAACAATCTGTAATATACGGCCATCATCGCTAGATCTGACACCACACATGCACGCAGCTGTGGCACACTTGAACCATAATTAGGAACGTATGGAGCTTAAGAGATGCACACTAAAAACCTTCCTGCCATCCTATCCACCTTCCACCCCCTACCCATCCACCACCCTCCCTCCCTCCTGTCTTCCTTCCTCCTCTCCTCTCTCACCCCGTCTCAAAGAACTTCCGCAAAACCCCCACTACACGTGTGTGCGCGCGCACATACATACATACACAAACCCCCACTGCGCGCGCACACACACACACACACACGGTTCTGAGTTCTGACTGCCAAGCGGCCCACTACATGTGTCTCATCAGCAGCCTTTCCCAAGCGTTGCGTTCAGTGAGTTAATCGCTGCCGCTAATTCCTTTCACCGCCACTGGCACCAGGCAAAAAGACCACAGCACGGCACAGAGGAGGAGGATAGTGAGGGGGGCAAGGGGGAGAGAGTGGGTGGAGGAGGAGCACGCAGAAGAGCTGATCAAGGATACAGCACAGAGGGAGAGGCTGAGGAGGCTAGAGAGACAGGAAAGGAAGAAAAAATGGGAGAGAGAAAAACATGAATACAAAAGTTCAAATGAAGCACATTGGGGTGGGTCGGGAGCGAGGGAGGGAGAAAGAGAGAGAGTTGGGGGGGGGGGATGAGAAGGGAGAGAGAGAGAGAGAATCGAAACGAAACGAAACTTTTAGTATTCAGTATATGCCACAGCCCATTCTGAAGGGGATCCAAAGTTAGAGAGAGAGAGAGAGAGAGCGAGAGAGACAGACAGACAGACAGAGCGACATCAGTGAAAACTCACCTTGTTTGGGTCCAGTGAGAGTGTTATCATGCCATGCCTCCACCACAAGTGAAAAGTCCCCCTGTAGGACACACACACAGAGCATTATAACACCATCAGTGGCCATTGCTACAACACTTTTCTACACACACACACACACAGCATTATAAAACCATCAGTGGCCATTGCTGCAACACTTTTCTACACACACACACACTACATCTTGAATGTATACTGCTACTACTTTTTCCTCTTTCCTCACACACACTCACACACACACACACTCTCTCTCTCTCTCTCTCTACAGTGCACACTACTTTTTCCTCTTTCCTCACAAACACACACACACACACATTCTCTCGCTACAGTGCACACCCCACTGCTACTACTCCCACCCACCCCCTCCACTCTCTCTCACACACACACACTAAAATGCACATTGAAACTACCCACCCCCACCCCCAGATCCACACACACACACACAGAGGATGAGAGACCAAACACACACATATTGGCAGAGAGAGAGAGAGAGAGAGAGAGAGAGAGAGAGGAGGTGGGAGAGGCTGGAGGTTGGAGGGGGAAGGAGAATGTCATAGGTATTTCTGCTTGCATACTTGTCTCACACACAGTGTTGCTGAACACTGTACGCATAAAACGCAATGTTCCTTCAATTTACTAATACCACGCACTGAATCCACCTCACAAACACTTACCTAGTGTTCGATTTATATACAGCAAGCGATTTATTAGCCCGCAGAATGTATTCTATTTGAACTGCTGGGTGAATGAATAAGCGAGGGTGTGTGTGTGTGTGTGTGTGTGTGTGTGTGTGTGTGGATGGGGAGGGTGCTGGGGTGAGTGTACGCGCGCGTTTGTGTGTACGTGTGTCCGACGGTGTGTGTGTGCGATGCGTGCGCGTTTACAACAGAAAGACACACAGACATTGACAGCATGGACACAGAACACCCGCAGACTTGACCGCGTACGTGCGTGCACATACATACGGCCCATGAACCGATTTTTAGCCAGTCAGTTATACAGTGTAATTCCTGAGCGCAACAGCTGCGCTTCAGATCGATTGGAAGACTGCTGAACTAACTGCAAGGCACTTGTAGTGGGTTTATTATATACGTGGGAAGTGAAGGAGGCTGGTGGTGGTGGCTGTAGCCTCAGGGAAGAAAGGGTGGTGGGGGTGTTTTTTTGTTGTGGGAAGCGTGCTGTGGAATTCGCAATGTGTGTGTGTGTGTGTGTGTGTGTGTGTGTGTGTGTGCCTGGCTTTTCATCACAGGGCAACAGGAAGTTCGGACACACGGGGGTAGGGAGGTGGGGGTGGGGAAGGAGGGGGGTGGGGTGGGGGGTGGGGACTGGGCTGCAGCAGCATAATACACAGCTGCACATAACTTAGTCTGTACAAGCGTTGACAGATCCTCATCCTTCCTCCCTCCCTCCGTCCCTCCCTGTCCCAACCGATCTGGGTTTCGACTGTTCTCCAACTGCAAGATAACGCCACTAGTTCACTTCTGGTCTGGTCGGTACATGCTGAGAAGGCGCGATGAGGACGTGTTGACGATCTGTTACTATCCTGCCGTGGTCGGTGGGACGAACTCTACGAAGACTTTGTCTCCATCACTTTGCGAGTTTCAGTTTCACTAGCTCAAGGCGTCGTCACTCCGTTCGGACAAAACCATATACGCTACACCACATCTGCCAAGCAGATGCCTGACCAGCAGCGTAACCCAATGCGCTTAGTCAGGCCTTGAGGGGGGAAAAAAAAAGGTGAATAAATAAATCTTTCTAAAGAAGCCAGAAACAGAGGTGAAGCAGAGGTAGATAAGGTGGTGGTGGTGGTGGGGGGGGGGGGGGGGGGGTTGGGGGGGGTGAGGGGGGGAGAAGGTGAGGTGGGGGAAGGGACGCCATCCGCGGGCGGGTATAACGAGGGAGCTAGCGATATCTTCTTCATCACAGCTATTATTATATAGCGCCAGACGACCCCCCTCCCTCTCCCTCCTTCCCCCCCCCCCCCCCAACCCGCCGATCAGTTAGCTTAGGAGGAAAGGCGTCAGCCCGATCGATAATGGGCCCCCAGTGAATCAACAGTGAGTCAGGACTTTTACAGCCAGAACAAACGTCCACCCCCTTCTCCACCTCCTCTCTTCCAGCTTCCACCCCCAGAGACCCATGCTATGAGGCAGCAGAGGAGGTGGTGGAGGGGGGGGGGGGGGGGGGAGGAGCGGGGGAGGGGGGGGCTGTACCACATTCCTATTTTCACAGGTCGGCAGGAGGGATATGGAGGGGGGCGTTGTGTTTGTGGGGTGGGGTGGGGTGGGGTCTGGACAGGACAGACGCCATGCGCGTGCTGGGCACGGCGTCTCGTTGTTTACGTCACTATGGCGACACGGACGTCACACACATACGCGCGCGCGCGCACACACACACACACACACAAACCAGCCCTGTGGATAGAATTGCCCAATGATTATTACAGCCTTCCTCTTCTCCTACACAACCATTTTATTTCACAGTACCATTCTTCACCGCATCCCTGCCCCCCCACGCCCCCTCTCCCCACCCCACGTCCTCTTCCCCCATGATTTCCAAACGCACTCCCCTCCACACTCTTCTTCCATGCATTGTTTTCAGTTGTGTCTCGCGGTCTATCGATCTCAAAAAAGAAAAGTGGCCCACTTGCTCGCTAAAAGGTCCTTTCCACGCCCCCTTGATAAATGACTATTTTAAAAGTTAAAAAGCCCAGTTCTTTTGGGTGCTGTGCTGTGCATAGGATACTGCTCAGTTAGTGGCCTTTCGTTTTCAGAACACCACTCATGCATCCAGTAAACAGCACCAAGCCATGGTCATTTCCTGGTAAGAGTGTTTCCCATTAAGGTCCTCTTTCCAGTTTTCAAGGGCCGGCCGGCACTGAAGTTTGATTGATGTGTTCAGTCAGTGGCGTGTGACGATGATGATGATGATTGTGGTGGTGCCACGCGACCGGGTCTGGCTCCTCGCTAAGGGTAACTTGACTCCCTGTTATCGATCTGTTCTTTTCCTTTAAAACACTTGTCATGTCTGATGTGTGTGTGTGTGTGTGTGTGTGTGTGTGTGTGTGCGCGCGCGCGAGTGTGTGTGTGTGTGTTGTGACAACATGTGTTCTCTTCTCCACAGAAAGTCTGTGTGTGTGTGTGTGTGTGTGTGTGTGTGTGTATGCGCACGCGCGCGCGCATGTGTGTGCGTGTGTATGTGTACGCGCGCGCGTGTGTATGTGTGTGCATGCGCGCGCTCACGCGTTTAAGTGTGTGTGTGTGTGTGTGTGTGTGTGTGTGTTTGCGAGAGAGAGAGAGAGAGAGAGAGAGAGAGGAGAGAGCGAGCGAACCGCAGTGTCAGAGACATGACGTACAGACTGACAAACCCCGTGACACCATTCCTGGCGATATACACACCACGCCACAGCAACACGACACAGAGGGCTGCACGTGCAGCAAAATGTCAAGTGGTGCATCGATCGCGAGGGGGAAAGGGGGGGGAGGGTGTGTGCGTGTGGGGGGAGGGGGGGGGGGAGGCTGCTATAATGGGCAGGAAAAGGAGGAACGTGAAGAGGGCAGGAAAAAGGAACGTGAACAGGGCAGAGCGGGTGGTGCACTAAAGCCCCCCTCCCCCCCCCCTCCCCACGCCAACCGACTCAGCGATTTACTCTTCCTGCCGTTTTAATTAACGGGTTACGCTTGGAAACCCCGTACGTGTGCGCCTTGTTTGCACGTGTGTAACCCCCCCTCCCCCCTTCTTCTTCTCTCTGCCTTTCTGCCTCTGTGTGTGTGTGTGTGTGTGTGTGTGTGTGTGTCACTGTGTCTTTCTTGTACACACGTGTATCCCTCTCTCTGTCCCTTCTCTCCCTTCGTGTTCCTCTCTCGCCTTCTCCCTCCCCTTGTGTTCATCAGCATGCAACACCCCCTCCTGGTCCCCCCTCTCTTCCCCATGCACTGTGCGGCCAGGCACCTCCATCTGGTTTGCACAAAGAGCTGTACCAAAAACATGGACCCACGAATGACCACGAGTTATCTCTTTCCATCGTGGGTTATAAACAAACATGGCTGCGTCGAGGATGACAAGAACTAGTGGTTTCAAAACCAGTGGTTATTCAGCTTTGTTGTTGTTGCTTTTTCTCTTTTTCCTCAGCCTCCCCCCCCCCCTCTCTGTGAGGAATTTGCAAGGTTTGGAAACGTACACGATGTACGTATGCGTTCTGCGATTTGTGTTAAGAGTCTGCTTTTAAACCCCCACTTGAGATAATTGGAAATCGTTCCAGAACTGAAGGCTGGAAGGATTGCTTTCAACACTGATGATGGTACTACTTCAGTCCCAGGAAGTTGAACACGCGGGAACCGTATCATTATGGATCAAGCTTTGACCATTGAGATTTACTTGGACACGAACTGCCCCCCCCCCCCCCCCCCCCCCCCCCGACCCCCCCGCTAGTGTCGTATTTCAGTGCATTTACTCTCAGGTCACAAGTAAAGATTTCAGGTAGTTGGGATCGTAACTCTCACTGTGCGTCGCTATAGCCTGATATCGATGTGGTGGGAAGGGGGGGGGAGATAAGGAATGGGAAAGATAGAGGAAAAAGAACACACACACACACACACGCACGTGTGTAGACAGAGCCGAGAGATTCCGTATTCCCTATATCCCCCCCCCCCCCCCCCCCCCCCCCCCCCCTTACACAGGACCGGGGACTTGCGTAAGGGTTGGCAACCGAAGAGAGGAGAAGGAACTTGAAAGTTTGCGTGGCTGGGTTAAATCAACACCTCACCCCGCCTCCCGGCACCACCCGACACACACACACACACACACAGAGTGCAGTGCCGACATGCGCATCACAGACAACTCTCTTTCCGCCCTCATCATTAACAACAGGCCACGCTGCCTGCCTGTCAGACAGCAGGTTGATTCTCTGGGGAGACGACTGGAACCGTGTTCATTAGCTTCACGAGACGGAAGGGGCTTTTGGAATGGGGTGGGAGCAGGAGGGGCTGTCTTGGGTGTGTGTGTGTGTGGGGGGGGGGGGGGGGAGGGGAGAGGGGCCTGAGACGAAGAGGGCGCAAGGAAAGTTAAGGCAGACATGTAAAACGGAGGGAGGGAGAGAGAAGTGTGTGTGCACACGCACGCACGCGTGTGTTTATGTACGCGCGCACGCGCGTGTGTGTGTGTGTGTGTGTTGCGCGCGTGCGTGTGTGTACGTATGTATGTGCGTGCTTGTGTGCACATGTGCGGATGTGGGAGGGAAGGACTGGGGTGGAGATAAATGGAGACGGGTGAAAGAAGCTCACTGTTCCTTTTCGTTTAACTTTCCTATCCTTTTGATGCAAGGCATGACTCAGTCAAAGACTTCCTCCTCCTTCCTCCCACTTTTTTTGTTTCTCTCTCTTCTTCTCTTTTCTCCTTCACAAATCTCATTTTCCGCTTTGTCTCCTACGCATGTGTGTCAGGAAGACTTGCCAGAAGTTCTCGATTTCCTCTCTTTTGTTTTTCTGTGTCTGTGCAAAATGTTTTTTTCTTATCACGAACGATCGGTCCACTGTCCCAAACAGCATTCAAATACATTGCTCAAGGCAAGCACGGGAAAAAAAAACAGAACAAAAAATGATGTCAGTAACGTTCATCGTCATGACGTTAAAATTCGCTGAAAACGACAGGGCTTACGTTAGACTTTCTTGTTCTAGTTTAATTCATGCACTAGTTCTGTCACACGCTTGAAAATAAACTGTTCAAAACAAACGAATGCGAAAACAGCTTACATTTCCACCGTGTATCAAGTCCACAGATTCTAGACTTTCAGGAACGCCACAAATATGGGCTTATGATCGTTCATTACAAAGAAAACTGATCATAGAGACATAGGGAGGGGAGAGTGAGAGAGAGAGAGAGGGAGGAGAGAGAAAGACAGACAGACAGACAGAGAGTGGGGCGGGGAGATCCAGAGAGACAGACATGCAGACTGGATGAGACAGAGTGAAGGAGCCAATCTTGCTCTTATCAGTCAATAAAGAGAACACGCCATGTTTTGACAGTGTTGCTGAAAAGGGGTTGGGGATGGGGGTGAGAGAGCAGAAGGAGAGAGTGAGTGAGAGAGAGGAGGAGGAGGAGGGGGGGAGAGAGAGACAGACAAACACAGTATAAGGTGCGCCGAAAGTAGGCGGCAGATCACAAAGAATGAAATTCAAAAGGTACAGGTCGGCGAGAGACGGTGCACACATGCACTCCCAACACACACACACAGATGGCGCACACCTGCACTCCCAACACACACACACACAAACGTTTGAATAATAACACTAATAGTGACTTATTGTGGAATGTTTTGGAAAATAGCAATGATGGGGTGGGGGTGGGGGGATCGGACAGAAAAGAAGGGGTGTAGTAGGGGCAGCAATCTGGTGGAGCCGATCGGTGGAAAAGAAGCGTCCCACTGTTTTACCTGATGCTGCCTTGGCAACGGGAGAGAGAGAGAGGGCAGGTGAGGGACCCAAAATAACTGGCATGGGGGGGCAGGCACACTATTCTCTTTCTGCTGTTGTTGTTGTGGTGGTGGTGGTGGTGGTAGAGAGAATGGGAAGGGAGGGGAGAGGTGAGTGGCACAGGGGAGAGAGGGTGGGGATGGGTTGGTGTGGAGCTTGGGGGGACAAAAATGGGGCGGTGTTTGGGGATGGGTACGCTCAGAGGAAAAAGGGAGTTATTGGAGGTCTTTTTTTTTTTTTAATGCAACAGGCGAGCACACGAGAAAGGTGTGCGTGTGAGAAGGGGAGTGGATGGAGAGGGGGGGGGGGGATAGCTGGGATGCGGAGGGGTGAAGGGTACAGGATAATTCATGGAACACACACACACACACACTGAGCGAGGAAGAACGAACACAATAATCAAAGAAGACGGGTAACAGAGAAAGGTTTATGACGAACAGACGTAATTCAGGGAGACAAGACAAACAAGCCATGAACACAAACTTGTACAACATCACAATACCAGCAACCACTGCGATAGAAAACGAATCACTCTCCACCCAAAAGCTAAACAGCATCACCAACAACAACGACGACGACGAACAATAAATGTGGAGAAAAAAAGAAAAAAATTCAGAAAAAAAGAATCACAACCACCAATAGATCCACACACACACACACACACACACACTCACCGGCCACGAGAAATCCCGGACGGGGAACCTGAGCGGGTTGTCCATAGGTAAATCCGTGCGGGCCGAGAAGTTGACACTGTTGTCGCCCACCACGGGCGACGTGAACTCCCCGAAGGTACACTGCGGCCCCGGGGTCCGTGGCGATGTTGGCCTGGTAGTGCGTCAGACACACACGGAAAAACGTCTTGCAGGGGCTCGAACACTGGCCCTCCGTGCGGTAGCCGTTGCAGCAGTTGCCGTCGTGGTTCAGGCCTTGGTCGTTGCGGAACGACTGCAAGTGCAGCTCGAATACTCCTGAGGCGCGCACCTGTTCGGGAGAGGAATATGTATATGAGTAAGATGCAGCTTACTTGTTTGTTTTTTTAATCGTCAGATCTTTCTTTTGCCTGTACAATTTCAGCAATGTTATTTGTACGTTTCCGCACGAATCTACTGTAATACATCACTGTCGATCGTTAGATTTCCCTTATATACTGTACAACTTAGGTTATGTTGTGTTTGTACGGTTCCCTACGAGTCTACCGTCCTGGATGTATGGAGACATAATCACAAGCTAGCTTTATTGACACCCATTCAGTAATACTAAAGCATACTTGATTGTACGGTTCCCCAAAAGTCTACTGTCCTACATATATGTAGATAACACCATCACAAACAAGCTCCTCTCAACATCTGACCCACCAGCCAACACCTTGTTAGATCTATCCCTCCACCCCCCCTCCCCCCCCCCCCCAGCTGTACACGATTCCTGGTACAGGTCACCACCTTTCCTGATGGATATCGTCTTTTGGCACCATCAGCATCATCATCACAAGCAGTTCAAACACAGTGTTAAGATTGCCGGATGAACAAAGCACCGTGGTCTGTCTCCAGAATTCCCATCTGTAGAACTGAGTAAGTAAATTTCCATTCCTGATGAACACAACTGTTCCGGTCATCGTCACAACTGTTCATCACTCGCGAACATTCACTCATAACAGCACCATGCTGCAAGATGATTATCAGCCCAAGCAATTTCAATCAATACTGCTCACTCACTACTCAAACATCACCATCATTAACCCCCCCTCCCTTCACTCTGCTGTGGTGTAAGCTGACCTATTATTACGGGGCACCACGTAAATTCCTCCCCATTAAAACACTCTTCGACCAAAGAATCTGGTATCTAACCCCCCCCCCCTCCTCTCTCCACCGGCCTTTATAACCACATCTTATCTTAGAGTCAAAACTTATCAAGCTCATCGTATGAAGAGGGGAGCGGGGGCTGGGGTGGGGTAGGGTGGTAGGTAGTTCGACCAACAGACAGGAGCTGATCTTAGTCCTACATAGAAACAGCTTAGAAGTCATCTGGATTGTCCGTCACTCAGCGTTGTACCGTGTCTTCTACTACCACTTCGAACTAGGGTCTCCCCCATCCCGTCCCTTCACACAACACAACACCGAAAGGAGGGGGGGGGGGATCGGGGGGGGTGTGTGAAAAAAATCGTTATTGTATGGCTGACGGTTGTTAAAAAAAAAAAAAAAACACGTCCGCCTCTCTCGTAAAGCGTGTAATAGCAAGGTGAGGGAGGGAAGGGGGAGAGGAGGGTGGGTGGAGAAGGGTGGGGGGGTGAGGGAGGGTGGAAGATGCTTAAAAACGATCACAAACCAAAAAAAAATTTTTTTTTTAAATATAAAAAAAAGCCGCTTACCTGTGTGAACGATAACAATAAGAATCCAACAGTAAGTAGCAATCGCGGTCGTAGTAGTAGTGACGTGGTAGCAGTAGCAATTGTAGTAGTATCAGTAGTTCTCCAGCAGCAGGCGGCTGGCACCGCCGTCCGGCGAGCCCTCATCGTTGCTGTTTACTTCGGCCGCCCGCTCCCAGCTACACTACTCTCTCTCTCGCCGAGCCGCCCCGGCCGACAAGCCTCGATCTGGCCCTGGCGCGCGCTCGTCCTGGCCCCGCCCACTCGCTCTCAGCCGGTGAGTGGCAGCGGCCGCGGAGACTGAAACACACAGCCAACAACATGGGGTTCAGAGAGGAGAGCTTAGGCCACGCCCATAAGTCCGCCGCACGGCACGCTTTGCTGCTACTCCTGACAGGCGCCACGCGCCGTTGGGTTGGGAGGGGGATGGGGGAAGGGGAGGGAGGGAGGGAGGGAGTGAGTGGTGGGGTGGTAGGGGGTTTGCAAGGTTACGGGACTTGGAATGAAGCTTACGTTGCGTACCGTAGTATACAGAGAACGAGAGAGAGAGAGAGAGAGAGAGAAGAGAGAAGGGAGTTGAGGTAGCCCGACTGAGTACACGCGCCATGTGCACATACTCTCACGACCTCAGAACTACATTGAAAACTATATCATTGCTCTTAGCCCTCCTCCCCACCCCCACCCCCTTCCACCTTTTCCCATCTGTTCAAAGACAGCAAAGTACGAGTCCAAAACAAATCCCCGTATTGATGCGATCCGAGTTGTGTTTGTGTGTGTCTGTTGGTACGCGATGCGACTGTGTATTCGCGTGCATGCGAGCGAACATTGTGTGTGTGTGTGTGTGTGTGTGTGTGTGTGTGTGTGTGTGTGTGCGCAGTGATAAACGGTGTAAACGTATATGCATGTGTGTGCAGATAAACGATGTGTGCGCGCGTGTGCGTGAGTGTCTGTGCGCGTGCTTGTGCCGCGGTCAGTAGTACGAGTTAGTATATGATCGTGGTGTGCCTGTCTGTGTGCGCATTGTCAAACCTATCGAGTCCATCTCTCTGCCCCTCCTCTCTCAAACTTGATCAAACGCATCAGTACCATCGATGCTGCTTGGGAAGGCCTGTCGCCGTCACGATAGCGGCAGAGAGAAAACCCATTGTACAACCTTGCTCGTGCGTGAGACCCTGTCAATACGCGAGCATGCGTTCGACTCGCTCGTGTGTGTGTGTGTGTGTGTGTGTGTGTGTGTGTGCGAGCAGAGTTATAATTATGTTCATGTCCATGTCACCAATGTTGTGCAACAATCGGATTCTGAAGGACTCCTTTTTCGCCCCCTCCAACCCCACCCCTTTTCCCTTTCCTCAGTTCAGAGGGCTCCCAGTTAGAGATGTTAAAATTATTAACGAAGTTCACTGTCTATAATAAGTTGTTAGTGGTAGTCAGGTGATTAGTTTTCATAATATCACAATCTATTTGACGAGGGGAAAAAAAGTGCAACTTTCCTAAACTATCCTGTGACGAAAGGTACATTAGTATGTGCGCGCCTTTGCTAACACATGTAAGTGTATTTATCCGCTCACGGATGATCTAAAAGAGAAACTTGAAAGTTTTCTGAGAACCCAAAGAGAATTTTTCAGCTGAGGGAGAAAAGCTTTCCATCACTTCCCCCATGCAGTAGCACCAACAACCATGGTGTAAACATGGACAGTATCATTGTCCTGGGAAAGATTCCGGACCTCCTCCTCCTCGGTCTTTGATCCCTGTTCACCAAAGCTTTTAAGTACAGAAAGAAACGATGACCTGGCTTGTTTCAAACACAGGGAACGGAGAATGTTGTTCAAGGGAGAAACCCCCCACCTCTCTCTCTCCGATAGTTTCTATTCCAATTTTTTCCAAGTTGATAAGTTATGAAGGGGGAGGGGTGGGAATCTTGCCAACGCGCTCCTTGAACAATTACCGCGAGATGGGTGTGAGCGGAGGGGGTGGGTGGTGGTGCAGGGTTAAACAGGTACATTGGCAGCGTTTGGCACGAGCCACAACGGACCTCAAACCAGCTGCAATCATAACACACTGCTGCTGACAAGTGCATATGCTCATTCTTCCTTCCCGTCCCACCAACCTCCCTCCCTCCCTTCCTTACCAGCACATTCCAGGCCATGAAAACCGAGGCAGCAGTCCTGAGCACACATACCGATGTCATCATCATCAGGATGGTCACACATACTCCACCCACACCGTCCTTCTCCTCCCCCCCGGGCCTTGCTCACCCCATACAGGTTGCGATGAAGAAGATGAGATGAAGAAAGAAATAAAGAAGAAGAAGAAAACCGCGGTTCTGGGTTCACTGCCTCATGGTCTGGCTCCGTCAGAAACAACACGGTGCTTGCCCCAACAACAACAACGGACGGACTGTCCCACAGCTCTGACTACAAGTCCTCCCCTGCTCCCCTGCCGCGCGCTTTGCCAAACACATTGGAAGCACGTGCAACTCGGAGCCAAGTCACCTCTCTTGATAAACTCATCTCGATTGACTGTTCACAGAAGACAGAAGGAAGAAGAAGTAGGATAGGGTGAGGGTTCGGTTCATTAACATGACAATGGCCCGTGGAGTGCAAGACCTGCGTTTTGTGTGAACAGCCTCCTGTTGTCAAAAAGCCCGGCCTTGGTTAGCAGTGGTCACCGGGGGCCCTCGTAAAAGGGGCAGTGCATTAGTGCATTTGTGAGAAAGAACTATCTCCCCTTTCTTCAAGCATGCACATGTGTTCTGTGTTTATCCGGTTCGCTCAGCGACAAAATTGAACCAGGGAACGTAACTACCATGTTTTATACAAACCAACACAACACACACACACACACACACACACACACACACTTACAGAGTATGCATAAATGCGATCACACACACACACATTATGCATACACAAGACAGAAAGCGAGCACACACACACATACACACACACGCGGACACATGTACAATATATATTGTTCCTAGTTCTGTCAATGGATCGGACTGCGGATCGAACCACCCGAACACCCATGAACACCACACACACAACATCAATGGGCAATTCAATCAATGGCGCTGCTAACTGTTGCCGAGTTCACTGCTGCCGTTACCACAACTAATTACTTATCATGCAAGAAGACGCTGGCAACACTAAAGAAATAAACTAATAAACACGAAATATCACCTCCTTACCTGCAGATAAGCAGAAGAAACGGACAAGATGACCAAGCGTAGCCAAACTACAATCCACCACACACCAACGCTACGAACACCCAACAGATCAGTTTCACAGGACAGAAGCCCTCCACAGTGTACAGCGTAGAGTGTTGCTTATAACAATAATAATCCATTCACGAAGATAAGAATCGAAGACTGCCACCATTCACAACAATAACAACTCTCCATCACAAATGAAACCAACCAAAAAAATCCGATGTCGAGAATTCTGTCTGTACTCTCCGAATAACAACCTCGTGCGTGCGAGTACAGTGTGTGTGTGTGTGTGTATCAGTAGCTTCTCTTCTGAAGGTATGGAGAGAGAGCTGTTCGCTTTTGCCACCAGCTCGCTTGGACACTGCTACGATACTACCAACAACTGGCGGTTTTTCGGTTCAAGGGAAACAACTGCTGCTGGCAGGGCTCCCGGTGACTGTAGGGTGCGCGCTGTGGGTGATAGAGTCGATGGACGAGCTGTGAAGGAACGGCCTCTCAGGTGAAAAAGAAAAAAAAAAGGGGAGGGGAGTGGAAAGGTGGGTGGGGGGTGCGCCCTTTGTTGTGGCCCGCCAACCCACCTGTCTCTCCTGTCCACCACCACCACCACCACCACCCAACCCGGAGCGCGCACCTGCTCCTATCGTCCCCAAAGTCTCCGCCCCCTCCTCCCCGGTGAGAAGAGCACGTGGTTCACCTCCTCCCTCCCCCCCGCCCCTCCACCGTCCATATTTGGACCAACTCGGCGCGTGCCACCTTGCAAGAGAGAGAGAGAGAGAGAGGCGCGAGCCACAAGTGCAGCTGGTCGTGTGCTGCTATGTCCATCATCCCCCACCCCCACCCCATTGCCGACCCCCCATTTACTACCTGTTAAGCCTGTCCCCCCGTCTCCCTCTCTTCCCACTTCGAAATGACTCATGGCGGCCAAAAGTGAAAAGCACCTGCGACTTGTTATGCCTTGTGACAATGGTATCACTTGTTACTCCACTCAGCAAGGGGTGGGGGATGGGGGGTTATATAGGATGGTGGTGCTGCAAGGGGGTTGGGATGGGGGGGGGGGGGATGAAGAGGTTTCGCTTCAGTGCCAAAGCAAGCACTAATGCCGCTTGCATTGTTATTGGTGATGTATTATTATGTATATGTGTGCATGATAAATAATGCACTGGTCGGGTTGTTGGCCTGGGCATGAGCTAAGTGTGTGTGTGTGTGTGTGTGTGTGTGTGTGTGTGTGTGTGTGTGTGTGTGTGTGTGTGTGTGTGTGTGTGTTCCTTGTTCTTCTTGTTCCTCTTCTTTCCGTTACACAACCAACATCGACTTGCTGATGACTGAGAGAGGTTTGTACTGGTATAACGTCACTGTATTATTTTCAATTGTGTGGGTTTTTTTTTTTTTTAATTTTTTTTTTAGAATTTACACTGAGTTCCCTGAGAACGCACCATACATGCTGCTCACACACAAAAGCCCCCGCCACACACACACACACACACACCCCTTACATACCCGCACTCACCACCCCACATACACCTTCAGCCACAAGCCACTTTCCAAGACCAAACACCTCAACACAAAACGGGGTCACCCCACAGAATATAAAAAAAACCCAACCCACTGACACCCCCACCCCACCCTGTCAAGGCCTTGGGAACAAAGGAAGAGTCTTTTTATTCCCAAAGGATTACACCCTTGTTGATGGACGTGGGGTATGTACACCCCTCTGCTATTCCTTTAATACCTGCGACGTGTGGCCCACATCACAGCTTTCGTAACGGACAACAGCTGCCAGGCCCCAACGAAACGGTTCCTGGCGAGAGAGAGAGGAGAGAGGGAGGAGGGGGAGGGAGGGGGGGAGAGGTGCTGCGTCGTTGGGGTGGGGGTGAGGTGGAGGAATGGACTGACCATCACCGCCACCACCACCACCACTCTGAGGAGGAAGGAGGGAGAAGAAGGAGGAGGAGGGGGTAGTTGGGGAGGGGCGGGAGAAGGGGGTGGGGGTGGGGGAGGAGACTGGGGGGGGAGGGGAGGATACAGTTTCACGCGCGGAATGGACAGGGCGGCGTCACTCCCATCCTCCACTCCCTTCACCGCCGTCTGTCGCCTTACCTGTGTTACCTGTGTCGTCAGTCGCTTTCTGTTGTGGGCAGCAAGGCACACTCCTACTACAATGGAGCCCTTCCTTTCTGCTGCTAGACAGGATGGCCAGACTATCGACAGATGTCTGGACTACACCCATATACCTATAGACAGGTACACCTTTCAGCTGATCAGAAGTGATTCAGGGGTGGAGGTACAAAGTCAACGGATGCCGAGCACTCAGTTCGTCAATCATTTGAAACATACATGCAAGCCATACTCTGCGTTTTATTTTCTCTTGTCTTTTCTTTTGCAAGCCTGTTTCATAATTCAGCACTGCGCTGGCGATGGACGTTAATGTTTTCTGGGTTTTTTTGGTGGGGCGCTTTGAGGATCTGAACTGGGAGTATGGTTTGACTGTTTGTTTTATGGTGTGTGTGTGTGTGTGTGTGTGTGTGTGTGTGTGTGTGAGTGTGTGTGTGTGCGTGCATGTTTGGGTGTATGTGTTTTGGGGGGGGGTTGTGTGTGTATGTGTGCGTGTGTGCGTGCGTGTGTGTGAGAGAGAGAGAAAGAGAGAGGAGTGTGTGTGTGTGTGTGTGTGTGTGTGTGTGTGTGTGTGTGTGTGTGTGTGTGTGTGTGTGTGTGAGGCACTCCATTTACAAACTCTACAATCCTGTCCCCCCCACCTCTCTCTCTCTCTGCCTCCCCATCCCCATCCCCAGTCTTATTTTCATGGGTTTTTCTTTTTCTTTTAATATCTTCTGTGCCCACCCCCACCCCCCACCCACCCCCTCCTCCTTCTTCTTCTTTTCCTTTCCCCTTTTCTTTTCTCTTCTTCTTTTTTTAACTCCTCAAAGTGCCTGTTGACGTTATTGGAGACCTTGAGCTTTCCATTACCCCCCCCCCCCCCCTTTTCTTCTTCCAACCCCTCCTTCCCTAACTCACCCCCCCCCCCTCCGCATCCCCCACCCACACACCCCCACCCCCACCCCTCAACAGCCTCTGCCTCCCTTTCCCATCCCTCCCTCTCTCTCTCTCCCTCGACACAAGCACTTGTTCTTCCGCAGTACTTTGTAAGGGAAGGAGGGAGTGGGTGGGTGCGTGGGTGCAGCGGGAGGGAGGGAGGAGGGTTACTGGTAAATGGGGTAGGGGGGTAAGGGGGTAAAAGGGGGTGGGGAGGAGGAACAAACCCTTTTACTTGAACCTGTCTTCTTGTCCTCCGTTGATCAGTTTTGACGGCGGCGGCGGCTGCATGGACTTGGAATAAAGAAGGGAAGAAGAGGACGAAGAAGAAGAAGAAGAAGAAGAAGAAGAAGAAGAAGAAGAATGGGGACAAAGAGATAAGGGCATAGTAACCATGCACTGAAAACAAATAACAAACAAACAAAATAGAAACATTGCAAGATTTCAAAGAAAACTAGTAAAAAAAAAAAAATAAAAAAATAAAAAAATTAACAGAAAAAAAACACAACTATCCACACTGCAGCTAAGAAGATAGACGATGGGAGAAGGGCGAGTGAGAGAGAGAGAGAGAGAGAGTAGGGGGTGAGGAGGAGGAGGAGGAGGAGGAGGAGGAGGAAGAGACGGTGGTGGGTGGATGGAATTTCAGCGCTGATGAGGAATGGCGGCGGTGCAGGTCTAGGCTTTGACGCGCAAAGACCTCCTCACATCCCGTTTCATAGCCGCGATTTTGCAGAGAAATGAAGAGTGTGTGCTGTAAAAGGGGAAGAATGATTCAGTCTGGTCGGCTTGGTGATGTGTCTGTATGGTTTGATATAATGTAATGTAATGTTATGTTAAATTATGATATATATATATGTATTGTGTGTGTGTGTGTGTGTGTGTGTGTGCGTGTGCGTTTGTACGTGTATGCTTTCAAGCACCCTAACACGTGTACTCATATCTGAACGCCGATAAAGATGGTTACAAAGATGACGACGACGACGACGAAGAGCGCTTGACGGCGACATATAATGACGATGATGATGAAGAAAGCGACGTCCGTTACACACACGCGCACGCGCGCACACACACATTCACAGACACATACACACACGCATGCACGCACTTTAAAGCAACCACACACGCACAGCCCCCCCCCCCCCCCCGCCCCCCACACACACACCCTGCACACGCACACGAAAACAAAACAAAACACACACATACATATTATATTTATTACATATATATATGGGTGTGTTTTAATATCTTTTTATGAAACAGCCGCAAGAAAAAAAACTCTGTGTGTGTGTGTGTGTGTGTGTGTGTGTGTGTGTGTGTGTGTGTGTGTGTGTGTGTGTGTGTGTGTGTGTGTGTTTACATCTTCTTCTATGAAACAGCCACAAGAAAAGCGGTAAAAATCCCACCCGCCAGGAAAGAGAGGTTATGAGAATGGCTTGATCATACCGTGTGCGCCTCCTCCAGCGCCACAAAGGAACAGAAGGTTTGGGTAATTAAAGAAAGCTATAGTGAGGCCAGAGAAAGAGAGGCAGCTGAGAGAGAGAGAGAGTGGAAGGTGTTGATGAAGCAGGTAGCCTACTTGCAAATTCCTTCATTCCCACTTACACCCACCAACCCTCGCATCCCCCACCCCCACCCTACACACACACACACGCACACACACACACACACGCGCGCGCGCGCTAGCACGCTCACACGCACAGGCGCGCGCGCACCTCCGTCCTCTTTAAAACACACACACACACACACACACACACACAGAACCCACCCTCCTCCAACCCACCCAACCCCTCTACACACACTCACACACACACACACACACACGCGCGCGCGCTAGCACGCTCACACGCACATGCGCGCGCGCACCTCCGTCTTCACACACACACACACACACACACACACCATAGTGACTCGTCTCTGACAAAGGCGCTGTCCTCTGCCATGCATTATTGAATGGAGAGGCATGGCCTGTGTGGAGGTACCCACCACCCACAAGACAGTTTCAGTTTCAGTAGCTCAAGGAGGCGTCACTGCGTTCGGACAAATCCATATACGCTACACCACATCTGCCAAGCAGATGCCTGACCAGCGGCGTAGCCCAACGCGCTTAGTCAGGCCTTGAAAAAAAAAAGAAAAAGAAAAAGAAAAAGGTGAATAAATAATAGATAAGCGTACATAAATGAGTAAATAAATACATAAATAGATAAATAAATAAATAATAATTATAATATGAAAAAAGGTAGTAGTAGTAGTAGTAGTAGTAGTAGTAGTAGTAATGATAATAATAAAATAAATAAATAAATAAATAAGACAACAATGATGATAAATAAGCAAATAAATGTAAAACATGAAGACACACATTCACACATACACCCAACCCACACATGCACAACAGATATGCACCAAACATGCAGTTTCACAGATATGAAAGCACATGAGCCCCAACACACACACACACACACACACACACACACACACACACACACACACACACACACATATATTACCCTGCACCTCCTCTACCCCTCTCCTCCACACACTCATTTCTAGGCTACGTATCGCAGCTTCCACGGCACACACACACACACACACACACACACACACACACACACACAGAGATGTAGTAAACCAAGAAGGAAGAGTGACAACGAGGAAGAGACAGAGACAGAGGTGGAAACGGAGGCGGAGAGCGAAACTCCAGTAGGGAGAGAGAGAGGGGAAAAGGAAGGAAGGAAGAAGGAGTGAATGAAGGAAGGAAGGAAGGAAGCGGGATATAAGAGGTGGCCGGGTTAGAAAAAAATAAAGAAAAAGAAAGAAGAAAAAGGAAAGAAGAAGGAAGAAGATGATGATGACTGCAGCACGTCAGAGCTAAAGGGAAGAAGGAGTAGTACTACTACTACACACGACCGTCTTCGTCACGACACAACAGGTGCACCATTCAGAGCGAGTGCCGCTAAAAGGTGATACCTCAGCAATACCGCCCCAGCTTTTTTTTTTCTTTTCTTTCTTTCTTTCTTTCTTTCTTTCTTTTCTTGCTATTTTTTCTTCTTCTTTTTTTTTCCGTTTCTTCTTCTTTCTTTTCTTTTTCTCTCTTTCTCCTTCATATCTGATTTTTTTTTTTTAATTTTATTTTTTTTTACGAAATAAAGAGTTATATGGGTTTATTGCCGGCTTGGCGCTTTAAAAAATTGCCGCCTTCCGTATCTCGTATATTATTATCACAAACTCAGAAGTATGGTGTACTCTGTTTACAGAGTGGACTAATTCTTGTGCATATACGGTGTGGGATTTTTTTTTTTGGGGGGGGATTAGGTTGGGAAGGGGAGGATGGAAGTGACGGTGCGGGGTTTTTGAACTGCTCTGTGATCCAGTGTGTTGTTTGTTGTTTACTGTTTAAATCGCTTACGTTACTTAATGTTTACTCTCATTAATGCACAACTCAAAAAACTGCATTCACGCACAACTTCAACTGTGTGATACAAATATGTAAAAGGAAAGCTACGCGAGCGCCGATGAAAAGAATACATTGATCTCTCTCTATCTTTGTCAGTGTCAGTATAAAATATATATATGTATGTATGTGTATATATATATATATATATATATATATATATATATATGTATGTATGTATGTATATATATATATATATATATATATATAATACACACACAACACACACACACATACATATATATATATATATATATATATATATATATATAGAGAGAGAGAGAGAGAGAGAGAGAGAGAGAGAGAGAGAGAGAGAGAGAGAGAGTGGCGGGGAGCAAAAACGGACACACACACACACACACACACACACACACATACACACACACACACACACAGAATAATCTCTCTTCGTTGAAGACGTGTGATTGTGTGAGTCAGGAGGCCGAACTAGCACCTAACTAGTTAATCCAGCTATCAACTTGTTGTGGACTGTTGGCTGCTGAGGCACGGACTGTCAGTAGTCGCCTGTTGTTCCTGTACCTTGTCTTGACCACTGGGTGTTGGGTTTATAGGGTCTGGACTGTCAGTGGTCGCCTGTTGTTCCTGTACCTTGTCTTGACCACCGGCTGTTGGGTTTATAGGGTCTGGACTGCCACACGCCAAGTTTTATACACTATACTGACAGCGTCGCCGTCACTATCGTCTCGTCCGCTGTGTCAACAGAACTATCACGCCTTCTCTGTGCTCTGATCTGTCCATTACATTCTGTGTATGAAGGAAGTGGCCAATCGATTGGTTTAAACAGTATTTTATTGGGAACATGTCACAATACAACACAGATATCGATGAACAGGACAGCAAGAAAATCTTATATAATGTCCTGTCCTGTCCTGACACATGTACATATTGAATATGTGACCAATCGATTAAAGGATTTTTTTTTTTTTTTTAGGCGCATTAATAAGGTCTTTTTCATCAAAGGATATCTTTTTTCGGATGCATTAAAAAGGCCTTTTTCATAACGCCATCATCAACATAATCATCAATTACGATCAGTAATAACTGATTAGGCCTACTGTTATGAGGTCTTGGTATGGAGTGACTGCTTTTACAGATTCGAACATGGTCGAAGATACACACATTTATAATTAATTCATGATTTTAAGAAATCCTTCTCTCTGGCGGTAGCACGCTCGCTCACACACACACACACACACACACACACACACACACACACACACACACACACATTATTTGGATGCAAATAATACTCAGCCTCTACTAGTATTGACGGTACAACGGCGCGAACAGCCTATTTAACTCTGATCCCTGGACATTAGGAATGACCAGCGATCATTAACATTCAAGGGAGGTTCCCCTGCTATTTACAAGTTCCTACCTGTTCCTATGATAGAAGGTGTGGATGGTGATTGTCAGGGAGCAGGAAGCCCTGACACCCTGACACTCTCTCACAGTCCAACATGACGGGTGTCCCCCACATAGATTCCCACACTTTCCATCAGCAGCTGTACAAACCACCACCACTCCACCGTCCCAACATACACCCGTTCTCACGCCAGTTAGTGGCCACACCAACGACACTCCCCACACCTCACCCCAAAAACACTCCTCTCCCCGCCTACAACCCACAACAACACTACACAACCCCTTTCCCCCAAACCTATCAACAACACTCGGCCATCAATTAAAGGCCACTCTCCATCGCATGGCAGACACGTTAAACTGGCATTGTCAAACAACTTGTGGTTAATGATTTGTGTTTTCAGCGCCCTGTACCTTAACAAGACCGTCCACCTACTCAAGACGCTGTCAGCGGAAGAAAGGTCTTTCGGAGGTACTCTCTCTCTCTCCCTCCCTACTCCCCCTCTCTCTTTACAGCACTCTTCTGACGGACCGCTCTCTCTCTCTCTCCCTCCCTCTGAATCAACAGCTAGAAGGCTACACGAATGTTCGAAAACAGCCCGCGGAAAACATTCCCAAGTTCAAAAACAGGACAAAGTACTGAAGTGAGGGCAGTGCAGAGCTTCAAAGACTGTGGTCGTGTATCGGAGTCATTCGTCCAACAGAGCAGCGTGAGAAAATGACCAAAGACGTTCCCAAGAAGCAAGCGTCTATGTCCATTTGCAATATTATTACTATATTCTGTGATTATTTCCCCGGAATGGGGTAATTGTTTTCCATTTCATACTACGAGCGATATTAGAAGCAAACACTACAGCTGACCATTGTGTGTTTGAAGTGCGGCTTGTAGTGGACAATTTAGTCCTGTCAACGCTGACTCATGTGCTCAGATTCCTTTGGTGACACGTCGGTATGGTTTGATCAGCTACAGAAGAGCCTGGTGACGTCCACACACACAGGCGGTCCTTCACCACGATTGTCACAGTAAGTGACGTGTAGAATACGAGGAGAGTGCCGATGCCAGAGAGCCGCAGTGTCAATGAACAGTCCTGTTTCATACGATCTGGTGTTCGTTATTTTCGCTTGTTAAATTTCTTCAGTAAAACCTCTCCTTTCTCTTGCTGCTTTCTCGCTTCTCGCCTTGATATTCTTTTGTTGTAGTGGTGTCAGTATAGATAGGATGTCACATTATAGATCTTCACCCCCCCCCCCTCCCCCCATACATACAAAGACATGCACAACCCCTACCCTGCCCCCCACCTCCACCCCCGCTCAGCATTTCCCTTGGATGGTTATTCCCAGCGACCGTATCATCTAGGATGGATGTCAGCGTAATAAAACCAAACTGTATCCGTTCCCGCTCTTTCTGGTGGTGTCGTTGTAGTGTCAGAACAAACTCCCTACTTCCGCTCTATCGGGGGAACGTTATCCGAGATGGTCGTCCATTATCACGGAAGTGGGTGTCGGCTTTAAAACCTCGTACACAACCATAACCAACAACAAGGGTGTTTCATTTCGTAAGATCTCAACGACAGACGATCAGACGTATCAGCTCTCCACTGCCTCCCCGACCTCCCAGCATCATGACAACAGGGTTTGGAGCCAAACAGACAGACAGACAGACACAGGCAGGCGTTTCTATTATCGGTGTCTCTGACAACACTGGGCCGAGACGTGAGAAACAGGAGAGGCCCAAAACTTCTGAAAGGGCTAATATATTATCATCGGTACTATCTGCAATTGCCTGCCGTCAGACACCACTTTCGGATCTGTTCTCAGACAGTTAGACCCGGCCCAAGACAGAAGATTACCTTGTACAAGATACCTACACCAACCCTGCTGTCCAGTACGTTGAACAGACTTTCCGCCAAACGATTTTTCATTTATCATCTATCTATCTATATTGTGTTCTCTCTCTCTCTCTCTCTAATGTTTACCTTGTAGTATGTCATGAGCTAGTGTTTCACATTTCTAGTATTATTTGATGAAATCGGATTTTGTTCTTGAATATTTTGCCGTAATGTTATGTGTTCACTTACCCCTTCTTGAGGGGCCATGGCCTGATGAATAAACCATTTGCATTCACATTCTCTCTTTCTCTCTCTCTCTTTCTCTCTCTCTGTCTCTCGCGCGCGTTTGTGCCGGTGTGTGTACGCGTGTGTCTCGTCACCAACGATTTAAGTCCAGCTGTCCAGGTCAATCAGAAATGTGGACAGAGGGTAAACCAATCAAACATCAAACAGAGAGAAGAAAAAAAGAAAGAAAGAAAGAACAAAAAAAAGACCCCAGCAAACAACAGAGGCAGCACAGCGAACAGTGAGAGATCAAGGGTCGTGGAGTTGGGGTGGGAGGGAGGGGAGGGGAGGGGAGGGTGGGTGGGGGTGTGGAGGGTCAGGGGTTACTACGAGTTGGTTTCCATCCCAGTGGAGGACAACAAACAGAACTGGTGGAAGACAGGTTTGAAAAGAAAAAAAAAAAAAAAAAAGGTTCTCACTGAGTCATTGGGAGAATGGAAAAAGGGTTAGGTCTGGTGAGAGGGGAAGGGGGTAGGAAGGGCGGGAGTAAAAAAAAAAAACAACCCCCCCCCCCGCCCCCCGGAAAACAACAACAACAAAACAACGCAAAAGAGCCAACTGGTGGAACTGAACAACAAAAAAATACAACAACAACAAACCACCACCACCAACACCAACACCACCACCACCACCAACAACAACAAATAAACACAGTTTGTGATTACTTCTGAAAGGAAACACACACAAAAAATAAACCAAACCAAACATCACCAACAACAAACAAACAAACAAACAAAACACACAGACATATACAAACGAGAAGGTGAGCGTGTCACACTGAACGGAACGTGAGAAGGGAGCAATGAAAAATAAAACACAATATTCAGGCCATCAAGCTAGAGGGAAAGAAAAAAAAAAAAAAAAAAGAAAGAAAAAAAGCCGAACCCCTCTTCCCAACAAGCCAATGCCCACCTTCCAAATTCCCGCCCGTTTTCCCTTCTCCACCCTCCCTCGCCACCACCTCACCCCATCTCATCTCATTTGCATATAGGTGTCTCGTGCCGCTCTGGCGCGACGCACGCACGCACGCACGCACCGACGCGAGCGCGCGCGACTCTCTCTCTCTCTGTTTTTTTTCTTTTTTCTGCGTTGATATGGGATAAGATCCTATCCCGACCCGTGTGTGGAAGAGTTAGCTGTTTTGTGCAATGGTTTACTGCTTTTCCTTTTCCTTTATTTCTTTTTTTTCTTTCTTTTTTTTTGTGGGGGGGGGGGGGGGGGATGTCAATAACAACGGCTCTTACTCTGTGGTACTATTGATGTGGTTGTGTATCGTTTGTATGAATAGTACGTGCGCGCGCACACACACACACACACATACACACACATCCCGGGTGTATATATATATATATATATATAACATATATAATATGAGTGTGTGTGTGTGTGTGCGTGCGTGCGACGGTGCGTGCGTGCGTGCAACGGTGTGTGTGTGTGTGTGTGTGTGTGTTAATGGGTGTTTTTTGTGTGTTAATCATTTTTTTGCAAAGATTCGCAACGAAACGGGGGTACTGTCACCGTTTGAAAACAACAAGAAGACTGAAGAAAACAACCCCGGTGGTACATCTTCAGTATCCAGACGCGTGCATTCCAAACCCTTGGTCAATGAGGAACAGGCGATCTGTAGAGGACAGAAGTGACGAGTCAACAACACTCACTGACGGACTTCTGTATAATTGTGACATGTGTGGTCAATACTGCGTTCATTCCAAAAATTAATTAAAATAAAAAAAAAAGCGGGTCATATCCCTTGTATATCATATCATGTTTGCTGTAAGTTGTTCTCGTCTTCGGCAACAGTGACGACATTTGAGACGCACTCAGTGGAAGGTTTGCGTTACGTCCCGGCACTACAATACGGACAAACAACTTTAAAACTTGTCACTTTCCAAATTTTCTTTCCGTGTGATTTCAGTTTCAGTTTCACTTTCTCAAGGAGGCGTCACTGCGTTCGGACAAATCCATACACGCTACACCACATCTGTTGAGCAGATGCCTGACCAGCAGCATAACCCAACGCGCTTAGTCAGGCCTTGAGTGCATGCTTACATATTTGTGTACCTATGAAAGTGGATTTCATTTTACGTAATTTCGCCAGAGGACAACACTCTCGTTGCCATGGGTTCTTTTTCAGTGCGCCAAGTGCGTGCTGCACACGGGACCTCGGTTTATCGTCTCATCCGAAAGACTAGACGCTCAGTT
This sequence comes from Babylonia areolata, assembly GCF_041734735.1. NCBI lineage: Eukaryota > Metazoa > Mollusca > Gastropoda > Neogastropoda > Buccinidae > Babylonia > Babylonia areolata. Next base: position 11,538,366 of record NC_134879.1, read on the forward strand.
TGATTTTCCAGTCAAACTTAGGAGAAAGGGCGAGAGCGGGATTCGAACCCACACCCTCACGGACTCTCTGTATTGGCAGCTGAGCGTCTTAACCATTCTGCCACCTTCCTCCCTCGTCATCATCACTGTGGGTAAAGAATCGTCGTGAGTGCAGGATCACTTTGAAGATATTGCTGCCGTGCAAACTCATACGCCGCTGTACAAACCCTGCTTAGCTTACCGTCAGGTATGGGATTCTAAAGACTTACAGTCTGAAATCCCGCTCTCGCCCTTTCTCCTAAGTTTGACTGGAAAATCAAACTGAGCGTCTAGTCTTTCGGATGAGACGATAAACCGAGGTCCCGTGTGCAGCACGCACTTGGCGCACTGAAAAAGAACCCATGGCAACGAGAGTGTTGTCCTCTGGCGAAATTACGTAAAATGAAATCCACTTTCATAGGTACACAAATATGTAAGCATGCACTCAAGGCCTGACTAAGCGCGTTGGGTTATGCTGCTGGTCAGGCATCTGCTCAACAGATGTGGTGTAGCGTGTATGGATTTGTCCGAACGCAGTGACGCCTCCTTGAGAAAGTGAAAATGAAAATGAAATGATGATGACGTGATTGTCGTTGTTGGTTCTGGTATTGTCAATACCCTTTTGTAGCCTTTATGTCAGTGCAAAGTGACAGTTGATAACTAACTATAGTTGGTATATTTGTCACTGACAAAAAACGAACTTCACGGTTGAAAACAAATCTTAATTCATCTCACGAATATCAGCTTTTACATTTATGCTATATCTCTGAAAACAAACTTTATTATGTTCATTTATCTGCATACTGGGTCCGTCACAAGTACGCTCTCTCTCTCTCTCTCTCTCACTCTCTCTCTTTGACCATTTATCATTGCCATCTCCCCGCTACCTCCAAGACCATAATAATAGCGCATACAATAATTGAATCGCCCACCACCATCAGGAGTAGAGGGCGCGCGCGAGTGTAAGTTGGGTTTTTAGTGGTGTGTGTGAGGGCTATCGGAGCAGGTGCAACTCTACAGGACGAATAAGTCCTCTTTTTTTTTTTGCTTTCTTTTTCTTTCCTCTCTCTTTCTTTCTTTTTTTTCTTTTTTCCCCTGTATGTCTCAGTCGGCGTCGGTTTTCACAGTGTGTGTGTGTGTGTGTGTGTGTGTGTGTGTGTGTGTGTGTGTGTGTGTGTGCGTGCGTTCGTGTGCGTGCGTGCGTATGTGTGTGTGTGTGTGTGTGTGAAAAAACCCTAACCCCCTACTTACCTCCCTGCCCCTCCCACTTCTCCCCCCCCCCACCCCAGACCCCACCTACTCCTCCACCTTCCCCCTCACCCCCCACCCCCAGCCACCTCCCTACCCACCTTCTCTCCCATCTTCAGGTCACAAGCAAGGAATGCGGTAAGGATGGGTTACAGGTGCTTCTTTTAGAAAGAACGGGTCTTGAAGCAGCAGACGGCAAGTGTTTTGCGGGATGACAAGGTCTTTTTTCTTCCCCCCCCCCTCACCCTCACCCCCCCCCCCCCACACACACACACACGGCTTCCCCCGTCCCCCAACAACCACCACCCTCACCACCTCTCAAGACGAAGAGAGACGACGGGTGGGGAAGAAGGAGGAAAGGTTTGAAACAGAAAACGGAGAGGAAGGGAGTAAAGAAAAAAAAGAAGAAGAAGAAGAAGAAGGTACTACTGGTGGGGGAAGAAGTGGAGGTGGGAGAGAGGAAGACGGAGAGGGGGGGTGGGGGGTGGGTGCTCCTCCTCTGAATGAGGTATTCAGCTGACTGCGTGGCTTTGTTCGCGGAGTTGTGTATGGTTGTTTTGTTTGAGCTGAGTGGAGGGAGTTAGGATGAAAAGAAAAGAAAAGAAAAGAAGAAGAAGAAGACGAAAAAAAAAAAAGAAAAAAAAAAGAAAAAGAGATCGAGTTAGTAGGATTTGTTCGTCGAAAACAGGTTGCTGGATTTTTTTTTCTTTTCACCTTTTTTTTTTTTAACTTCTTTTGTCACCTAGTCTGCAAATCATTTATTAAAAGGATACCTTTTTGATTAGTATATGTAGAACACACACACACACACACACACACACACAAATACACTACGCACAGAATTAGAGACAGAGAGGGAGACAAACAGACAGACAGGCAGGCAGGCAGGCAGGCAGACAGAGACTGAGACACAGAGAGAGTAGTGGAAATAGCAAATATACTAAAGAAAACATTGGCTTTATCTTTGCCCGCCAAGTTTGTCATAATATTCTCTCTCTCTCCCCCCCTCTCTCTCTCTCTCTTTCATCCCTACCTCTTCCTTATTTCTCTCTCGAACTACCCTTGATCCTTTCACACACACACACACACACGGAAAGAAAAAAAGATAAATCGACCGTGTAAAAACCCTATGGACTAGGACAAAGGCCGACCACAGGCTGACAAACTAACCACAACGGGATGCCCGCAGGCTGTGTGTTCAGCTCAGAGGCTTGCGCGTCAGTCAGACCATAGGTCAAGTCCGAGCGTTCCGTTGTCCCCAGTGACCAGCTGACATGGAGCTTGACCACCACCGAGTACCAGTGGTCAAGAGAGGTTTACTTGTTGAACGCCATCTGTGTGACAGGGCTGGCGTTCGAGTCCCTGCCATGCCATGCCATGCAATACAAGTTGAGGGGAGGGTCGGTTGTCCTGGGGAAGTCTCTTCGAGAACAAGACTTTTATGGTGGGAATGGGTGGTCTTGTGTGTAGTGTATGGTTTGGGGTCTTTCCTATGGTTTAAACAGTAATTCACTTGGAACCTGTCACAATGCAACACAGTTATAGATGAACGTGACAACAAGAAAATCGTATAACAAAGTCTTGTCCTTCTTATTATGTAAACATGACTTCCAGGCGAAAGAATAAAGTTTCCAGTAGCGCTGCTGGGAAGGTGGTGGACAGGGAGGAGAGGGGGGGTGTTACCTATCAACCCTCTCGGTTGATGACTGTGGCGTGTGGTTTGACGGATGTTAACATTTCTGGAGAATGGTAAAGACTATTTTGAGGAATCCGTGCTCCAGTTCAACATGATTTTAACACACACATACGATGGGCAGTTTTACACCTTTTTTGTGTGATTTTCTGATTTTGTTTCTCTCTCCAGTTCTGCGCAAAAAAAAAACAACAAGAGAGGGAGAGAGAGAGAGTAAGAGAGAGAGAGAGAGAGAGAGAGAGAGAGAGAGAGAGAGAGGCTGTGCAGCTGCGAGGAAAGACAATGATAATTATAAGTTATTTCTTCGGTTCCGGTTTACTTTTCTTGTCTTTTCCATATTTTCTTCAACAAACTCGTGTTCCTGTTTGCTTTAAGACCCGGTCTCCACACTTGTCTAAAAAAAACCGGTGTTAGGAAGGACTCACTCACATAATTTGAATTTTAAAACAGAATGAGAATCGTCTGAGAAATAAGACACTGTGCTTTAATCAGTTTGAGACAAAGAACTTTTATTCACACACACACACACACACACACACACCGGGTCGCACACACACACACACACACACACACACCGGGTCGCACACACACACACACACACACACACACACACCAAACCAACCCCCCCCAAAAAAGTGGGTGAGACCACATTCACCAAAAAACCCCAATGTCAGCCAGTCGAACGAAAACAGAAAGGCGCCAAAACCTAACCACCACCACCACACACACACTGGGCTATGCGAACGCGGGATCCGGTTCGAGGCCATATTCAGAAGTGTGTGTGTGTGTGTGTGTGTGTGTGTGTGTGTGTGTGTATGTGTGTGTGTGTATGTGTGTGTGTGTGGACGGAGGGGGTGTGAGGGTGGAGGGTGGAGGGTGGAAGTGGGGGGGGGGGGAGCTGGAGGGGTGTATCAGCAGGTTGGTCCGTCTGGGTCCTGCCCACGGCACGCGCTGGTCGCGTGGACCCTCCGGGAGATTAAATTAAACCCCTCAGGCCCCTCCCCCTTTGAAATGTGGAGTGTGGCGGGTATTCTCTTTCGGTTTCTGTGTACTTGTTGGTCTCTGTCCGTAGACCGTGTCTCTTTCAAAACATATTATCTGTGTGTGTGTGTGTGTGTGTGTGTGTGTGTGTGTGTGTGTGTGTGTGTGTGCATGCTTTCATTGAAAACGTTTTTTGTTTATTTGTTTTGTTGTTGTTATTGTTTTTCTTTTTTTCTTTTTTGGGGGGTGGGGTGGGGGGGGGCAAACATGGGGGTGGGTTGTTCAACAAACGCACTTGTACATAATCCAGGACACTCGTGAAGAAAAAAAGAAGTTTAGTTTCCTGCTCTCTCTCTCTCTCTCTCTCTCTAGCGCGGTAGCTTTGTGCGTGAAATCAAATCTCGACGTACTTTTTCTTAATGGTTTGTTTGTTTGTTGTTGTTGACTGTCGCTGTTGTGATCTTCGCGATCATTATAATTAGGTTGGCTGTTTTTGTCATGCAGTTGCAGTTGCTTGCTTGAGCCACGCAGACAGGTAGCTATGTCCTTTTATTTCGTTCGTTTACAATGTACACTGTGTGTGTGTGTGTGTGTGTGTGTGTGTGTGTGTGTGTGTGTGTGTGTGTGTGTAAGAGGGAAAGAGAGAGAGAGTGTGTGTGTGGGTGAACGTGTTTGTGGATGTATGTATGTATGTCTGTCAGTCTGTCTGTCTGTCCCTCTCTCTTTTCGACTGTGGCGTTTTCCATTCTATGATTGAAATCTTCGCGGGCGCGTTTTGTGTCAGTGTGTGTGTGTGTGTGTGTGTGTGTGTGTGTGTGTGTGTGCGTGTGTGTGTGTGTGTGTGTGTGTGTGTGTGTGTGTGTGTGTGTGTGGTGATTTAGCAGATGGTTGAGGGTTTCTCTCCACACCCTCTGACACCACTTGCAGAAACTGATACTGGAACCCAACACGGCGGCTTATGTAAAATTTGAGCTCTGAAATGGAAGTTAGCCCACAACTGAATCCCCCATCCCCCATGTGTGTGTGTGTGTGTGTGTGTGTGTGTGTGTGTGTGTGTGTGTGTGTGTGTGTGTGTGTGTGTGTGTGTGTGTGCCGTGCATGGGCGCAGGTGATGTATTTCGTACAATGTATGTATACACGTATGGAGTGTGTGTGGGAAGAGACTGTGGGTGGTAGGTGTGTGTGCGCGTGTCAGAGAGAGAGAGAGAGAGAGAGAGAGAGCGACAGACAGAGACAGAAACGGAGAGACAGGCCCACAATGAGATCCACACAGTGGTTGTGAACAACGATAGTAGAAAGGCAAGTTCCACAAGTAACAGCCAAAAGGCAATGACTTTCTTCTTCTTATAAAACCCGATGTTTGTGGCGGCTTCGGAACCGGTCAAAACCATCACCATCACCTTTCTGAATGACACGTTACACACAATCAGCTAGTTGCACAATTGCATAGAGATTTGTATTTGTATTTGTATTTCTTTTTATCACATCAGATTTCTGTGTGTGAAATTCGGGCTACACTACAGCGCCACCCCCCCCCCCCCCCCCTTTTTTTTTTTTTTTTTTTCCTGCGTGTAGTTTTATTTGTTTTTCCTATCGAAGTGGATTTTTCTACAGAATTTTGCCAGGAACAACCCTTTTGTTGCCGTGGGTTCTTTTACGTGCGCTAAATGCATGCTGCACACGGGACCTCGGTTTATCGTCTCATCCGAATGACTATACATATATAATCCTAATGGAAGGGTCAGTGGGACATCCAGCACAGAAGAAAAGACAGGGAGATAAAACAAGATACAAATGCTTCTGTCTCTTGGCCTGGCTCATTGTGTAAGAAGATAACGCTGCTTTGCTGGCCTCGGAGAGAAACTCTCTCTGTCTCTCTCTCCCCCCTCCCCTCTCTCCCTCCCCTCTCTCTCTCTGCCTCTATCTCTGTTTGAGCGCATGCCCGCGTGTGCCGCGCGGGGTGGGTTATCACCCAGCTTGGAGGGTGACAGTTGGGGGGGTTAATCCTGACGCCACTCCGTGCCACAGGAGGAGCGGAAGGGTGTGACCAGTGGGGGTATTAGCACCTGTAATTGTCAGGGAGGTGTGTGTGTGTGTGGGGTGGGTGGGCAGGGCGACGGGCTGAGCTGCCAGCCACCATCTGGTACTCGCGGGTTGGGACCTCCACGATTCAAACTTTCAAACATACCTACGTTCATGCACTTACAGGTCTGTCTGGCCTCCACGATTCAAACTTTCAAATATACCTACCTTCATGCACCTAAGGTCTATTTGACCTCCACGATTCAAAACTTTCAAATACCTTCATGCATCTAGAGGTCTATTTGACCTCCACGATTCAAAACTTTCAAATACCTTCATGCATCTTCAGGTCTATTTGACCTCCACGATTCAAAACTTTCAAATACCTTCATGCATCTTCAGGTCTATTTGACCTCCACGATTCAAAACTTTCAAATACCTTCATGCACCTAGAGGTCAGTTTGGCCTCCACGATTCAAAACTTTCTAATACCTTCATGCACCTACAGGTCTGTTTGGCCTCCACAATTCAAAACTTTCAAATACCTTCATGCACCTATAGGTCTATTTGACCTCCACGATTCAAAACTTTCAAATACCTTCATGCACCTACAGGTCTGTTTGGCCTCCACGATTCAAAACTTTCAAATACCTTCACACACCTACAGGTCTATTTGACCTCCACGATTCAAAACTTTCAAATACCTTCATGCACCTAGAGGTCTGTTTGGCTTCCACGATTCAAAACTTTCAAATACCTTCATGCACCTATAGGTCTATGTGACCTCCACGATTCAAAACTTTCAAATACCTTCATGCACCTACATGTCTGTTTGGCTTCCACGATTCAAAACTTTCAAATACCTGCATGCACCTACAGGTCTATTTGGCCTCCACGATTCAAAACTTTCAAATACCTTCATGCACCTAGAGGTCTGTTTGGCCTCCACGATTCAAAACTTTCAAATACCTGCATGCACCTACAGGTCTATTTGGCCTCCACGATTCAAAACTTTCAAATACCTTCATGCACCTATAGGTCTGTTTGGCCTCCACGATTCAAAACTTTCAAATACCTTCATGCATCTTGAGGTCTGTTTGGCCTCCACGATTCAAAACTTTCAAATACCTTCATGCACCTAGAGGTTTATTTGACCTCCACGATTCAAAACTTTCAAATACCTTCATGCACGTATACAGAGGTCAGTTTACCAACTGTATCGTAATTGTATGTTAATTAAGTGAAAGGAAAAAAAAACGACTATGTATGTATTTGGTTTAACCCCTTGACTGCTGTCCGTCAGAAAAGTGGGTCAGTATAAGCTTTAAGCTTGTTGATGCTCTTTTTGACTTGACTTGTATTATAACCATGTGTACTGTTGAACAATTATAGATTATTTAAACCAGAAAAGGGCTGTCACCTCACCGATATAATGACATCCCAAGTGTTGCTAATATAATTTTTGATACAAACGAGATCACAAACATACTCGGTTGATTCGGAAAAAAAAACATCATTATATAATTATATCTATAATCGCCAATTACAAAACAAAACAAACAAGGCATGCCAACCACCCCATTTTATTTGATATGAAATTCAGTTCCATCCTAATTCATGCCTTTTCAAATGCACTCAATCTCTGGCCAGCAGTTCACACATGGTTCAGGTTTGGGTAATAATAGTTCGGTTTTAACTCACTTAGTACGGCCAGTCCTCTCTTCTCCTCTACACAGACCCCTCGGATGTCCAGTGGGTGTCTGAATGACCCAACCTTTAGCTTCTGTCGTCAGAATTGTGGTATTCTTTGTCAAAACATTCACCTCTTCAGTATAAGAGCCTTCCACTTGCAATATTTTGATGGTGGTAATTGGGGTGAAACGCTGTTAACGCCGTCTCTTTCGCCGTTCGTATGGAGAGAGTTAATATCACTAACAGGGAGAAGACTGTGTTTGTTTTTGTGTATGGTGTGAGTCACCCCATAGCATTTCACAGGCTACAAGTGCTCCAACTCCTGCTCCAACCCCCCACCCCACCTCCTCCACATATCCTCACGCCCCTATCCCGTCTAACAGGCACACCCAACTACCAGCGGATTTAAGCCTCCGGAACTGGTGGTTAATTGTTTGCCTCGCTTCGTTTGGTTGTTGTCAGGGAGTGACCAGCTGACCATAATATGTACTCCTTATTCTTGTGATTTCTTCTTCTTCTTCTTGGTTTAAATAATCTTTAATTGTTCAACAGTACACGCGTGATTACAATGCAAACAAAGACAAAAGAAAGTCGTGGCCACTGCCGGTGGAATGGCGTAAAAACGTGATGGTGGTGGTGGTGGTGGTGGTGGTAGAGGCTGTGGTGGCAAAGACCCTTTTATTCTGTGTAGAGTGTAGAGGGTCTTTGGTGGTGGTTGGTGACTGTGCCTGCTATAATAGAGACGATTTACACTGACGATGAAGCGATTATGATTATTATAGAAGAAATGGAGAGCAGTGTTGTTGGAGATATGAGGGTTAGGCACGTGCGTGATGGTTGTTGGTTGGATGAAGGATTTTAAACAAAGACAAAAGAGCATCAACAAGCTTAATGCTCACACTACTTCTTCTTTTGTTTTATCTTCCTGTCTTTTCTCTCCCATCGCTCTTTTTTCTCTCAATTCGTTTTCATCAGTTATAAATGCTATCACAACTGTTACTTTATATATCGAGATATTCATCAATCCATAAAAATTGCATACCACACCCACTACTGCACACCACGCATTTTATTTTTAGTTTCTTCTTCTTCTTCTTTACTCTGTAATGAGTCATTAGAGCGCCGCAAAGAGAGAGAGAGAGAGAGAGAGAGAGAGAGAGAGAGAGAGAGAGAGAGAGAGAGAGAAACAACATTTAGTAGATTCCTCCAAGTCTGTCGGTTATGTGTCAAAGCATGGATCTCTGTTTTGTAGCAACCGTCAACAAAACCGATACCTAGTTCAACGCCCCCCCCTCCTC
>NC_134879.1:11552317-11589817 GCF_041734735.1 Babylonia areolata
CTTTTGTCATTCATTGCACTGTAATCATGTGTATTGTTGAATAATTAAAGATTATTTAAACCAGAAAGAGAGAGAGAGAGAGAGAGAGAGAGAGAGAGAGAGAGAGAGAGAGAATGTGTATGCGAAATGTTTCATTCAGATTTAGGCCTAAGCCCCTAACTGAAGGGGAAACCATTTTCAAAATACACAACCAGAATTCCAGTAATGCAGTGTCTAGTATTTGATCTTAATATGATTATTATCAAGAGAGAGAGAAAAAGAGAGAGAGACAGACAGACAGACAGACGGACGGACATAGGGACACAGACAGAAACAGAGACTGGCAAACGGACACACACACACACACACACACACACACATAGAGGCTCTACCCAAATCATCTGATCTGCCCCAAATCAACTCACGCCGGTCACAGGCAAGAGGGAAAAACCGCGGGAACGAAACACTTTATGATCATGCGCGGTAACTGTGATAGAAACACACACACACACACACACACACACACACACGCACGCACATAACACACACACACAAACACACGCGCGCACGCACACACACAAAAACACACACACTTAATCACCAACAGACATCAACTCATTCTGACCGCTCCGATCACAGACTTTTCTGTCCCAACTCTGTTTCCCCTACCCTTACCTCCCCTCTTCCCATTCATGCCCCCCCTCCTCCTCCTCCTCCTCCTCCCGCCCCCCCACCAACTACCCACCACTATCTTCCATCCCCCATCCCCCTTGTCTCCCTCACCACCACCCCCTGTTCACATCTGCTGGCGGCGGGTCATTCACACTGGCCGCAGACTGGACACACACACACACCAGACAGGTGAGAGAACAACAGACAGTCCAGACAGGTGAACGACACCTCTCCGTGCAATAAAAATGAAAACTGTTCCACTTCCGAGTCGGTGATGGCTCGCTTCCTGTGTGTTGAGTGTAAAAGGCTAACAACGGTGAGAGTGATTGAGCGAGTCCCATCCGCGTCCCTCAAGGCTATCTGCCTCTCCTCTCTGGACAGACGGTGGTTCACAGTTTGTTTGTTGCTGACAGTATTGTTATGAATTATGTAATGTCGAAGCTTTTCACTGACAATAAAACAGAAATGCAGATGAATGACGGCAGACGTGTGTGGGCCCCGTGTCTTTTCTCCACCAGTGTTTATGGTTTGTCTTTTATGGTTTTGTTTGTTTCCCTCTTTACTCTGACACGCTGCACGCCTGGGGGGGGGGGGGGGGGGGGGGTCTTCACACAAAACCCGTGACTCCATTAAACGTGGACACCCATGCAGTTACATGCCTATTACCATCAACATGTGAACGAAGTGTGTGGAAATCAGATCTGTTTAGGCCCCCCATTACATAGTTAAAAAAAAATGACCTGTCCCCACTTTTACGGCAATATCCACATTTCTTCCCCAGCGTTCTTTCCATTCAGTTTTATTCCTTAGCCGGAAAGTTCTGAAAATTGGTTATTAATGACAGTGTAATATATACTCTGCATTCCTTCTCCTCTCGAATGGCGAAAAGAAAGCCAGTCAAAGAGTGGCGGGAAGAAATGTAGAGTATAATTAATTACAATATTACTATAACAACAAATTCATTACTTACTGTTTATGAATGTTATTTGATACAAGTCATAATATGGTTCATCAGCCGTCATGATAAAATTGAAGTGCAACGTTGTGAGCACAGTATAAGCTTTAAGCTTGTTGATGCTCTTTTGTCATTCATTGCATTGTAATCATGTGTATTGTTGAATAATTAAAGATTATTTAAACCAACAACAAATTCACAACTTTTTGCGTCTTCTAAACGGAAACGTACAGGGAAAGAAAAGCGGATATTGCCAGTTTGACCTGCCTGCACGTGAATGTAGCGCTACACGTTTTGAACACTGTGTTTCGAAGCTATGCCATCATCGCGTGTAGGTCACTGAGTCACAATATGGCGGAAAGAACGACGATGTACTGGTGTTCGTGCACTCTGAGTTGCTTGCAGTAAACCTTGACAGTTTATATGAACATAACTACACGGACTTCAGTGATAGGACTAGATCGTGAACAAATCTTGGCAGTTGTTTTTTTGACATGTTTAGCAGCGATGAATGTCAACTGCAGAAATCGAAAGAGAGGTTGATGCGTACACGTTGTATGTGAAAAAAATAAGAGAGGGAGAGAGAAAGACACACACACACACACACACACACACACACACACACACACACACACACACACACACACACACACACACACAGAGAGAGAGAGATTTTTTTAAAGCGGTTGAACACATACTGAGGCATGCGTGCGTTTCCAAGACTACATGCTCTCTCAGCCTGTTACGTCAACCATGCTGTGTAAGTGTAACATTTCAGTAGCTTGCTGGACAACAAAACTAATGTGTAAAGATGTATCTCACTGTTTGCGGATCACATTTACGTTCACGTTTGTGCAAAACATATTGAATAGTCAGAGTTAAGACTAAAAAAAAAGTGCTTCCGGTGGCTACAACTCGCGGCTATTGTCCGTAATAAATCATAACAGACAAGCGTTCGTTGCCAATCGGGCGCAACCTATCCCGAAGTTTGAGCTTCGATGAAACGGTTTAGTGATTAATCCCAGTCCTCGTGGCCCAAGAGACAGAGACAGCTTTGTTCCATGCACCCATGTGTGTGTGTGTGTGTGTGTGTGTGTGTGTGTGTGTGTGTGTGTGAGTGAGTGCGTGCGCGCGCGAGTGGAATTGTACGCGGGGTGTGCGTAAAATATCTGCATCACAACAAAGATTGTGAAGGGATATATCTGTTTCCTGTAGAACTAATGCTCCAGCAAAGTACTGGTACTTCCCGCTGCGTGTTATGGCGTCCGACAAAGATCCTGTTTCCTTGGAACCACGTGTGATCCCATTACGTTTCCGTCACCGGAAATATAGCCGACATGTTCCTGTACCCAGCCACTCACCAAACAAGACAGACTGGGTTCCATGCGGTCACAGAGAACCCCGCGAACTCTCCAATGACCACCATCTTCTGTGCCAAGGTTGACTCTTTGAAAATAAACTAGGAGCACGACTCGTAGTTCGTGAACAACAATAATAGACATCATCATCATCATCATGAATGTCGGCGTTGTTTCGAAATCACCAGTTTCATCCCCATCATCATCATCACCATTGTCATCATCGTTTACATTGAGATTGTAACTGTCATCCTCTCTGCCCTTATCAGTATGGCTATAAACAATTTCTTATATATTTTATTATAATTTCTTCCGAACATGAACTACAGTTTCCTAAACCTTATCATGCATAAGAAAATGGATGTGAGTTGACAACGTCAATCCATTAGGACAACCATATTAATATATTTAACAAGGCAAAACCATGGCTAAAGTCAAATCAATCTGAAATTTGAATAGCCTGCGAAATCCTGCATGCTGTTTACAAGGAACTGAGAAGGGATCAGAACTGGACGTCACAGTTCGTACCACAACGCGAAACCCTGACAAAAGTCGAAAATATCTCGAAAGCAATTAATCTGAAAAAGTCTGCAGGCTATTTTACAACAGATCAAGTAGGGATCCAACAAGAACGGCAACAACAACAGACTCCCCCCCATTGCCTCAGGCCATTGTAAAAGCCACAACAAGCCGACAATTTAACACGTGTGTGTCTGAGGCCAGACTCACCCAGTCGGGGAACGCGGAGACGTGGAGTCGCTTGACCTGCAGCAAGGATCATTGTCCAGGTTTTACAACGGGCACCCGACCCAGACAGACGTTCTTCACACCTACCAGTGTACTGGTCACCCCCCCCGATGGTCAATCGCTTCAGAAGACACACGTTGGCGTCAGGCCAGACCGTCTCAAGTCCTACGGGACCATCTCCTTGTATACTCTGTCGTCTCCCAGTCTGGTCTCAGCTCTGACCTGATATGATGATGTGGGGTTGACTTTAACAATCTGTTGGTTTCGCCCTAGAGGCCAGGTTGTTTGTGGCTCTAGTCTGATTGTTCTCGTCTTCACCAGGACATGCTATGTAGTGGGGGAGGGGGGGGGGAGGCGACAATATAACTGTCTGAGGCGCAGTTCGGGTGTGAACACGGCTGTTTGGATGACGGCGGATTTCGGAAGGAACTGTGATTTCAGCGAAGCAGGATTGGAAAGGAAATGAGGGGAGAGGGGAAAAAGGGGGGAGATACAGTGAGGCAGAAATAGACAGAAAGAGAGAGAAAGACAGAGAGACAGACAGACAGACAGGAGATACACGGGGAGACAGACAGACAGAGAGACAGAGCAGAGACAGAAAGAGAGAGAAAGACAGAGAGACAGACAGACAGACAGGGAGAAACAGACAGAGAGACAAACAGACAGAAAGAGATAGATACACGGGGAGACAGACAGAGAGAGAAAGACGGGGAGACAGAGACAGAGACACACAGACAGACAGAAAAACAGACAGAGAGACAGACAGAAAGAGAGAGATGCACGGGGAGACAGACAGAGAGAGAGAGAGAGAGACAGACAGAGGCAGAAAGAGAGAGAAAGACGGGGAGACAGAGAGACAGACAGACAGAAAGAGAGAGATACACGAGGAGACAGACAGAGAGAGAGACAGATGCAGAAAGAGAGAGAAAGACGGGGAGACAGAGGCTGAGAGAGAAACAAAGAGAGAAAGACGGGAGGGAGACAGAGAGAAAGGGAGGGTGGAGCAGCGGATGTCCTGGTGAGGAGGACTGCACACTTATTCGCTCTTTTCCCCCACGACGACTGAAATGTCTAATGCGTCATGCGGGACATAGACTCGGAAATAGCCTGTACGTCATCCAAAAATCAATAATCACAGTGACTGACCAAACCCGTCAATTCTGCTCATGACTTATGATCCCTGAACCGCTTTATTCGGTACTTATTACTGAGCAGCTCATCCGTTGAGAGGAATTTACCTGCAGGGAAAGAACACTCATGTTCTGTAATTGGGGCTGCTGTTTCAATGCCGGAAGGAAGTCGTTGTGCATTTTTCTAGATAAAATAAATACATCCCTGCACTGCACATACAAGGTCGAAAAAAGTCGTTGGGTATTTGTTCAGGTTAAATAATCTACCCCTGTTTACATCTGTCTTTGTCTCTCTTTGCCTTCATCTGTCTGTGTGTCTATCTCTCTCTCTCTCTCTCTCTCTCTCTCTCTCTCTCTCTCTCTCTCTTTCCCTTGGTCTGTCCCTTTAAAAGGTGAAGAGACGGATATCCTCCCTTTCACACATCATATAGAAGGGACAGCCGCCTATAACTGACCTTGTTCCCCCCACCCCCACCCCACCCCACCCCCGCGGGCTCTCTGCCCGAGACTCTCCCTCCCTCCCCCCTCTCCCCTTCCACCCCCTCACTGCCCCTTTCAGTGATCACACTGATGAATGATGACAGTTTAAGCGGAATGACGCGGGCCCACTCTCTCAGTCGCTTATCTATAACATGGCTCGTAAAAGTCATTCCCTCAAACTTCCGCCTGGCCCCCTCCCCCCCCTCCCAAACCCCCTCTCCGCCAAACACCTCCCCTGCCCATTCACACAGCTGCAGCGATGAGGGGGGTTGCCAAAGCGTGTGTTCTGATGCCTTTGGGTTTTAATCCGAATTTTATTTAGTTTTCACATAAAAGGTGGCCCTAACATGCTTTGTAATGACTCTTCTTGGAGGATGTTACAATAGCCTGTCTTGTTTTTTTTTTCTTTCTTTTTTTTTTTCTTTCCTTTTCTTTCTTTTTAACCATCTCTGGTCTCTTCAGTTGCCGACAAATATTTCCAGTCCGGCAGTTATCGTGTAAGGCCAAGGAGCCCAGAGTGTTGTTATTGTGTGGGGGTGTGGAAAGGCTCTCAAAGCTACTTGGCGGATTTATGGGTATAGAGAAAGAGAGGAAAGGGCTATTAATGAATTAACACCTCACCAGCAAAGACACACACACAGAGAGAGAGAGAGAGAGAGAGAGAGAGAGAGAGATGGGAATAGAATGAGATTCCGATATTTTACAGAACTATTGTCAAATTATTAGCAACTCCCCCCACTCCCCCCCCGACCCCCCCAAAAAAAACCCCAAAAACCAAACAAAAAAAAAACCCACAAAAAAAACAAATCACGTAATTGCTGAAGAAAAAAATTAATACACCCATCCGACAACTGAAGATTGGGAGAAAAAAAAGAAAAAAAAAAAAAGAAGAAAAATAAAACATGCAACGATCAATAAAACTCCCACGGCACTTTAGACAAGTTGTGTTTCAGACAGATTACGGTCGCTTCTGATAGCTCGGAGGGACCTGTTGTTGACTGTTTGCGGACGGTGCTTTTGAGGAGGATAGCACACGTTTTAAGGGCCCTCGATAAATGCCACCCGCGAAACACCCCAAACACAGCCCCGACCCTCATCAAACCGGCCCTGTTTCCATTACCTCATCAAGGGGGACAAGCCCAATAAAGCCAAACCATCATCATAACACAAGTCTGTCCACACCTTGCCTTCATCCTTTAAGATATCGGCAAACAGATGACGTCCCCGGAGAGGCGGGAATAGAGAACTTCTTCTTCTTCTGCGTTCGTAGGCTGCAACTCCCACGTTCACTCGTATATATACGCGAGTGGGTTTTTACGTGTATGACCGTTTTTACCCCGCCATGTAGGCAGCCATACTCCGCTTTCTGGGGTGTGCATGCTGGGTATGTTCTGGTTTCCATAACCCACCGAACGCTGACATGGATTACAGGATCTTTAACGTGCGTATTTGATTTTCTGCTTGCGTATACACACGAAGGGGGTTCAGGCACTAGCAGGTCTGCACATATGTTGACCTGGGAGATCGTAAAAATCTCCACCCATTACCCACCAGGCGCCGTCACCGTGATTCGAACCCGGGACCACCAGATTGAAAGTCCAACGCTTTAACCATTCGGCTACTGCGCCCGTCATAGAGAACTTCAATTCAGCTGTCTAAGTAGGAGAAAGTTTTACGGGCCATCGGGGCGGTAAAGTCCAATCCACACTTTGTCAGGGGCTTGGCTCTGACAGGAAGGCGGGGCACAGTGCTCCCCATTCTGCCGTTTTAATAAACCTTCCCCAACCGAAGTCAGATGCTCATTGCACACCTGGGTGTAATGAGGAAGATTATTAGTTTTATATTTATTGAGACATCTTGCTATAGCGCATATTCTCGAAGCTCTATGCGCTTTGCAACAGCACTTGAACATTCACTCAAACATTCCACATATAATTTGAAACCAAGGTAAGAAGCAACAATTGAAAGAGATCATGTCACTGAATAAATCGAGAAATGTATCAGATATAAAAGATAAAACGAAATAATGATAACAACAATGTAGACAATTGAAAGACTCACACAGGCACGCATGCACATTCATTCAAACACAGACACAGACACACACACAGACACACACACACACTTACGCTCGAACACAAGATCAGAGTAATACTCCCTTTGCTTCCCAAGACACATAACATCTCTTCCCAAGACACACGACACACAACATCTCTTCCCAAGACACACGATACACAACATCTCTTCCCAAGACACACTGGTGAACACTGGATAACTTATTTGATACAAATCGTAACATGGTTCATCAACCGTCATGTTAATAAAAATTGAAGTGCAATGTTGTGAGCACAGTATAAACTTTAAAAGTTTGTTGGTGCTCTTTTGTCTTCATCTTTGCTTTGTAAACATATGTACTGTTGATCAGTGAAAGATCATTTAAACTAACCAACACTGGATCAGAGTCCAACAGCTGACCGATTCAAAGACAGTCTGTCAAACATGAACAAGACAGCATGAATCATGCACCGAAAGACCACATCAAACTCCACCTTCCTTTTCTTTGTGCCACCTCACCAACCCTGTACAAGGAAATATGTTTTTGGGGGGACACCAGTTCCTTTCCGCTCCTGTTCTTCACACCCCCGGCCTCGCCCCCTCCCCACACACGAACACACACACCACGTGCGCGCGCGCGCACCCACACACACATACAAACACACACACATCCACACACACTTGTATATAATATTAAACACGCACGCGCGCGCACACACACGCATGCATGCACGCACGCACGCACACATACACACACACACACACAGAGTCTAATATCACTTTCAGTGAAACAAAATGCAAAATTGAGGAACAAGCCCCCCCCACCCCCACCCCCACTCTCTCTCTTCCTCCCTTTCTTCTCTTCCTCCCCTCTCTCTCTCTCTCTTTCTCTCTCCCCCTCTCGCTTTCTCTCTTCCTCCCTCTCTTCTCTCTTCCTCCTCCCTCTCTTTCTCTCTCTTCCTCCCCCCTCTCTCCCTCTCTTCCTGTCTATCTTCCTCCCTCTCTGTCTCTCCCTCTCTCTTCCTCCCCCCCCCCCCCGCCCCATTTCTCTCTCCCTCTCTTCCCCCACTCAGTCTCTCTCTCCCGCCAGCCTCCAGAAGAGGAAAGGAGCCTTCATCAAAGCCCCACCCCTGGGATCACTTTGCCAAGCTGTGTAATTAACCCCGACGGGTAGGACTCCCCCCCCCCCCAAACACACACACACACACACACCTCCCGCAACACTCCCGCCCCCCTTCCCACCTCTCCCTTCCTACAACCATCCTCTCTCTCTCTCTCCCACCTTTAGCCCTCACACCTACATAACTCATCCTCCAATCCTCTTCCTCTTCTTGCTCATTCCCAGATGGTCCTGAGGTTTGTATTATACACCTATCCAAGAGACACAACGTAATAGAAAAAAAAAAAGGTGGTATCAATTCAAATGTATGCTTCCCACCCTATAATATACCCTGATGTCATCATGGTGTTGCACCTATCCAAGAGACACAATATGATCGCAAAAAAAGAAAGAAAAAAAGGTGGTATCCATTCAACGTCATTCCTTGGACCAGTAGTGTCTACACAGAAATTAGTAGTACTAGTGGACAGGGAAACCATTTGCAGAGATCCAAGCCTTTGACACACCGTCAACAGAGCTGGAGGAATTTGGTGAACAGTTCCTCTGTGCGCCACCCCAATGACTCTTCACAGAGTTGAGAAGGAAGAAGGAAGGAAGGAAAGAAGAAGAAGAACAACAACAACATTAACAACAACAACAACAGCAACAACAATAACACACACACACACACACACACACACACACACACACACAAACAAAAAAACAAACAAGCACCCCCTACCCCCTCCCCTCCTACTCACACTGTCATCCAAAACAAAAACGAAACAAACAAACAAAAAACCCGCATCAACACTGCAGGCTGTGTTTGGACAATCACTGACACAGTAAATCTTTTCCAACAGACAAAATACGATGTACATGCAGGAAACGATAACCATCCAAAGCTTTTTTTTTTTCTTTGTCTTTTCTTGGGGAGGAGGGGTGGCGAGGGGGGGCTTGGAGGAGGGGGGAGGCGCATCCGTATCTTTCACGATCTCTTTCACTTTTCTGTTTACTGAAGAAAAAAAAAAATCAGTGAGAGAGGGGTTGGGGATTGGGACTGGAGAGACAGGGGTGGAGAGAGGGGTGGAGAGAGACAGGGGTGGAGAGAGACAGGGGTGGAGAGAGACAGGGGTGGAGAGACAGGGGTGGAGAGAGACAGGGGTGGAGAGAGACAGGGTGGAGAGACAGGGGTGGAGAGAGACAGGGGTGGAGAGAGACAGGGTGGAGAGAGACAGGGGTGGAGAGACAGGGGTGGAGAGAGACAGGGGTGGAGAGACAGGGGTGGAGAGAGACAGGGGTAGAGAGACAGGAATGGAGACAGGGGTGGAGAGAGACAGGGGTTGAGAGACAGGGGTGGAGAGAGACAGGGGTGGAGAGAGACAGGGTGGGGAGAGACAGGGGTGGAGAGACACGGGGTGGAGAGAGACAGGGGTGGAGAGAGACAGGGGTGGAGAGAGACAGGGGTGGAGAGAGACACGAATGGAGAGAGACAGGGGTGGAGAGAGACAGGGGTGGAGAGACAGGGGTGGAGAGACAGGGGTGGAGAGACACGGGGTGGAGAGAGACAGGGGTGGAGAGACAGGGGTGGAGAGAGACAGGGGTAGAGAGACAGGAATGGAGACAGGGGTGGAGAGAGACAGGGGTTGAGAGACAGGGGTGGAGAGAGACAGGGGTGGAGAGAGACAGGGTGGGGAGAGACAGGGGTGGAGAGACACGGGGTGGAGAGAGACAGGGGTGGAGAGAGACAGGGGTGAAGAGACAGGGGTGGAGAGACAGGGGTGGAGAGACACGGGGTGGAGAGAGACAGGGGTGGAGAGAGACAGGGGTGGAGAGACACGGGGTGGAGAGAGACAGGGGTGGAGAGACACGGGGTGGAGAGAGACAGGGGTGGAGAGACAGGGGTGAAGAGACAGGGGTGGAGAGACAGGGGTGGAGAGACACGGGGTGGAGAGAGACAGGGGTGAAGAGACAGGGGTGGAGAGACACGGGGTGGAGAGAGACAGGGTGGAGAGACAGGGGTGGAGAGAGACAGGGGTGAAGAGACAGGGGTGGAGAGACACGGGGTGGAGAGAGACAGGGTGGAGAGAGACAGGGGTGGAGAGAGACAGGGGTGGAGAGACAGGGATGGAGAGACAGGGATGGAGAGACAGGGTGGAGAGAGACAGGGTGGAGAGAGACGGGGTGGAGAGAGACAGGGGTGGAGAGAGACGGGGTGGAGAGAGACAGGTGGAGAGAGACAGGGTGGAGAGAGACAGGGATGGAGAGACAGGGTGGAGAGAGACGGGGTGGAGAGAGACAGGGGTGGAGAGAGACAGGGGTAGAGAGACAGGGTGGAGAGAGACAGGGGTGGAGAGAGACAGGGTGGATAGAGACAGGGGTGGAGAGACAGGGTGGAGAGACAGGGTGGAGAGACAGGGGTGGAGAGAGGGGTGGAGAGACAGGGTGGAGACAGGGTGGAGAGACAGGGTGGAGAGAGGGGTGGAGAGACAGGGTGGAGAGAGGGGTGGAGAGACAGGGTGGAGACAGGGTGGAGACAGGGTGGAGAGACAGGGGTGGAGAGAGGGGTGGAGAGAGGGGTGGAGAGACAGGGTGGAGAGAGGGGTGGAGAGACAGGGTGGAGACAGGGTGGAGACAGGGTGGAGAGACAGGGGTGGAGAGAGGGGTGGAGAGACAGGGTGGGGAGAGGGGTGGAGAGACAGGGTGGAGAGAGGGGTGGAGAGACAGGGTGGAGAGAGGGGTGGAGAGACAGGGTGGGGAGAGACAGGGGTGGAGAGACAGGGGTGGAGAGAGGGGTGGAGAGACAGGGTGGAGAGAGGGGTGGAGAGACAGGGTGGGGAGAGACAGGGGTGGAGAGACAGGGTGGGGAGAGACAGGGGTGGAGAGACAGGGGTGGAGAGAGGGGTGGAGAGACAGGGTGGGGAGAGACAGGGGTGGAGAGACAGGGTGGGGAGAGACAGGGGTGGAGAGACAGGGTGGGGAGAGACAGGGGTGGAGAGACAGGGTGGAGAGAGGGGTGGAGAGAGACAGGGGTGGAGAGAGACAGGGGTGGAGAGACAGGGGTGGAGAGAGACAGGGGTGCAGAGAGACAGGGTGGAGAGAGACAGGGGTGGAGAGAGACAGGGGTGGAGA
Organism: Babylonia areolata; assembly: GCF_041734735.1. Lineage (NCBI taxonomy): Eukaryota > Metazoa > Mollusca > Gastropoda > Neogastropoda > Buccinidae > Babylonia > Babylonia areolata. The sequence continues at coordinate 11,563,925 of NC_134879.1, forward strand.
GAGACAGGGTGGGGAGAGACAGGGGTGGAGAGAGATAGGGGTGGAGAGACAGGGGTGGAGAGAGACAGGGGTGGAGAGAGACAGGGTGGAGAGAGACAGGGTGGGGAGAGACAGGGGTGGAGAGACAGGGTGGAGAGAGACGGGGGGGAGAGAGACAGGGGTGGAGAGAGACAGGGGTGGAGAGACAGGGGTGGAGAGACAGGGTGGAGAGAGACAGGGTGGAGAGAGACAGGGGTGGAGAGAGACAGGGGTGGAGAGACGGGTGGAGAGAGACAGGGTGGGGAGAGACAGGGGTGGAGAGACAGGGGTGGAGAGAGACAGGGGTGGAGAGACAGGGTGGAGAGAGACAGGGGTGGAGAGAGACAGGGGTGGAGAGAGACAGGGTGGAGAGAGACAGGGGTGGAGAGACAGGGGTGGAGAGAGACAGGGTGGAGAGAGACAGGGGTGGAGAGACAGGGGTGGAGAGAGACAGGAGTGGAGAGACAGGGGTGGAGAGAGACAGGGGTGGAGAGACAGGGGTGGAGAGAGACAGGGTGGAGAGAGACAGGGGTGGAGAGACAGGGGGGAGAGAGACAGGGTGGAGAGAGACAGGGTGGGGAGAGACAGGGGTAGAGAGAGACAGGGTGGGGAGAGACAGGGGTGGAGAGACAGGGGTGGAGAAAGACAGGGTGGAGAGACAGGGTGGAGAGACAGGGGTGGAGAGAGACAGGGTGGAAGAACAGGGTGGAGAGACAGGGGTGGAGAGAGACAGGGGGTGAGAGACAGGGTGGAGAGACAGGAGTGGAGAGACAGGGTGGGAGAGAGACAGGGGTGGAGAGACAGTGTGGAGGAGAGACAGGGTGGAGAGAGACAGGGGTGGAGAGACAGGTGGAGAGAGACGGGGGTGGAGAGAGACAGGGTGGGGAGAGACGGTGGAGAGAGACAGGGTGGGGAGAGACAGGGGTGAGAGAGACAGGGTGGAGAGACAGGGTGGAGAGACAGGGTGGAGAAAGACAGGGTGGAGAGACAGGGTGTAGAGACAGGGTGGAGAAGACAGGGGTGGAGAGACAGGGGTGGAGAGAGACAGGGTGGAGAGAGACAGGGTGGAGGAGAGACCAGGGGTGGGAGAGAGACAGGGTGGGAGAGACAGGGGTGGAGAGAGACAGGGTGGAGAGAGACAGGGTGGGGAGAGACAGGGTGGGAGAGAGATTAGGGGTGGAGAGACAGGGGTGGAGAGAGACAGGGTGTGGAGAGAGACAGGGTGAGAGAGACAGGGTGGGAGAGACAGGGGTGGAGAGACAGGGGTGGAGAGACAGGGGTGGAGAGGACAGGGTGGAGAGAGACAGGGGTGGAGAGAGACATAGGGGTGGGAGAGACAGGGAGACAGGGTGGAGAGAGACAGGGGTGGAGAGACAGGGATGGAGAGACAGGGTGGAGAGAGACAGGGGTGAGAGAGACAGGGCTGGAGAGAGACAGGGGTGGAGGAGAACAAGAGCAGGGAGAGAAGACAGGTGGGAAGAGGAGAGACAGGGATGGAGAGCAGAGGAAGAGAGAAGGTGGAGAGGAGGGAGGAGAGGTGGAGACGAACAGGAGAGAAAAGTTGAGAGAACGCTGAAACAGGGCTGGAAACTGGGCGAAGCGAACAGAGAAGAAGAAGGGAGAGAGAGAGGGAGGAGAGAGGAGAACGAACAGAGAGATTAAATTGAGAGAGTGAATGGGATGAAGAGTAGAAGTACAGAGGAGAGAGAGAGAGAGAGAGAGAGAGAGAGAGAGAGAGAGAGAGAGAGAGTTGAGGGGGCAGATGGGAGATAGAGACAGCGACAGAAGCAGACAGACAGACAAACGGAGAGAGAGAGAGAGAGAGAGAGAGAGAGAGAGAGAGAGAGATATGTTTGTTTGACACACTATTTCCTTCTTTCACACACACACACACACACACACGCACGCACGCACGCACACAGAGACACAGACACAGACAGACACACAGACACACACACACACACACACACAACACACGCGCGCACACACACATCTGTTTTTAATTACATGTCGGAGGCACCGTCATCGTTAACTGTCCTCTTCTTCCACTCACCCCCTCCCTCCCTCCCTCCCTCTCCCCAAAGTTCAGCTTTTAACTCCCCCTACTCCACCCCTTCCATCCCTCCCCCTCCCTCATCCACACACCCTCCCTCATTCCCAACCGCTTTCATGTCTTCGCTAGGCCCTCCACCCCTCTTCCTTCTCTCTCCATTAAAACCAGCGAAAGAGAAGAGATGGGACACAGACAGTAGACAGACAGACACACACACACACATGTGCACATACACATTGATATTTTCCCTTTACCACCACCACCACCACCCACCTCTCTTGTCTCCCCCCCGCCTCATCCTCCCTCCCTCCTCCACATAAAACACATACACACACGCGCGCGCGCACACACCTTCGTTCTGTCCCACGCCCCACCAATCCCTCCTCCTCCTCCTCCTACCCACCACCAATACGTCATCACAGTTCATAATTTATTCCATCCTCCGTGTTTTCTGTGTCTCTCAGCCAGTCCTTGTATTGTGCCAATGCTCCATGACGGTTCCAGCTTCACACACACACACACAACCTCCCTCCTAAAGACCAGTCCTCTCCTCTCCTCAGTCTGTCTCTGCTTCCTTCTCTTTGCCTCTCTTCCTTCGTCTGTCACACACACACACACACACACGCACGCACACTTAAGCCGATTCCTTCTCTCATCCTTTCTAAATCACCCATCCCTCCACGTCACACACACACACACACACACACACACACAGAGTGGAAGCGTTTGCATTGATTCCATTTTCCTTTTCATAGAAGTGTGTGTGTGAAAAAAAAAAGAAAAAAAAAAAGGTTTCGCCCAACTCACCATGTAACTTCCTCCTCTCTCCTGTCTTATTCATTTATTTATTCATTTATCTTTAAATGATTATATTCAAATGTGGAAAAAATCAATACGTTAACAACATCTTGTCTACAAATCACCAGTATGTGTGACGGGACATTGCACACGCCCCCCCCCCCCCAACCCCCCACCACACCCCAACTCTTCCTCCTGTTCCAACTGAATAGAACCATCGCTGCAGCCCGAGGAAGGATGCATGTCACGAGGCAGGCCAAGGTATATAATCATAATTATGCTGGGATGTCTGGTTTGATGTGATGTGTTTTTTTTTCCCTTCTTGAATGCATGCATACAGCCCAACAACAAACTGGCTTCATGGATTATAACATCTAGCAACAGTCCGCGTAGAGCTGATAATTCATTTAATTATTTTATTCAGAAACGCGGATACGCAAGAATGGAACTTTTTTTTGTGTGTGTGTGTGTTTCTTAGTTTCAGATAATATTACAAAAAAAGGTTGTGTCCCGTTAACGTGTCGACGCTTCCACAGAGAAAACGTCGCAGCATTGTGCTTCTGACGTTGCTGACTTCGCCATACTTATTTCTTCACTCCTCTTCTCCCTCGTCCGCACACCACACCCACCCTCCCCTCCCTCCCTCCTTCCTTCTTTTTCCGCCGCTTTTCTCCTCATTTTCCTGTCTCCGTTTTCAGTTCCTTCTTTCATCCCACTCACCTTCCCCCCCCCCCCCCCACTCCTTCATCCTCAACTTTCACCCTCCATCCTCTCTTCCTCCCATTTCTCTCCCTCCCTCGCTTCCTCCTCCCCACCCACCTCCACTGCCCGCTTTGCCGAGCTTCTTTTTTTTTTCTTTTTTCTTTTTTTAACAGCCTCTCTCTCTCTGTGTGTGTGTGTGTGTGTGTGTGTGTGTGTGTGTGTGTGCGGCCAGATGTTGTTGGAGGGACGTCCTTTGTCTCGAAAAAAGCGACTCCCTGCTAACTGACTTCCAGTTGGTGCGGGGTGAGTATTGAAGTAGGGTGGTGGTGAGGGTGGTGGGATGAGAGGCAGACGGAGTGGGGAGGGGGGTACTGGATGGAGAGAAGCAAGGGAAAGGGGAGGGGGTCGCTTGGGGGGGATTGGTGTGTGTATGGGGGGGGGGGGGGGATGGGCTGAGAGGGGGGGAGGGGTTAGCCGTGAACTATGAGTTCGGGGGTGCGTGAAGTGAACAGATGATGGCCGTGACGGTAGGAGGAAGAAGATGAGGAGGAGGAAGATGGTGGAGGGAGGCTGGGGGGGGGGGGGGGGAGGAGAGAGAGAGAGAGAGAGAGACAGGGTAGGGGGAAGGGGATGGGGGGGTTCAAGAGGTGAATGAGGTGCAGGGCGGGCAGGGCAGCATCACAGCAGCCGCAGCCTCCAGTCAAAGCGTTGGACCATCGCCTCCTGTCTGTTCCGGCACGAGAGGGTGTACATCGGCGCGGCTTGCATCGCGATGCACCGCTTGTCTGTCGGTATGTCTGTCGGTCTTTTCTTGGTGCTGAGCATTGAGCTGGAAGGGATTGAGCTCGATGGTGTTGAGGGGTTCCGTGTGTGTGTGTGTGTGTGTGTGTGTGTGTGTGTGTGTGTGTGTTGTGTGTGTGTGTGCGTGTGTGTGTGTGTGCATCTTTTGGTCTCCTGACTTTGATGATGCGGGTCCCCCACCCTTCCCCCATACCACGGAGTTTCTGCACCACGGCATCCATGGAGGGGAATTTCTTTGGTCCAATACCTATACATGTTTTCCCACGACGATCCCCCAAAACACAGTCACACACGGGTCTGCTTCCGTGTTCGCATCCAGCTTAAATAAAAAAACCCAATGATCTCACCCCTCCCAAACACACCGCCCTCACGTGACCTCCACCGCCCACGGGTGAATCGCTTGGCTTTAACCATGGACAATCATATACCTGCACACATATAGTCTGCTAGGTAGATGCATTTAACCGTGTGACTGCTGCTGAAGGCCAGGCCCATCCGTGAAGGGCTGTCATCTGGGGGTATTGGTCACCGTTCTTCTTTCTTTTCATTTTGAATTATTCCTCTTTAGATTGTATTACTTTTGTTCAGCAAAATCAATCACGACACACTAAAAACAACCGAGGAGTACACAAACCGCAGTAATCCAGCTTCAAAATTCAGGCCACACTGATCACAACAGTCCACCGATCTTCAGCAGTCAAAGGGTTAACCGGGCCGAGCGCACTCGTCCGACGCCTGCCTGCACGTGCGCTTGATGCACTGCACTGTACGGAACTGTCACGACGACGTCATCAACCTCTGATGGAGGATGCAGCGAAGTCTGAACAGAACTATCACACCCTTCAGTGGCCGCACGTCCCGTGTCAACACTTCACTCTGCAAAACGCAAGCCGAGGAACGCACTTGCACTTCCCTTCTTCACAATGGGGGCGTGCCAAGGCTGGGTGCAAGCACATCGCCACAAAGGCAGAGGGTGGACGGTGTTTGCCACACTCTCCCGCGACAGACTTCCGCATGCGTTCTGACTCATCGATTACCATTCACACCCACGATACAGCCCGGCACGGAAGTGAAACTCAGGTAGAGTGCACATTGATCAATCAGTTATTATTTCTCCATTGCAATAGGAAATCATTTACAGCTTAAGTCTCATGTCAAGGACTGTGATTATCAAACTAGGCGGCAAAATTGCACTGGCTCTTAGTGCTGCAGCCTTGGCAGCTAGTTGGCCTTTGGGAACCATCCCAACGCAGACTGTCCTAAAACCCTCTTGGCCGAGAGAGTGGGGATGTAACTTGGGCAAGACACTCTCCACTGTAATCAAATACTAGGCCCAGATAGTCGGGACAGCAGTTACCTTCTCAGCTGTTCTGATGGTCATAGTCGAACACCACTGACTATCATACATACATTATTATATACACAGGTATGTCTGTCTGATTCGGCTGACTACCAAAGCACGGTTCTTCCGTGATTCTGTTTTTGCGAGCAACTGCAGTGACTGCCGGACAGATGATGTTCCCCCCTCCCATTCTGTTTGTTGTTGTTGTTGTGTCTGTGTTCACAAACTGAGGGGAGAGATGGGCTGAAGGTGAGAAGGTTGTGTTAGTGGAGGGTGCGGGAGGGTAGGGGGAGGGGGGGGGGGAGGGAGTTTGAAGCTATTGATGTGAAATAGTAGTGGTTAGAGGTGTCGGTTGGAGGGAAAAACTAAGAGAGGGCAAAAGTGAAAAGTCACATGGGGAACAAACGGAAGAAGATTCCGATATATGAAAAACAAAATAAGACAAAAACAAAGGGGCGGGGGAGGGGGGGCGGGGACAAACAAACACAACAAAAAAACAAAAACAAAACAAAACAAAACCTCCCAAAAAACCCGAGACAGACACAGAGCGAGAGTGTGGGAATCTCAGCAGTGTCATGAATCTGCCATGTACAAAGAACACTGACAAGAACTCCCCCCCCTGTGGAGACCAGAATGCGTAACAGAATTTTGTCTCCCCTTTCATTACAAAGAGACAGACGACAGCAATTTCCCTGCTGAAGCCCTGAGGCATCCTGGGAACTATCAGCTGCCCTCCACCCCCGTCCCCCACCCCCTCCCTCTTCCCCCATCCCCTGCTCCCACTCCCCAACCCCGTCCCCCCTTGCAAGCTGAGCATGGCACAAAACTGAAGGGAGGGGAGAGGGGACAAAAGGGAAACAACCTCAATCGCTGTCCTGGTTGACCGTCTCCGAATGCGCGCGCGTGTGCATGTGTGTGTGTGTGTGTGTGTGCGTGTGTGTGTGCGTGTGTGTGTGTGAGGTGAAAGGGGTAGGGTGAAAGAGGTTGAAGGGATTCTCTTTGCCAAAGCCAGACAAAGTGCCAGCTTAGCTTCAGGATTAACTGGGGAGAGCAGACACTCAACCTAGGAGTTCTGAGCTCTCGATCCGCGCACACAAGAGTTCGTTGAGTTCCGCTACAGCGACACTGAGGGCATCGCCGCCATGCGGCGAAAATTGTGATGCATACACAGATAGCTTCCCTTGAGCTTCGCCTTATGTTTCACTGCGTCGTTGTCTGGTGATTCCTGTGTGCTGGAACCAGTGACCAGGGGCGGGGTAGGGGGATGACCCCTAGCTGGATGGTGCTGGGATCAATGACCAGAAATGAAGAACACTGTACTGTTGCTGCATGGGTCCGAGTACCCTGCCTCCCAGCTCTCCCAGTGCGCGTGCGCACACACACACACACACACACACACACAAGCACGCACGCACACACACACACACACACACACACAAGCAGGCACGCACACACACACACACACACACTGTGACTGAATTTGGTGCACCTTTAAACAGCCACACGTGGAACGTACTGGAGATTCTTTTCCATCAACTTGTTGGCATCAGGTTATGGGAAAACGACAATTGTAGTTCTCTTGTCTTGTACAAGTACAATCTCTCCAGTTCAGCACAGAACAGTGCGATACCATGAGAATTCAAACAGCAGCTTGCGTAACAGCTGTCTGTTTTTAAATACCTGCAAATGGCAGCAACACGCATCCTCGGCTCATTTTTGCAATGTTGGAATTCAATGTGCTGCGTATCCAAGGTTTCAAATGACAAAACTGACACAGCCTAGTCTTTCCTTTGAGATATCGGATAACCTATCCCATCCTCTCTCTAGCGCGCGCCCTCCTTCCCTCTCACTCTCTCTCTTCGCCCCCTCCCCGCTCTCCCCAATTATCTCTCAAGCTATCAAGAATAATCCGCAGAGTGAGATGTGTAGACCAAATGCATTAAAAATAAACTGTATACCACGTGGGGGAGGGGGGGGAGGGGGGAGAGCAGGTGAGAAATACAAGAATGAAACCTAAATCACCCCCCCCCCCCAAAAAAAAAAAAAAAAAAAAAAAAAAAAGAAACTCCACGGAGGTATTTGAAAAAGGACATCCAAAGTGTGCTTTGGAAATTCGAAACACGGGAACTGATAGTCACACTCACATTTTTAAAATTTTTACCTGGTTTCTGCCGACCGTGTTTTCAATCAAGGTAACAGCCCTGGGGGCATACAGCAGCAGTAGTGGTAGTAATACGCCAAAGACGTGGAACAAGCTCCCTGATAACCTCCGTCATTCTGATTCCCTCGCATCTTTTAAATCTCGTCTCAAAACTGACTCACCTTTTCCCTCAGCAATAAGTTCAATTGTGGCAGGTCCACTTCCTTTGCGTTCGCTGTGCTTGACTATGTGTGTGTATACATATGTATGTGTACATAACTACATGCATGTATATGAATGTGTATTGCGTGTGCGTGTGTTTATGTAAGTTTGAGCCTGCCTATGTGTGCGTATGTGTTAGGGTAGCTGTTAGATACACATGTATGTTAAAATGTATGCATGCAGTGTGTGTGTGTGTGTGTGTGTGTGTGTGTGTGTGTGTGTGTGTGTGTGTGTGTGTGTGTAGTCACATTCTGGTGTGTGTATGTAACATAGATATAATGTTTTATGTTAACAAAAGCGTTTTTGTAAAGCACCTAGAGCAGATTTCTGGATAGTGTGCTATATAAGAATCCATTATTATTATTATTATACGTAGGTTTGTTTTACACCCGGCTTGTTTTTTTTTTCACGTGCAAAATATCACCCAGCTAAATCGGCATTTCTGTGACTTGGAAAAAAAAAAAAAAGATACGGGCTTACACTGGGCTGTTCCTGTGTGACCGTCTCCGAATGTGTGTGCGTGCGTGCAACACTGTGACTCAAAATTCTCCAGTAATATTATCATAATAGTACGTGCCTTACCTATTGGTTTAGAGCCCCCCCCCCCTCATCTTTTTCTTTTCTTCTTTTTCACTCACATACTTAACAAAGGTGCAAATCATTTTCGCGGAATAAGATAAAAGACAACGGGTATTTTTTTTTTATATGTCACTCTTAAACACACTAGCATGCCTATGACAACAACATCATCAACAACAAAAACCAAACCAAACAAAAAAAAACAAACAAACAAAAAAAAAGAGGATGCGGGAAGGGTGCTATTCGTTTTCATGGATCAACAAAATACCACAAAACTCGTGTTTTCATGGAGACGTTCTCATACATGTGCACGTACGCACTCTTATACACAGCAACGGAACATCCTGCCCCCCCCCCCCCTCTCCCCCCCATCCCTGACTGCCATGATGGAGACTGAACCCAACCCAGAGGATTCACCCAATGCCAGGCTGTCACACACACACCTGACAGACTGATACCCTGGGTTCGGCCCACACCTATTATCAAACAGCAGGTGTTGCGATCCGCCCTGTACTTAACCACAAGCTACCAGTCAACGGTGCGCGAAGTCCCACAGTGAACTGACTGCTCTCTCTCTCTCCCTCTCTCTCTCTCTGTCTCTCTCCCAAACACAGAGCGAGCGAGCGAGCGAGAAACGAAACGAAACGAAGTTTTATTTCACGAGGGTAGTGGAGTAAGCATGGCTGCTTTTTTACATCCAGCCCTCAAGGGCAAAAAAGAAAGAAAAGCGGAAAAACAAGACAAAGCAATGGCAAAACACTCACACAGACACAGACACACACACACATACACACACACAATTACACATGAAAATAAAGCGCATAAATAAAAACATGTACACAACCTAACTAAGAGAGAGCGAGAGAGAGAAAGAGCAGACGTTCCGAGATGGAGGTGAGGGCAGACAGTTTCTGTCCCTAAACTGTTGATCACCCATCAACAGATGCTGGAGGTAGCGGCAAGCAGCACATGGAGGTGCAGTCCTGTTCCTTTAATGAGCTTCCCTGTACGTTGATTGGCCCACTTGCAGAACCAAGGGTATTAGGTGGTACACACAGGAGCCCTTCATGGAAACAACTGGCGCTCTTATAATCCCGAATGCTCCCAGAACCTGTTTCTCTACAGAGGTCAGGCCCGAGAGCCTCAAGTTGTTGCTGGGACCAGTGTTGGCGTGATGAGAGTTCATTAGCAGTCCATCGTTCGCCTCTTAATCTTCCAATAACCAGTACTTAGACATGGCGTCCAGAAGGGCTGCTGAAGACATAGCGACGGGTGTCTTCTGCTGACGAGTACGCTCTTCACTGAAGGGCTGTTGTTTTACACAGACACAAAACTGAGTTTACACGTCAGATGGTCAGTCAACTCTCTGTTTAGATGTCTTCATGTAATGGGACTGTATTACTTTTGATGTTTTGTTCAGCAAACTCAATTACATAAAACGAACGTTCACAAAGTGTACCATTTGAAACTCAAATTCATGCCACACTGATGTTATTTCGCCAAGGCTTAGCAGTGAATAGGTTAAACAAAAACTGTGGATGATAATAAAAAGTAAAATTGGATAGCCATAACTTATCGAAGAGAGAGCTTTTAGAATAAGTCTGTGATCGACAGGACCACACAGCTGATAAACAACAGAGAGAGAGAGAGAGAGAGAGAGAGAGAGAGAGAGAGAGAGAGAGAGAGAGAGAGAGACAGAGAGAGACAGAGACAGAGAGAGAGAAAGAGACAAACAAACAAACAAGTTATCTGTTGCACTGTCCGTGCCGAAAGACCTGAACAACACCCCTACTTTACATCGTCAACAAGATGGCAGAAGGCCACCGCCATCTATCTACACCCCAGTTCTAAACTGATGAGTCTTCGGCACCGGTTTCTGCTCCTCCGAGGGGAGGGTCTGTAACGTGAAGAGGCGGGCTGATGGAGCGGCGGCTGGATGGAGGGTGGGTGTGGGCGTGAGGTCAGGACAGTGCCAGTGTGGGGTCTTTGGTCTCCCCACCTCCTGCCTGATAACCCCGAGTGCCTCACGCCATAAAGTCTTTGATCAGCAGGCCAGCCAGTGCCGGACACGTGGCGGTCAGCTGTTGAGCCATCCTCTCTCTCTCTCTGTGGACCCATGTTATACGGGTCTTGAAATGAACTGACGTTTACACTGGAGACTTAGCACTCCTCACCATGCTTGAGAAGTGTTAATAGGTGTAGAGAGGCAGCTATCTGCTACAAAGGCAACAGGCAGTTCATTCAGATCACAACGCATCCATTGAGCAGCCGGCCGGTTTAAGCAAGGTTGCAACGGAAGTGGAAATGTTTACAAAATCCGTCTGTTAGGTCGATTTTCACGTTTTCATGTACTTATACATGTATATGCACCCCCCCCCCCCGCCCCCCCGCCCCTCCTCCAACCCCCCGCACCCACCCCGCATACAAAGGTAAAGAATTTACACATGAAAACAATGCTCGTCTCTGATTCCCAGGAAGCGGAACTGTGAAGCACAGCAAACATTTTGTGGCATTCCTATCTCAACAGCTCAGCGCTGCTGTTTGTTGATGTGGAACTGGCTGGTAGAAATGTGTGTTTGGGAGCCAGTTTGTTTATATGACACTCTGTGTGTGTGTGTGTGTGTGTGTGTGTGTGTGTGTGTGTGTGTGTGTGTGTGTGTGTGTGTGCCTGTCTGTCTGTGTGTCACACACAAACACACACACGCATGCACACACACACACGCGTATATTTTTTTCTCTTATTTTTTAAGCATTGGGCTTCATTTATTCCTTTTTTTTTAATATTATATATTGTTTGGTTAGGAGAAGTCCTGGACCTTCACACACAAAAGACTCCTGACCCTTCTCTGCCAGGACGGCACACAGCAAAGGAAGAGACGCCAGGTGAAGGTGCAGGAGGGAGGCATCACAGCACTGAACAACGTGCAGGAGACAGCACTGAACAACGTGCAGGAGACACCAGGTGAAGGTGCAGGAGGGAGGAATCACAGCACTGAACAACGTGCAGGAGACGCCAGGTGACGGTGCAGGAGGGAGGAATCACAGCACTGAACAACGTGCAGGTGACACCAGGTAAAGGTGCAGGAGGGAGGAATCACAGCACTGAACAACGTGCAGGTGACACCAGGTGAAGGTGCAGGAGGGAGGCATCACAGCACTGAACAACGTGCAGGAGACACCAGGTGACGGTGCAGGAGGGAGGAATCACGACACTGACCAACGTGCAGGTGACACCAGGTGACGGTGCAGGAGGGAGGAATCACGGCACTGAACAACCGTGCAGGTGACGCCAGGTGAAGGTGCAGGAGGAAGGAATCACGACACTGAACAACGTGTAGGTGACACCAGGTGACGGTGCAGGAGGGAGGAATCACAGCACTGAACAACCCTGCAGGAGACACCAGGTGAAGGTGCAGGAGGAAGGAATCACGACACTGAACAACGTGTAGGTGACACCAGGTGACGGTGCAGGAGGGAGGAATCACGACACTGAACAACCCTGCAGGAGACACCAGGTGAAGGTGCAGGAGGAAGGAATCACAGCACTGAACAACGTGCAGGTGACACCAGGTGAAGGTGCAGGAGGGAGGAATCACAGCACTGAACAACCCTGCAGGAGACACCAGGTGAAGGTGCAGGAGGAAGGAATCACGACACTGAACAACGTGTAGGTGACACCAGGTGACGGTGCAGGAGGGAGGAATCACGACACTGAACAACCCTGCAGGAGACACCAGGTGAAGGTGCAGGAGGAAGGAATCACGACACTGAACAACGTGTAGGTGACACCAGGTGACGGTGCAGGAGGGAGGAATCACAGCACTGAACAACGTGTAGGTGACACCAGGTGAAGGTGCAGGAGGGAGGAATCACAGCACTGAACAACCCTGCAGGAGACACCAGGTGAAGGTGCAGGAGGAAGGAATCACGACACTGAACAACGTGTAGGTGACACCAGGTGACGGTGCAGGAGGGAGGAATCACGACACTGAACAACCCTGCAGGAGACACCAGGTGAAGGTGCAGGAGGAAGGAATCACGACACTGAACAACGTGTAGGTGACACCAGGTGACGGTGCAGGAGGGAGGAATCACGACACTGAACAACCCTGCAGGAGACACCAGGTGAAGGTGCAGGAGGAAGGAATCACGACACTGAACAACGTGTAGGTGACACCAGGTGACGGTGCAGGAGGGAGGAATCACGACACTGAACAACCCTGCAGGAGACACCAGGTGAAGGTGCAGGAGGAAGGAATCACGACACTGAACAACGTGCAGGTGACACCAGGTGAAGGTGCAGGAGGAAGGAATCACGACACTGAACAACCCTGCAGGAGACACCAGGTGAAGGTGCAGGAGGAAGGAATCACGGCACTGAACAACGTGCAGGTGACACCAGGTGAAGGTGCAGGAGGAAGGCATCACGGCACTGAACAACCCTGCAGGTGACGGTGCAGGAGGGAGGCACCACAGCACTGAACAACCGTGCAGGTCATTGGTTTCTCTCCTCTCTCTGACCTCCCCCCCCCCAATTGGATCCCACCCGCCCACACATTTCTTTCCCCTTTCCCACCCTGCATACCCTCCCTTTGCCGGTGTGTGTGTGTGTGTGTGTGTGTGTGTGTGTGTGTGTGTGTGTGTGTGTGTGCGTGCGCGCGCGCGAGAGAGAGAGTGTGTGTGTGTGTGTACACTTGTGTGACCGCACGTGCACGCGCATCCCGGTCCGTCTCCCTTTCCCCCTCTCTCTCTTACCGGATTTCAGGGTTTCCGGTTCTCATTACGAACAAGAGCCGTGAAATCCATCCTCCTTTCCCTACTCCTCTTCTTCTCCTTTTACCCACGATGTAAGGAAGAAGAAGAAGAAGAAAAAGAAGAAGAAGATGGAGGAGAAAAAAACAACTCCTCCTTCCTTCGTCCCACCCACTCTCCACCCCCCCTCCCCCCCGTCCCACCTGACCCTGTGCCTCCCAACCCCTGACATGAGCCCTGTGAGCCATGGTTCAGATGAAGTGATGCAGGTCAGAGCCTGTACACCCTCCCCCCTCTTCCCCCCCCCCCCACTCCTCCCTCCCAAATGCTCACCCCATTCTTCCCGCTCACCATCTTCAGAAGCCACCCAGCCTCGTCCCCCCCCCCCCCGCCCCTCGCCGCCCCCCTCACCCCGGATCCCAATTTTACGTACCCTACCTAGACAGTCAGTCAACTGGTTTGTTAAGGGTCCAGAGGGATGTGTCCCATTAGAATCAATCCCCAGATCAAAGGGAGGGCCAGACACAGACAGACTGGTCACACACTCCCTGCAGTGCAGTACAGGGCCAGACTTGGCGGTGTGCTCCCCACCACGCTCCACAGCGATCCCCTCAGTTGTGAAGGGCTGTCCAATTTTCACAATGGCGGAGTCCACACACTTTATGTGTAATGCAGTCCCATTCCCTTAAAAAAAAGAAGAGATTAATGAAATAAAACTTAAAAAAAAGGTATAGTAAACCGATACACGTTTTTCTTGCCCTTCTGCTTCGAAGACGTACGCGACAGCCGGAAGAGAAGCACATCACAGTCTTCGTTTCTTCTTTCCAATCTGACGTGAAGTACTGCAGCGCGCGTGATTCTGAACGATAGGTTTGGGGGTGGGGGTGGGGTGGGGGTACAAGTTGAAGAGGGAAGGAGGAAGGAGAGGCTGGTGGATGGGGGAGGTGACACTGGTACCGGGTACCGGGTACCGGGTACCGTGGGGGGTATGGGGGATGGGATGGAAATGTGAGGGTGGAGGGCGGAGGAGGGAAACGGTGAGACAATTTGCTAGAACCAACGGAGTTGCATCTGATTGAAAGACTGATTGAGAGTGATGAGCTTATCATCTTCATTTATTCAATCAAAACATCTTCATTTATTTACTAATTGTTATGATATTTGGCTCATTTTAACCCCAACCCCCCTTATCTTTATGCACTTTTTTTGTGGTCACAGCTGATCCACAGGGAATGGAGAGCGGAACAACGCTCTGTAGACTGATAAGAAGAAAACCACATGATGCCTCGATCCTCAGAGCAGGCACCCCAATATGGTGAGTACCTGTGGTAACACAGCCTTCACCAGACACCCACCCATATCTGTACGCACAGCAAAGGAAACCAAAAAAAGAACACGCATGCAACGCAACACGTATCGACCAGCGTTTCAACTCTCTCAGCCCCCCAAAACAACAGCAACAACAAACTGACAGGTCACGTTTCTATATCCTTTTATCTGTTATGCATGTGTGGGTGTATGTGTGAATGTGCGTCTTCATGTTTTACATTTATTTGCTTATTTATCATCATTGTTATCTTATTTATTTATTTATTATTATTACCTTTTTAATATTATAATTATTATTTATTTATTCATTTATTTATTTATGTAAGCTTATCTATTATTTATTCACCTTTTTTTTTCTCAAGGCCTGACTAAGCGCGTTGGGTTACGCTGCTGGTCAGGCATCTGCTTGGCAGATGTGGTGTAGCGTATATGGATTTTTCCGAACGCAGCGACGCCTCCTTGAGCTACTGAAACTGAAAACTGTTTCTATATCCACGGGCACAACCACCATTGGCCGAACGTCCTCCAGCTGGGTACCATGTCAGCTCCCAAAGCTGTCATATTGTATAGGCAGGCGTCCAGAGACTCACCATTCTTCATCCATCCAAAAACCTACAGTAACCAGCAGAAAACAGAACTCTGACACACAGGACAAGAGCTATGATGCGCTCCAGACCAAACCATGGCAGCCATACTGTTCCCCCCCAACCCCACCCCTGTCCCCATCACGGCCCCTCTCCACCACACTGGATCTTAATGAAAACACTTCAATTCAAAGAAGCACAAGAGAGCAAAAACATCCAAGTCACTATGTTGGCAAAGCAAATGTCAAGCTTGTTGAAAACCTTCGGGTTTTTTTATGCGTTTTTTTTTTTTATTGCTGTCGTTGCTGTTGGCCAACTGTCTGCAGTGTGTACTTCTTTTTCTGTAGAGAACACACACACACACACACACACAGAGAAAGAGAGAGAGAGAGAGAGAGAGAGAGAGAGAGAGAGAGAGAGCAAAAAAACAAACAAAACAACAGCTTGGCATTCGTTAATTACTATAAAAAATGAAACAAAATACATGCAGTTCATGATACTCCCCTCTCCTCTGATACCTACCTACCCATCACTCCACTCCTCTCCTACATCCCAACCCCTTCCCCACGGCCCCTGCCACCCCCACCCCCCGACTCCCACCTCTCTCTCTCTCAGTCCCCCCCACACCTCTTATCACAAAGACACACGCCGGGCATCATCAATTTCCGCCACCACAGTGACGTCAAACATCGATCAAAAAGGTGTCTGCGTTTAAACGTTTCAGACGCAACCTTCCCATCCCTCTCTCGCTCCACACACACACACACACACACACACGGACGGACGGACGGACACAATGAAATCCGTGACCACTCCAGCCAGACAGACAGTCGCCTTCCCATCCGTCGCCAAGGGAGAGAAAGATGCTTTAGGAGCGAAGTATCCGTAAATAATCAACTATGGCGCCTCATTGGTATCAAAAACTGCAGAGTGCACGAGTTCTCCTCGTCAAATGTCTGAAGCTTTAATTAATCATAAACAAATACAGACTGTGTCCAAATGATTGTTGACTTTTTTTTTTTTAACATGATAATTTTGACGGCTTCTGGACAAGCGAGAAAGTGCGTCAAAAGCAGAGAGAAGGTAAAAATGGATACTGAAAACAAGTGACAATGATATTTATGACAATTGTACCGTCCAGAAACGAACAGTCATGTGGTCACATGGTTGGACTTCTGTTCCACGGGACCATGAGATCCGAACCTCAACATTGTCTGGTGGGTGATAGGTGGAGGTTCCTCTTGTTTCCCAGGTCAACGTCTCGCTTAGTTCTGTTATTGCTTATTTCTTGAAGCCATTTCTGTATTGATACCATTTACAAGACTGTGCTTTACAGGCGTCTGCTAGTCATGCCTAATGTTTTAGTGACTACTGCTGCAATGTATTGTCATTGAAAGAATAAAACAAATATTATGCACTTGTGTGCGAAGGACTAAAATACGAATCTTTTATGACCCAACGAGAAATCCACGGCTGCTTTCAATGGTTATGGAAAACACCAACAAGTTCGGCATTCATCCATCCATCCTCCAAATCGCGAAATAAAAAAACAACAACCGGTAATGCTTTCAAACGAGTGAATGCAGAAGAAGGAGGAGGAGGAGGAGGAGGAGGAGGAGGAGAACAGGAACAAGAACAAGAATAAGAAGCCAGGTGTGAATGTCTTCACATACAATATCTCACAGAGGACATAATTATTCTCGATGTATACACAGCTAAGATACGATTCCATCAACATGAAACTTTTCATTCAATGTGCTGGCTGAAGTATCTATCAATCAGACAACTACATAAGCGCTGTGGTTTGCTTAGTAAGCCGTGAGAAGTATGAACGAATAAATCAATAATAATTATTATACCTTATCATGACCGTCGGCAAGAACGTATACTTTTCGCAGTTAAGGATTCTCCATACTTTTGTTTCCTCATTCCCCGCAGGACAGAGGGGGAGAGAGAGAGAGAGGATGCGGCGGACACCCAATAAGCACGACAAACCCACGGTCACACTCCGCCGTGAGGCGTCAGCATGGGAGGCAATTACACACACACATTCCCGGCTGTCTCGTAAAACACGGTTGTCTTCCTTTGGGACTCATCGGTTCCTGGGTTCCGTTCGGGGAGTTGGTTAGCTGTGTGACGGACGAGTGAGTGGCAGAGACGCTGTGCATGCGGATCGTATCGATTGTGGGCTTGGGTGATGGTATTCGCCAGCTTGGTCAGCCGAGGTGTATAGCTTTTATTCTGATTTTTGTTTGTTTGGTTTTTATCACAAAGAACAATATGACTGACCACAAAAATAACGACAACAAACTCTCTCATCAATACTGACATCTCTCTTCGATGGGGGAAGAACCCGCATTATTTCCCTCTGTGTCTGTCTGGCTGTCTGTCTGCCTGTTTGTCTGTCACGTAAGTGTTCTTCATTTATTCAAAACGATTTTTCAGCTGTACTGCCTGGGGAACAAACCAACAGAACTGCAAGGTTAAGCTGTGTGTGTGTGTGTGTGTGTGTGTGTGTGTGTGTGTTTAAAACCGAATGAATGCGCAAACAGTTTACATTTCCACCGTACGGTGTCCAACATGAAGTTCAAACTTCAGGAACGCCGCGAATATGGACTATGAGCATTCATCTCATGGAAAACAAGTCACTCACTCTTCTTCGCTTCGCTTTCAGTTGTGTAGTCTGGCGAGAGAAAGAGAAGGTGCGGTGAAACACACACACACACACACACACACACACACACACACACACACACAGAGCTTAACCTTGCACAGAGAGAGAGAGAGAAACAGAGAGACAGAGAGAGAGACAGACAGACAGACGCACACAGAAAGAGACGGACAGACACACAGACAGAAAGACAGACAGAAACAGACAGACTGACACGACAGTGCGCAGCGTTTTTAAATCAAAACCGATTAGCCCAGAGGGAGGGGAGAAATGAGGAGAGGGGGGGGGGGAGGAGGAGGGGGAGGAGGACTGAGAAGAGGAGAAAGAGTGAGGAGGAGGAGGAGGAGGAAGAGCGTTACATGAGCACAGAGACATGTTAATGGTGATGGACCTCACCCAGGGGAGTCATCAGGGTACAGAAGGAAGGGACTGGGGGGGGGGGGGGGGGGGGGGGAGACAGACACCTTCACCCGCTCCTTCCCTCATCCCTCAAACACCTCACGGTGGCATCTGTACAGACAGGGAGGACACAGACAGACAGACAGAGAGACAGACAGACAGACTGGCTCCCTCTCTCCCCCCCCCCCCTCTCCCTCATCTTTCAAAAAAAAAAAACCTTCCTTGTATTACTGACTGTAGAGCTGGTCGGAGAGCGCCATGTTCCGCTGACCCCCGGGCCACAAGTCAGGTGAGGTGAGGGAGTGTACCACGTTAACTGCTGTTTATCGCGCCTTCCTCCGTCTCCAAAGTTCGATCGTGATTCATTTATTTGCTGTAAGTAGGAGGTTGTGTGTGGAGGGGGTGGGACGGGGATGAGGGTTGGGGGGCGGGTTGGGAGAGGGGGCGAAAGGGGGTGCGGGGGGTTGTGGGTGGGGTGGGGTGGGGGGGGGGGGGGGTGGATGGGTAATGAGGGGTGTAGAGTGGAAGGTATGTTGTTGGGGAGATGGCGTGTAGGACGGATGGGGAGGCGAATGTTGATAGGTTTTTGTTTTTTTTGTTTTTTTGTTTTTTTAAACTTGTGACGAAGTGATAGAACGAGAGAGAGAGAGAGAGAGAGAGAGAGAGAGAGAATGACAAAGCTTTTAAAAATTCAGACTGTGGGGGCAAGAAAGAACATGACAGACCTGTGAACACATCTCAAGGTAATTTTTGTGATTATTTGAACATCAAACGGCACAGACACGCACGCAAGCTTTCAGATCTACAAATTCATTCACGCAAGTTCACACTCGCTCAAGATCGCGAGCGCCAAACCACAACCATCCCCATCCAAACCCACCCCTCTTCCTACCCCAAATTTTCAAACACACACACACACCCCACCCACTACCTTATCCCCACGCCCCCACACGCAATGCCAGAAGACCATCTTGACACAAAGTTACTAGAACGTTAATTGCTGTCACAAATAATTTCCGTTATCTCTCTCTTTTTTTTAAAAAAAAATTGCATTGCTTTTGCAATGAATCTCGCTAATTCCCTCCATTAGAACATATCCTTTGTTACACGAAATAATGTTCACCACACTTATTTGATTTGGAACACCGATGAACGAATCCAGTTTTAAACACAGGCAGACAGACAGAAACACACACACACACACACACACACACACACACACACACACACACAAAGAGGGTGAGACACACACACACACACACACACACACAGAGAGAGAGAGAGAGAGAGAGAGAGAGAGAGAGAGAGAGAGAGAGCGTGTTCCAGAGCGCGAGAAAGACAGACAGACAAAGGCAAGACGTACGGGCAGTATCACAGAATACCAATACAGACACAACACACAGACGGACACACAGACATGACAAGTTTCAAAATGTCTCATGGCACGCTCCCCTTTCCTTCAAGCAAAAGACACGACCATCATTTCGACACGGATTCAGAAATATTCGTGGGTCAG
This sequence comes from Babylonia areolata, assembly GCF_041734735.1. Lineage (NCBI taxonomy): Eukaryota > Metazoa > Mollusca > Gastropoda > Neogastropoda > Buccinidae > Babylonia > Babylonia areolata. The sequence continues at coordinate 11,583,831 of NC_134879.1, forward strand.
TCCATGATAATTCGAAACCATATGCATACTACCATCTGATTCCCCTCCCCATGGTATCAATCGTTTTGATGTAAAAATGAAACAAAACAAAGGAATATCTTTCTTTTAGCATCTTAAGAAAAAAAAAAGATAAAAGATTCATGACGCAGGAATGTAATTATTGGAAAAAATCAGTAGGTTTCTAGCTTTCTGTTGCTCCACATCAAATGCATTTCTTTCACACGTCTGGATTTGACGGGGGGTGGAGGTGGGATAATAAGCTTGTTTGTTGACATCATTGAGAAACTAACAAACGAAAATAAAAACAACTGTTCCTTAGTGTACACTATTCTTGAAACCCTTCGAATATATCCACTTTCCACAACCATAATCTCTTAGCATGGGTGATCTGTTTTTAGGAGAGGCCATCTTTCTTTATCGAGCTCTGACAAGAAAGGTGTACCATACCGATCACATACACCGCCTTTCCTTTCTTTGGCACATTATCTTTCATTCCCCATAAAGACTTAAATAACTCTAGAATATAAACCACATCTCCACAAGAGAACTTCGTTTAGAATAACACGATATTAAAAATCGAATTCTTTTATTCATTTATCTGTTTATCTATTCATTCATTTATTGGCATCACAGTCAAAATACCCAAATCCTATTCCATTTTCTGTGAGAAAAGTCAACCCGGCTCTCTCTCTCTCTCTTATTCTGATTTTCACTCAGTTTTCTTTTTTTTTTTTTCCCCCTCCCCACTTCTCTCTCATCAACAGCTCAGCTCACACACCCATCTCCCAGTCTCCACCCACCTTCACGCACGCACGCTTGCACACGGCCACCCACCCACCCACACATACAGCGCTTGGCAGGAAGTCTAAGGGAGGTAACCAGTCGAAAGAACGTCCGTCAAGGAATCATGCAGCAGTACTGGTTCTTCCGAATTCAAGGTGTCAGTTGCGTATTTTGTGTTCTGCCTTGTGCAAAATCATTTTCTAAGCTTTGTGCAAACGTTCAGTGTTATCAGATTCCCTTTTTTTCTTCTTTTTTTTCTTTTTAAAAGCCTATTTCATATGATCAATGTTTATCGCCCATTCAGTTAAGAAAAGGGAACAGAAAAGAAAAAACAATCACCGCCATAAAACCACAAAAGCAAACAACAAACAAAACAAAACAACAACAACAAACAAAAACAATCAAAGAAACAAACAAAAAACCCACAAAAAACAACAGGAAGCAAACAAACAACTAAACAACGCCCTCCCACCCCCCCACCCCCCAAAAAAAAGAAAAAAGAAAAGAAAAACCAACAAGAGACTAAAGCCCAAAGCTGCGGTGACAAACCTCGACCCCTTCAAAGGAAAGGCGAAAAGAACGAAACAAAACACCTACAGACTTATTACGCAACCTTAAAAAAATGTTAATTGCTAACTCACAATTATTTCATAGGCTTCAGCTGAAAAAAAGAACAAAACAACAATAATAACAAAAACTATAAAACACACAGAGAAAGAAATTATCAAAAGTCCAAAGCCTCCCCGCCCCCCCTCCCCTCCCCTCCAAAAAAACAACAACCAACAACTAAAACTATGGTCCCCAGTCTCCGAAAGCAAAATAATCGTTACGATTAAACGTCCCCGAAGCCTTTTACGACCATCAGGCCAATGATTTCGTATCCACTGTGTCTCAGGTTCAGCACAGGAACGCGGGGACCGATTTCTCTCCTTCCGCTGTTTCAACCCTCCCCATCTGAAGTCAGGTAGCCGATTACACCTGGGTGGAGTGAGGAAAATCGTAACAAAGTGTCTTCTTTCCCAAGGATACAGTATGTATCATATCTGGAAACAGAGCCCCGAAATCTACAGTCATCGGATCAGAAGGCAACGTCAAAACAGATTCCGTCACAGCGTCCCCACGTAATGTGCATAATATAATGACAAAGAACACCATAATACCCAGCACTTATCAAAAAAAAAAAAAAAAAAAAAAAAAAATCAGTATTAACTGCAACGCATAAAGCTTATAACTTGAATAGAACGAAAAATAATTGATATAAACCCAAACCAACAAATATTACGCACGAACTGTTATAACTGAATGTGGGATTACGCGAAAGAGAGAGAGAAGGAAGAAAGAAAGAAAAAAAAGGATCAGACCACGTAGCTTGGTGTACGAACGCGCTACATGCAAACAATTCGGCCCATGCATAGTGTTGACCAACTACCAATACTTGAGACACTGATACACATGGTATGGAGTGCTTTTATGTGAAAAAAAAAGATGAAAGAAGTGATCCAGGATGTTATACTGAAACAAGAGAGGCAAAGCCTTCAAGACTCACTTGTGATACACTTTAAAAAAAAATCCAAGCTTTTTATGTATTGAGTATAATTTCAAAATGTAATGTTTCAGACGAGAAAGATCAGTTTAAAGCAAATTAACTCCCCTAGCATTACAGAGTAATTTGCCCCCCCCCCTTTTTTTTTTTTTTTACTATCTGCACCAAAACGTTTGCAAAATAAATAAAACTTCCATGCTTAGCAAAAGAAGTTCCTGATTGAACAAAAAATGATAATAATGGCTGCTCTAGCTGTTGGGTCAGAATATCAGATCAAAGTACCAAGTTTAGAGAATACAAAAAATATAAATATAACAGTAAATGCAGTTTGCATATAATTAGGCTTCATTCTTTATTTTTTTGAGCCCACCCCAGAGGCGCAATATTGTTTTAAACAAGATGACTGGAAAGAACTGAATTTTTCCTATTTTTATGCCAAATTTGGTGTCAACTGACAAAGTATTTGCAGAGAACATGTCAATGTTAAAGTTTACCACGGACACACAGACACACAAACAACCGAACACCGGGTTAAAACATAGACTCACTTTGTTTACACAAGTGAGTCAAAAAGCATGATGAGCATTCCAAAGCACGCGCGATATTGAAACTACCAGCTTTGGTGTTTGAACAAACATGCAGCTTATTTTCTCAATAACTGTCTCCTCTGTCTTCCCCGACTCCCCAGTTTTATTGGTGTTTTTTTTCTCCGTTGTCTGCATTTCTTTCTTTAACGAAACCTTAAGAAAAAAAGAAAAAACGAGTCATGTTCATTGTGAACCAAACGGTCAGCGATATAAGGGAAACAACCTAATGAATTTTCTCCAAGTGAAACAAACCCGAATAATTTCCCCTACACTGCACTGCATCATCTTTTGTCCGAACTCTGTTTTTTCCTCCCACTGTGCAACATATATTAATAAATATAGTCTTTTATTACTATGCCGAAAAATGATGTACGCTCCTCATAATAAAAAGCAAACTGAAAACAGAAGTTGAAAAACAAATTCCTGTAAACTGCACAAACATATTTGGCTTTTATACATTTAACAGTCTTTTCGACAAGAAAGCAACACAGCTCACATCATATGGCCGATAAAAAAAAAAAAAAAGTTTGTCATCTCTTTCTCATTTTGCATTTGTGTGTGTGTGTGTGTGTGTGTGTGCGCGCGCGCGCACACACACACACACAAACCGTGATGTAACCTTCCCGGCTGTCTGTCTGAGTTCCCTCCACGAAAACGACTTTTAAAGAAACGAACTTTCACAGTCTGTTTTATTTAATCTTTTTTCAAAGTTGTGTATGTGTGTTCAGGGGAAGGCAATATTCCACAATACCATCACACACAATGAACGTAATGTTTCAACGTCAAACACAATCACTGACGTTGCCATCCAACAGAGAGATCGTGTTTCTAAAAAAGCACGAAAACAAACAAACAAAAACACATATAATAATAATAAATGAAAATAACAGAAAAAAAAAGAGATAAAGAAGCAAGTACAAGAACAACAAACTAACAACATCAAAAACAAAACACGGATCTATGAAAATGTCTGATAAGAAGGTAGGCCACGCACTCCCCCCCCCCCCCCCCGCCCCCCATTTCTTACGTGTTTGTTGTTGTTGTCTGCTTTATCACTTGATCTATTTGATAATAGATAGAAATCATACTCATGAACGGGCATTCGTGTGTGTGTTTTTTGTTTGTTTGTTTTTTGTGTGTGTGTGTGTGTGTTTTTTTTATTATAAAAAAACAAACAACAACAACAATATATATCTTGTTTTATTATCTTCCAAACATTTCCATTCAAATTATGAATTCAGCTCCTCAACCAAAAGTTGATGTGTCATGCATGTTTGTCGTATCTACTTACTTTATCGTATACTAATTGCGTTGGTTTTAATGTAGCCAAGTGCTCAGCTTCAGATACTGCTTCAAATAGCGCTCTTAGGCTTCAGATACTGCGGCTTCACACACAAGCTGTGTAGCAGACGCTTTTTTTTTTTCGCAACTAACTTGCTGGTCTACAACGACCCGCGCAGAATGTGTGATGCCATTCCCGGTTTGAATGCAAAGCCCATTCTAAACCTATTCTCTAGACACCTATTAAATGAAGTCTCTGTATTGTTCACTGTAATATTATATTTGTTGTGCTTACACACACACATTAATCAGTTAGAAGCATACTTGATTTCAATTTAATCGTTCGTCAGTTGATAGATTTCGACTGACGCTAAGCTTACGGCATTTTGTCCTCGCCACACAACCACTCCATAACAGGTGTTGTCATTGGGTGAGCGGAAATCTGTGTTTCTGACGCAGCGTATTTAATTAATATCTCTTTCGTCGGATCAGTAAACTGCAAGTATTATATACTGCCAGAATTGTCGCAATTCCATCTTTAAATCTATTCCAGTTGTGTTTGCCTACGTAAAACTGATTTAACGCAGTTTGTAATTTTGTAATTTTCCGCGATGAGCTCGCTTTAACTGACCCTTTTCAGGTGACTTAAATTAAGATTATAAATTCATCTTGAATAATCATTACTCCATTTTATACTCATTAGAAAGTAGGTGTCGAGCTCTATCTTTTGCGACCTATCCGACGTAAATCGGTTCAGGAATCATTTAGAAATCTGTCACTGAACACCTTGTAAGAAACACAGTTCTTATCAGATTTAGCCTGATTTGCGCCGATCTGCTTCGCAGCGCACGCGATTGTCTTTGCAGTCCACTTAACTTGCATAAAGAGACGGAGTGGGTGAGCAGTGGTCACTTTCTACCTGGCCAGTCGCTGGCTAGGCCCTGCTCTCTCTCTCTCTCTCTTGCTGTGTCGCAAGCAATGTGTGTGTGTGTGTGTGTGTGTTCCTGCAACGGCTAGTGTCATCACTTAGTATCACTGCACCGTCTTCCTCTTATCTCTTCTTCTTTTCCTCTTTATAATAACCAGTGTAGAAATAAAATAATAGAAAAACCCTTTTGTGACTGGCCTCTTTATGTTCCTGGTCTGTGAGCTGGGGATTCTTGCCTAACCTTTTATCCAAAGTAAATCAGTTAGTTCTTTTGTACCGTACCCCTTTCATAAATATAATACACCACTCGGGACTGGGCTACATTAAGAATTAATTAATCATTTATTTTTTTCATTCTTTTTAATATGCCTACTTTCAACAATACATTCTGGTCGACTCAGAATTATGCCCTTTCCTTATGCAGCTGTAGGCGGCACGCAGTTCTTGTATATATCTATTTCCGATGATGTGTCATTTTTGCATGCGCCTGTGGGTTCTTTTCCTACAAGAGCTACTGCAGTGCTCGTCTTCGGACTCAGATCAATATTCCTCTGGTACTGACAGAGGCCTACAGACAGGCAGCTCAAGACTTTAGCACTTTTTTTTTTTTTTTTTGACAGAACCACAGAAAACTATTGATCCCCCACCCCTAAACCCCCCTCCTTCAAACACCGGAAAAGACGTCCATTTCCTGCGATAAAATGTCCACACACCATGTTCGATTACGTTGTCTCCGTTTCTTCCTTTTCGCTTAGCTGACTGAGGTGTACGTAGGTACAAGGTAGTTCAAGACTTCAGCCGCGCTTTTTTTTTTTTTTTTTTTTTTGATGGAACCACCGAAAATTATTGATCTCCCCCAGGCTCC
>NC_134879.1:11594817-11642317 GCF_041734735.1 Babylonia areolata
CAAAGCAAAATAATCGATCACAAATGAAAAGAAAGAAGACCATGTCCCACAACCAGACACCCCCTCCTAAAACACAGTCCTGATTCTGACTCAAATCCAGCGAGCACAGCCACAGCACAGCACACACACACAAAAGAGAGAGGGTGGTAAGTCACTGAACGGAAAAACCCTCACCCACCCTGCTCACACAAAACATGACACACCAAGTGTGATCGACCCACAAGATCTATGGTCACTCATAAACCATGGACTTCGAGAGAGAGAGGCGAGACTAAACACGACAGCGTTCAGATTCCTGAGCAAGCCAGCTAGAACCCACAGGCGGACAACTGCAGTAATAACAAGTGAGGGCGGCAGGGGAGAAGATTCTCCCATCAAATCGGCGCCCCGGCGGTCTGTGTCTTGTCGGACTGTGCTGTATGTAACGGCAGTGTAGCGGGACTCGCCTCGGCTTGCTCCAACTGCACGGACGGACAGCAGTATAGTAGTGGTGGTGGTAGTGGATAGGAAACGGTTAATTTCGTTAGCGTGTCTGCGGCTTGCGGGCTGGGCTCATCTTTTTTTGCGAAACGAATGGATGGGTTGGAGGATGGACGTGGCTCCAGCGCCTTGGGTAGTTGGGGTGTAACTGGTTGATTGATTGCAGCAGATCTCCGCATCGTCTTTGAACTTTACTTGTTGGGTGATGATGAAGGGGGGTGGCCGGGGGACACGGGGAATGAGAACTATTCGTGGCCTGTGGGCAGTTTGAAAGGTGGGTCTGTGGGTATGTGCTTTCACACTGACAAACGCTCACGACATAGACGGACACACACACACACACACACACACACACACACACACACACACACACACAGAGTCTGATGGTCGCCAATTATGCTTAATCCGGTTACATGACTATTTGAAATAGTTCTACTTAACTCTCAGTTAGTTCAATCTTTTGTAGTTCTTCCCGCTAAGTTCTGCCACTTTTTATGTCTCTTTTCCTGTATCAGTCATCCCACTACCTCCTCCCATCGCCCTACTCCCCATGGGCCCCGCAACACCCACACGTGCACACACATGCACTATTCCCCACCCCACCCTTCCCCCGTCTAGTATCGCTTACCAGTGAAAAGACGTTCAACTAAAGAAAGAAAGAAAGAAATTGTCGCCAATGAGATGAGCAAACACTCTGCTTTCACACGCGTTCCGCGAGACTGAAGAGATGTCTGTTTTGTCTGCTAATATCAAGCTCTTTTCGTTTAAAGGAAAGTCTGAAATCTCTTTTTATGCAATGAATTAGATTAATGGTCTTCTTAGTATTAATTGTAACGCGTGGGATAGGGGGGTGGGACTGACACAGAGAGAGAGAGAGAGAGAGAGAGAGAGAGAGAGAGAGAGAGAAAGAAAGAGAGAGATAGGGAGTGAGAGACAGAGACAGAGAGACAGAGAGAGACACTGAGAGAAGACGACGAAGAAGACTTTTTCACTGACGTTTGTCTTGAAGGATCTGGAATGTGATGTTCCGATTTATATAAAACCACCATCATGATAATTACCCAACACCTTATCTTTGTTCGTCATACACAAAGTCAGCTCTTTTCAAAACACTTGCATTTTTCTAGCGATTTAAAAAAAAAGAAAAAAATCTTTAACTTATTTATTATGGTATCTAATTGAGAATGGGTTTTTTTCCTTCTTCTTCTGCATTCTGTGCTGCAGCTCCCACACCTATGAGTGAGCTTTAGTGTGCAGTTTCATTTTTAATCCACCACACACACACACACACACACACACACACACACACACACACACACACACAGACAGAGAGACAGAAAGAGACAGACAGACAGACAGACAGAATTCAGAACTTAAAGGTATGCACTGCGGCGTTGAACCAAGACACAACTATGAGACACTGAGATTTGTCAAAAGGTCAAAACAAGACATTCAACACGTATCGTGAGTGACTACACTTATAATGACAATGAATCTGTTTTGTGAAACGGCAACTCGTTAGCAGTACGTATCGATGCAGTTAAAATATTTTTTCTTTTTCTTTTTCAACAGTCAATTTTTAAAGAGCAGCACGTTTCACACACACACACACACACACACACACACACACAACACACGTACTTTTTTTTTCAATTGCATCAGAACATTCCTGAGTATAAAAAAAAGTTTTAACTCTCTCCATACGAACGGCGAAAGAGACGACGTTAACAGCGTTTCACCCCAATTACCATCATCAAAATATTGCAAGCGGAAGGCTCTTATACTGAAGAGGTGAATGTTGACAAAGAATACCACAATTCTGACGACGGAAGCTAAAGGTTGGATCATTCAGACACCCACTGGACATCCGAGGGGTCTGTGTACAGGAGAAGAGAGGACTGGCCGTACTGAGTGAGTTAAAAAACGTCCACTGGTCTGTGCTGAAACGGATACAGCAAAGCCTTCACCTCCCCTAATGCCTTGCAGTTAAACTTGAAAGTCACACCATGCCAAGCCCTGTCTCACATCACACGGTTGTCGTTACATCGTTTGAAACCACACGTTTCTTCCCACGTCTATCCATGTCAAGCAACATTTTGAAAAGCGCTCAAAGGTCGGCCCGTATGAATCCGTCCCCTAGAAATCCAAACCAGTATCTTGAAGCGAGTTAGTAGAGGAGTTGCCAATATAATCTCCCCCGAGATACCATTATATACCATATCAATTCAGTTCACAACAATAGTAGTAGTAGGAGGAGGAAGAGGAGGAGGAGGAGGAGGAGGAGCAGCAGCAGCAAAAACAACAGTAAATAGTAAAGAGTTGTTACTCTCTCCAATCACAAGGTACACAACTTCAAGTCAATGCTGTTTATGCTACCGATTCAGCTAGCACACATGTAAATAAAAGGTACACTGGAACAAACCCATGCACATCCTCAAAAAAAAAAGGAACCACGAGGCTTGTCCTTATACACGACCAAGGTATAAACCCAACAAAACCATCAGATACCTGTCCAACGTATAAACTCAACAAAACCATCAGATACCTGACCAACGAATAAACCCAACAAAACCATCAGGTACCTGACCAACGAATAAACCCAACAAAACCATCAGATACCCGACTAACGAATAAACACAACAAAACCATCAGATACCCGACTAACGAATAAACCCAACAAAACCATCAGATACCCGACTAACGAATAAACACAACAAAACCAGAGCGAGAGAGAAATAGAGAGAGAAGGACAAAGAGACAGAGAGAGATAGAGACAGAGAGAGAGAGGGATGGGAGAGAGAGAGAGAGAGAGAGAGAGAGAGAGAGAGACAGACAGACAGACAGACAGACAGAAAAAGAAAAAGAGACAGAGAGACCGACAAAGAGAAACAGAGAGAGAGAGAGACTATGACAAAGAGACACACAGACAGACAGACAGAGAGACCACTGCACAGAATCACAGAGTCTTGGCACGCGGATTTAGAAAGAGCACATACAAGAAGCACTAAGTAAACAGCAGGCGGAATGTGAAGTAAGATAAAGTCGAACGCCAACAACAATGGAACAACATCAAAAAAGAAAAAAAAAGAAGAAAAAAAACAAAACAAAAAAAAACAACAAAAAAAAACCTAAACAGAAACCCCCGAAAAATCCGCCGATAGACAGATATATCTAATTGTCTACTATACATTTTCAAGGAAGGGAAAACAACACACACGCCCAGTGTTTGTTATTTCTTTTTCGTCTGTGTTCGGGGGCGGCTACTCCCACGTGCGACGTCCGCTATCAAAGAGTTAAAGTGAGTGCATGGGCTTTTCCCTGTGTGACCCACTTCACCCTGCCAGTTAGGTAGCCATAATCCGCTTTCTCATTTTGTTGTGTAATGCTGATTCGTATGAGAAAATGTAATGTGATATAAAAAAAACAAAAAAAAAACAACAACACACACACACACACACACAACAAAACACACACACACACACACACACACACACACGGACACGATGTGTCTAATGAGTGATGTGGGTCAGTTATTGTTAACATTATTGTACGCATATCGGCTTATCTGTGATCGAAGTTAACCTCACTGCAATATTCAGTCCGATATGACAATTTATAGAGAAAAACAAAAACAACACATAAGCTATTCTCTTGTGTGTTACATCGTATGCAGTCTTTCGATAGTTTTCTTGAGTCTCTCTCTCTCTCTCTCTCTCTCTCTTTATCTATCTGTCTGTCTGTCTGTCTCTCTCCCTATATATATATATATATATATAGAGAGAGAGAGAGAGAGAGAGAGGCATTTAATTAACAGGATTCTGCACCTTGAAACTGTCGCGAATGCTGAAGGCAGAATTCAAGGTAAACACGAAGACCTGATTTATTGATACTACTACTACTACTATTACTACTACTACTTAAAATAACAGCAACAAAAATAAACAACAATCGCAGCAGCAGCATCAGTGATGATAATAATAATGATAATAATAATAAGAAGAAGAAGAATATAATATAATAATGATAAAGATAATAATGACAATAATAATGGTAATGATACAACTACTATAACTACTACTGATAACGCTGACCCCCCCCAAAGGGTCCCCCCAAAAGACCAACACGTCACCCAGGGAGGGACCAGACCAGTGGCTGGCTGGCGGGCAGGTCATGTTGTTGTCGTTACCGGGTCAGGCCAATGCTAGGCATCCAGACCCGTCCCCCTGTAGGGGAGGTTGGGGGGCCCGGGGGGGGCTGGGGTGGGGGGGGGGGGAGGGTTGGAGGTTTGGCCCGTGTTACCTGCGATACCTGCTCTCTCCTTGACCAGGGCGGCGGGGTCTTTGATGTCGGTCTACCTTCGCACGCACCTTGCTACCTGTTTGGCCCCGCTGTTTGGCAGCCGGTGCCCCCCCCCCCCCACCCCCCCGACCCCCACACCCTCCTCCTCCTCTAGTCCTGTCTCCCAAACCCTCGCCACCCCCGTTAGTTTGTCACACACACACACACACACACACACGCACGCACTCACGCACACACACGCGCGCGCGCACACACACACACGGGAAGGTGGTGGGGGAGGAGGAGGGATGAGGTGTGTGGGGGGTGGGGGGGTGAGGGGGGGCGTAGAGATGGGTGGGTGCGAGTTTGTCGTCTGCAGATATTTGGCGTTGGCAATGGAAGGGGGGGAGAGGGAGGTGGGAGTGGGGGACAGGGAATTTGTTGTTAAGTGGACAGCATGGACAGACAGACATTCTCTCTCTCTCTCTCTCTCTCTCTCTCTCTCTCTCTGTGCATAGATAATGGAATTGTAAAGGGTTGCCTATATCGACGATATTCTCACTCACACGAAAAAAAAAGAAAGAAAAAAAGAGAAAAAAAAAAGAAGAAGCAGAAGCAGAATATAACTGAAATCCTAACCTTCAAGCTATCAGCTAACGGACAATTATACATTGGTAGTTGTAGTAATAGTAGTTTTTTTTGGTTTTGTTTTTTTCTTGTTTAGTTTTGTCTTGCGCTTCAACTTTCTGTTCATTATCAAATAATGTGTGTATTTTCGCCATTGCGTTTGTATATTGCTGGATACACATGAACGAGCACGATATAAGCTCAGGCTTGCTGTTGCTCAAATTTTCTTAATTGAACGCTGTATTTCACCTGGTTTCTTTATATTAAAAACGTTTAAACCAATTATACACTGGCTCTTCTCACTTACATAAGTTTCAGTTACCATACGTTATCCTGTGTTCAGAGAGTGTGTTTTTGTTTTTGTTTCATGTAAACATATATTTTGTAGCACATCTTTAATTAAGCGACAATGTTGAAAGTATCTTATACGTACTTGTAACACGATATGGAGATTTTAGCGTATCATTGTCATTTTGCACTTTGTTTTTTTTGTCTTTGATAGATTCCGTGCAGTTTACAACGACTGTCGTTCCCGGGTACCGATATCTCATATATATATATATATATATATATATATATATATATATATATTACAATTCCTCGGCTTAACAGCCTTGGAACCTATCATTACTATAATAATGATAATGATGGTGGTTGTGATGATGATGATGATGATGATGAAAAAGGCAACAATGTCACCGGCGAACAGGTTACACAACGTGTTGCAATTCGATTAGTACATAAACCATACAGAATATTATATCATTTATACAATAATAATCTTCGAGTTTTAAAATAGTATCTAACTGGGATAAATTCAGTTCGGATAGAAGACAACCACAACCACACAGACAGACAGACAGACAAACACAGACACAGACAGACAGACAGACAGACAGACACACACACACAGAGTAGAATAAGTTCTCAATTTCTGGAGCTGTCTGTCTTACTTGGTTTTCTGTTCACGACGTTCGTATATATATATATATATATATATATATATATATATATATATATATATATATATATATGTATATATATATATATATATATATATATATATATATATATATGCATAATTCATGAACATGAACATTGGCATTGTCTTTCACAATCAGAAGAAGAAGAAGAAGAAAAGTGAAAACAGAAACTGTCCAGGAAGAAGAAGAAGAAGAAACACAACTCAACCTCAAATCAACAGCGAACCATAGATACCGACTGCAGTGGAATCAGTCGATGGAAGACAAAAAGTCAAAAGCGAAGTATTATCATCAACATTTCTAAAATATGCAAATATCATCTTCCGAGAAACAAAAGCTTAAATTCGATGAAAACGTGTCAGAATTTTTCATAAAAAAAAAAAGTCGAAAGCTTCACAAAACCGTGCATTTGTACAAGTCATTACACTCCTTGTGTCCTAGCGCTTTGATATTTGACAAACGAGATTTAGTGCTGTATAATTTCCATTATCGCCATGAGCATTATTATTATCATCATTATTGTAATTATCATTAATGTTGTTATTATTATTAGTAGTAGTAGTAGTAGTATTATCAGCAAACCAACCGCTATTGTTAGGTCCAGCGCTCAGAGTGCACGATTCCTATTGTATACACACATATACGTTGCCGACAGACAGCAGCTGAACACGAAAATGCTGGTATTTACAGATACATTGCAAATCCAGCTTTTCATCATCCCTCTGAGAGTTCCATACAGAGAGGGAATTGATATATCAATCAATCAATCAATCAATCAATCTATCTATCTATCTATCTATCTACATAACAATATGCACGAATGTCAACCGAGTTTTTCACGTATCTGCCACCCGCTTTGTGGTTTTGTAATTGTTTCTTCTTCCCCACCCCCCCCCCCCACCCCACCCACCCGCCAGAAAAGGAAATCCCAGTGTAAGCAAACGAAGAAGAAGAAGAAGAAGAACGGCTTAACTCTCTCAAATTTCGTGTATGTTTAAATCAAACAGGGGCAAAAATAATGAGGTACTTACCTCCTCACACCAAAATCTCAGCGCCGAAAGAACAGAAGCAGACTAAAAATAAAGGAAAAAAAAAAAAAAGAAGAAGAAGAAAAAAAGCACACCCGGACAGTCAAACACACACGCATAAGACACACACCGTACCTAGGTCGTGCAAGAAAAGAGTCGATCTTGGCCTTTGTCTTAGGGGAACAAGCCCCCGCCTGATGTGATCTCCTGTGGCCAACAATTGATCGGTGGAGTGGCAAGGGACTGCAAGGGGAGCGCATGGGAACTTGCCATTCAATACACTATCATTTGCATACACTGCATTCCTCAAGCCCCGTCAGCTTTCGTCAACTGCTCGCCACACCACCCCTACCCCCCCCCCCCCCCCCCCACCCCCCAACCTTCCTCCACTCCTTTCCCCCACCCTCCACTCACCCCCCCCCCCCCCCCCGCCCCCCACCAACTCCTGTCAACCAATCCTCACTCCCTCGCTATCCTCAATCACGACCTTTTAATCCTGGTGTGAGGGAGGAAAGGGGGGCTTGGGGGATGGAGGGGTTGGGGGGGGGGGGGGGGGGGTAGACGTTTGGGTCGTGGCGCGTGACGATTATGACACATTCCACAAACCGTTAATGAAGGCCGAGGCATCTATCTGGCTTGCTAAGGTCGACAGAGGGCAGTGATCTATTGGTTTGTTGGGAGGTTAGAGGGTGATCAAGATCTCTGCAACGTGTAGATTTATACCTGCTGACATATTCGTTACACATAGAGCGTTTGTATATAATGTACATTACGTCAGGACGTGCTGTTACTGACACCATGCTGTCCTGTCGAATTCACTGTATTTGTATTGTGACATTCTGAAATAAGATAGGCCTACTGTTTGAACCAATATTCAATGAAATTATATCTTTTTGCCTCTTTCGGGATGTGGAAGACACAGTAACAACAGAAACACATTGAATCACAGCTTCAGTCCAACAATGTCGAGTGAAACAAGCATAAAGAACACCCCCCTAAAACAGATTTAAAGAATGATGATAATTTGTTTTTACAAACAACTAGAAATTCTAAACTGCAGCATATTGACATGTATGTTCCAGATGAAAGGACAGCTAAAACACTAATATCAAATTACTTACATCAAATTAATCACATTGTTCTTAGGACATTAAACACACACACACACACACACACACACAATGAAATCAATCCTCAACAGTTCCCATTTTACAATCTTTACAAAGTCTGGTTTCACTGTTTTTACATACTCTTCTGCCTACTTCTATCTGTAGTTTATGATTAATAACTGCGTGGAAAATCTGCTGGAACATAGACAGCAATCAGAACGGTGTCATGCTGTAGTGTGGTTTTGTTGTGTTTTGTGATTTAGCGCTCCAGTGCAGTGCAGCGTCTAGTATTGTGCAGTATCGTACAGTACAATACTGTGCTGTTCTAGTCTGCACTTCACTTCATTGTACTTGAAATTCGTCACAATCCTGGGGCAACATATCCTTCCCATGGTAACTTTCCGAAAGACTAGCACCAAGACCAGTACAAAGAAAACACTTTCATCCAGTAATGAACGACTGTAAGACTCAGGTACTACAATTACAGCGTTTTTCGAAGAAAAAAAATCAGTATAAATGTCTGAGAATACTGACCATTTGTATGTTCATTAAACAAAACGACCATACTTTATCACTAGAACAGGAAGCAAAGCGCTAGATGACAGATACAAGGCACCTCATCATCATCATTATGGAGTGATGGTCTAGAGGTAACGCGTCCGCCTAGGAAGCGAGAGAATCTGAGCGCACTGGTTCGAATCCCGGCAGAGTCGCCAGCATTTTCTCCTCCTCCACTAGACCTTGAGTGGTGGTCTGGACGCTAGTCATTCGGATGAGACGATAAACCAAGGTCCCGTGTGCAGCATGCACTTAGCGCACGTAAAAGAACCCACGGCAACAAAAGGGTTGCCCCTGGCAAAATTCTGTAGAAAAATCCACTTCGATAAGAAAACATAAAAAACTGCAGGCAGGAAAAATACAAAAAAATGGGTGGCGCTCTCAGTGTAGCGACGCGCTCTCCCTGGGGAGAGCAGCCCGAATTTCACACAGAGAAATATGTTGTCACAAAAAGAGTAATACAATGATCATCACCACTACCATCCGTTGATCCGACGAAGACCTCAGCTACGCCAAAATGTGCAGCCGCATCCGGCACCTCAAAAGCACACGACGGAAGACAGCTTGGCCAGAAGGCTTTTTGCCGCTTTCAGTTGTACTTTCTCCGGGAGGCTGTCACTTCGGACAATTCCAAATACACTAAAGCATATGGTATAAATAATCTTTAATTATTCAACAATACACATGATCTTCTTCTTCTGCGTTCGTGGGCTTCAACTCCCACGTTCACTCGTATATACGCGAGTGGGCTTTTTACGTGTATGACCGTTTTTACCCCGCCATGTAGGCAGCCATACTCCGCTTTCGGGGGTGTGCATGCTGGGTATGTTCTTGTTTCCATAACCCACCGAGCGCTGACATGGATTACAGGATCTTTAACGTGCGTATTTGATCTTATGCTTGCGTATACACACGAAGGGGGTTCAGGCACTAGCAGGTCTGCACATATGTTGACCTGGGAGATCGTAAAAATCTCCACCCTTTACCCACCAGGCGCCGTCACCGTGATTCGAACCCGGGACCCTCAGATCGAAAGTCCAACGCTTTAACCATTCGGCTATGGCGCCCGTCAAAATACGCATGATTACAATGCACTGAATGACAAAAGAGCATCATCAACAAGCGTAAAGCTTATACTGTGCTCACAACGTTGCACTTCAATTTTATCATGACGGCTGATGAACCGTATTATCAATCGTATCAAATAACATTCATAAACAGTAAGTAATGAAATAAAACAAATAAACAAACAAACCATATGCTATGCAGATTCCTGAGCAGCAGAACCCAACGCCCTTTGTTAGGCGTTGAGTGTATGCATGTAATAATCAAACATATATTTGTGTACCTATCAGAGTGGATTTTGTTTTAAACAGATTTTTGTTATAATAAACTCTACCGTATTTTGTTCTTCATGAGTTCCATTTAAAGATTTGTAATAACCATCTTGACCTCCGCATCGAGGAGCACCTGACCAATGAACGAGGCACGTGACCAATTCTGGATAATCATTCGGGATTTGGGGTTGTTGAGGTGGCGAATTTGAAAGAGGGTGGGGATGGAGGAAGAGTTTTATGGTGAGTGTTCGCTGAACATGCTCACCGCTTCGGGTGAGGGTGGGGTGAGGGGAGGGGCAGGGAAGACGGTAGTGTGACCCCTTAAACTGTCAGTTGTTGTCCCCTATAAAACCCTTGACTGCAGTACTGTCAGTTTTTAATTGCAGTTACTATAGTCAGTGTACTTTCTGAATGGTGTACTTGATCTTCCTGAACAAAGGTGATATATGGAGTGATGGCCTTAAGTGGAGTGATGGCCTAGAGGTAACGCGTCCGCCTAGGAAGCGAGAGAATCTGAGCGCGCTGGTTCGAATCACGGTTCAGCCGCCGATATTTTCTCCCCCTCCACTAGACCTTCAGTGGTGGTCTGGACGCTAGTCATTCGGATGAGACGATAAACCGAGGTCCCGTGTGCAGCATGCACTTAGCGCACGTAAAAGAACCCACGGCAACAAAAGGGTTGTTCCTGGCAAAATTCTGTAGAAAAATCCACATCGATAGGAAAAACAAATAAAACTGCATGCAGGAAAAAATACAAAAAAATGGGTGGCGCTGTAGTGTAGCGACGCACTCTCCCTGGGGAGAGCAGTCCGAATTTCACACAGAGAAATCTGTTGTGATGGAAAGAAATACAAATACAATACAAATACAAATACAATATAACCCACAGAAGAAGTAACCCAAGTAACGAATGGTGACTGGCATCCCGACCTGTCAGCTGAACGTCAGTTATCTCGGCGAGTTGAGAGCCCTTCACTGACCACCAGCACACTGGGCAGCAGTTATCGAGGGGTGAAAGGTCACCATCACAGGATTGCCCAGCTCTGTGACTGTCAGCGGGAGGGGGTGTGTGTGGGGGGGGTGCGCCGGAGGGGGGGGGGAAGTGGGGGTCGGCGGTCACACAGCCAGGATGGCCTGTAACAAACTGGAATGCTAAACACAGGGCCACCGTCTGTCTGCTCGGACCTCTCTCACTCCCTCTCTCTCTCCGCCCACCAAACACAGCCATGGGAGCAAACACTGCCCCCCACCCCCACCCCACCCCACCCCGGCCCCCTTTACCCTTCCTCTTCCTTCCTCTCTCCGTTTAGTTACATTTCAGGATTTTTTTTTTTTTTTTTTTTGCTGACACCAACGTTTTGGGTGATTTGGGCTGACCGGGAGATTGCCTTCCTGGGAGAGCTAAGAAAAACAGACATATGTTATGCCACACTGACACCATCATCAGAGAGACAGCACAGAGGACCAAGAGTTCCGTGTTGCCCAGGGTTTTCAAACTCAGTCCTACGTACGGTTACTAACTGGGCTGGCTCCTCTTGTCCACGCAGCTAGAGAGCCCAAAATGTTTTGGAGCTGTGAAGAAAGGTTCCAGTTCACAGGCTGATCCGCCTCGGTTTCGCGTGAGTTGAGTTTGTTTTTCCTCAGTCCAGAAACCGTCCTTCTGTGGGTATCACTCAATACGCGGTATGACTGAGTAGTCAAATAAACAGACTGATCTCCGACTGCCTGGTTTAAAAGAAGGAACTGATAAATATCTTTCACTTCACCCCCTCGATACACCACCAGGAATTCTTCCTTGGATCGTCAGCAGATAAACTCACCCAAGGAGGGGACAGCCATGATCCCCACCCCCAAACAACTTCCCTCTCTACCACCGCAGCCTCCACGAATGAACAACACCAAGACCCCAGCACCGAACACCTCTCAATTACCCCCAGCTTCCAGGAACACCCCAGCATCCGAACAACTTGATCTTATGGCGATTGCCAAATGTTACCTCTGTCAACTGTCTTTCATTCTGACCCAATAAACAACGTGAACTTTGAGTGTGATGCAAATTTTCGCACATAGTCTCACACATATAATACTTATTCTGTGACTGATTCACACTTATTTTTCTTCTTTTGAGAGCTGGCGATCGAACTCCCATTACTGAGCCTCCTCTTAACAAATTTTGTATATGTATTTGTATTTCTTTTTTATCGCAACAGATTTCTCTGTGTGAAATTCGGGCTGCTCTCCCCAGGGAGAGCGCGTCGCTACACTACAGCGCCACCCTTTTTTTTTTTTTTTTTTTTGTATTTTTTCCTGCGTGAAGTTTTATTTGTTTTTCGCAGTGGATTTTTCTACAGAATTTTGCCAGGAACAACCCTTTTGTTGCCGTGGGCTCTTTTACGTGCGCTAAGTGCATGCTGCACACGGGACCTCGGTTTATTGTCTCATCCGAATGACTAGCGTCCAGACCACCACTGAAGGTCTAGTGGAGGGGGAGAAAATATCGGCGGCTGAGCCGTGATTCGAACCAGCGCGCTCAGATTCTCTCGCTTCCTAAGCGGACGCGTTACCTCTAGGCCACCATCACTCCACGTCTTCTTCAACAGAAGGCAGCTTTTGCAGCCTGTCGGTTCTCCCCGCCACGATCACAGATAAGAAGTGCAAATAACACACACACACACACACACACACACAAACACACACACACACACACACACACACACAATCACACACATACCCTCACACACATACACACACATACGCGCGCGCGCACACATGCACACACATACATACACAGACGCGCGCGCGCGCGCGCACACACACACACACACACACACACACACACATCAATACAGTCCCTCCGGGATGTCAAGCTCTATCACGCTTGACCAAAGCAGAACCGACAGATTTACAACAACGTTAGTCCAGTGATTTTTTTTCTTTTTTTGTTTTTGTTTTTTTGTTTAGACATCTTTTCTTATTGCCACCGCTCTATCTCTATCTCCTCGTTTCTGTCAGCGGTCACAATGGAAGCTGAACTGGCCCCAGGGTGTGACCATTGTTGGCCCAAGTCTCTTGTCGCTGCCCATTTGTCAGCTTGTCACACCAGACCTGCTGAGGAGTTCATTCCTACAGTCCTCGAGTCGAGTTCATACAATCCAGTTATCTCTTTCTTTCTCTTTCTTTCTTTCTTAACGGAAAGAAGGAAGGTGAAAGAATGGTTAAGACGCTCATCTGTCAATACAGAGAGTCCGTGAGGGTTTGGGTTCGAATCCCGCTCTCTCGCCCTTTCTGGAAAATCAAACTGAGCGGCTAATCATTGGGATGAGATGATAAATCAATGTCCCGTTTGCAGCGCTCACTCGGCGCTCTGAAAAAGAATAATAATAATAATAATAATAATAATGGTACTTATATAGCGCTGAATCTTGTGCAGAGACAAATCTAAGCGCTTTCGCACCAGTCATTCTCACGCACGCATAACTCTAAAACTGGAGAAACTAAAGACAAGGAAGAGGCAGGGAAGGGAGGCTATTTTGGGAAGAGGTGGGTTTTAAGGAAAGAGCTAAGTGTGGAGACTTGACAAAGCGAGAGAGGAAGTTCATTCCAATTGCAAGGTCCAGAGACAGAGAAAGAACGGCGGCCAACAGTCGAGAGTTTGAATCTGAAGAACCCATACTAACGAGAGTGTTGTCCACTGCAGAAGAAATCCACTCTGATAGGTACACAAATATAAATGAATGCACTCAAGGCCTGACTAAGCGTGTTGGGTTGTGCTGCTCATCAACGCATCTTGCCTAGCAGATGTGGTGTATATGGATTTGTCAAAATGCAGTGAAGCCTCCGGGAGAAACTGAAACTTTCTTATTTTCATTTCGTCTCCCAGATTACCTATAGCTGACCCGGAAGATATTTACTTTAAAGTACTTTTAGAAAACAAAATTATCCATTCCAAAGTAATGGCAAAAAACAACAACCTGGCAATTCATCAATTCAAAGCGGAAAACAATATGAATGGGCAGCTGCATAATATTGACGATTGACAGTGTGGGCGTGTGAGGGTGGGGTTGGTGTACGCATTTTGTGGTTGTCCACTGAACTACATTCACCTGTCGGGATACCTTTGCAGTTTCAGTTTCAAGAAGGTATCAGAACGTGTGGGCAGATCCATAGACGTTACGCCACGTCTGCTGTATAATAATAATAGTAATAATAATAATAACAATAATAAAAATCATCATAATGATGATGATGATGATGATGATATGAAGAAGAAGGCAGATGCCCGGGGGTTGTTTTTGTTTTTTGAGAGAGAGAGAGAGAGAGAGTGAGTGAGTGAGAAAAAAAAAGAGAAATAGAGACACACACACACAGACGGATAGACAGACAGACAGACAGGCAGACACAGAGAGAGATACAGAGACAGACAGACAGACAGAGAGGGTCAGAGAGACACAAAGAGAATTACACACAGAAAGAGGAGAGACAGACAGACAGGCAGAGAGAGACGGAAGCAGACAGAAATAAAGAGGTCGTTAACGCCACAACTGTAGATCAACTGAAATTATTAGTAAGGACACCCAAAACGCCAATAAATCGATAATTTTTGTCTCTTTTGACAGATTATCTAACAGACCCACTAGTGTCCGAAACAGAAACAAATTACTCATTCCTGACCTGAAAATTACATTGCAGTCTCTTGTACTATGCTTACACCTTTGACGAAACGTTTACACTTCTTCACGGAGAAAACAGTAATAACATCAATAAACTATTGTTGACAGGACAATTTGTCTTTTTCCCCAGACGAAGAAAGTGCAATGACTTGCTACCCCCCCCCCCCCCCTTCTCCGCCCCCCCCCCCACCCCCCAGTTCACCTGCCCCCCTTATCCCCCTACCTACCCCTTCCAACTTTCTAAACGTTGATATAATTACAACTTTAAACAAATCAATCCATCGCACAGTGGTAGATTTCCGTTCTATCTTGACTTCCGGTGTCATTACATGGAATTAAGGCACCAGTTCCTGCCGGAAATTGGTCGGTACTGTGCCGTGTCAGACCAAAAAAGAGAGAGGGAGAGAGACAGAGACAGACAAACAGAGAGAGAGAGAGAGAGGAGAGAGAGGGAGAGGAGAGAGAGGGAGACAGAAAGGCAAAGAGACAGAGAGAAAGACAGAGACTGAGACAGACAGACAGGCAGAAAGGTTGGCACTGAGAGACAGAGAGAGGGAAAGAGAAAGAGACAGAAAAGAGGCAGACAGACAGAAAGACAGAGAGACAGACAGGCAAAGAGACAAAGAGAAAGACAGAAACTGAGACAGACAGACAGACAGGCAGAAAGGAAGACAGAGAGGAACAGAGAAGAGAGAGAGAGAGAGAGAGAGAGAGAGAGAGAGTGACAGAGGCAGGGAGACAGAGAGGGAAAGAGTGAGAGAAAGAGAAAGACAGACAGAGAAAGAGAGAGAGGGAAATAGAGAGAGAGAGAGACACACACACACACACACACAGAGACAAAGAGAGACAGAGAGACAGAGGCATGGCATGAAGCAGGAAGAAGGCAGACGGGTGGGGTCCGCGGTAAAAATCAGCCTCATAAAAAAAAGAGTTAATGGTTGAACACCAAGCCCCTCGTTCCTTGTTATGAAAGAGATAAGTGTCCGAATCTTTATCCCTCGTAGGCCAGAGGTGCGCACGTGTGGGGGTAGAATGTATGGGACGGAGGGAAAAGGTGAGAGTGCGGAAACCTACTTATGCCCATATTTTACGTGCCTTCATAAATGTACGCAGGAAGACGTTGAACTCTTTCACACACACACACACACACACACACACACACACACACACACACTAATAATAATAATATCACCCACATTTCCGCAACCTCTGTTCAGCATTGCAATTTACCCCTCACCGCCGTCCCATCATTTCCCCGAAAAAAAAAGGCGTTCCAATGATATATATTGCGTTCCTTCCCAAATATTATATAGTCACACCTGCCAGACGGATTAGGAAACAGCTGCACACACACACACACACACACACACACACACACACACACACACACACACACACACACTGGCTTGAAAAAGAAAAGAGCTAAGAATGTTATCAGTCATCCGTCTAACCGTCCGAAGGTAACCAGACGAAGAATTCTTTAAAACTAGGATTTCCTCCCACTTCTCCACCCACCCCCTAGCATTTCTTTCTTTCTTCTTTTTTTTTTTTTTTTTTTTTTTTAATCTGGTAACAACAAACGTCTTGTTGCACCCTGCAGGCCGCCTATCCTGCTCCAGTTGCCCAATCCCCTCTTCCACCCCCACCTGTACCCTTCCACCAACCCACCCCTTCCTCTCTCATGTCTGGACGGAATGAAGAGAAGTCATTCATTCATGCCAGGTGTAGATAACTCTTGGGGAGATAAACACTGCCAAATCTGCCGACCGCTTCGCCTTTTTTTTTTTCTTTTTTTCCCCCTCTCCACTTGTTGCGGGACTTGGCATCCGGTTTTTTGTTTTTCTTAAATGGCGGTTAAATCATACACAACTCCACCATTGTCCCCGTTCCCACAATTCCGCTCTCTCAGGGACCATAACTCTTCACTTCCTGCAGCAGACATTTGGAATGACGTAAATCAGTCATCAGCCACTTCAAAAATTATTCCCCTTCTTTCATTTTTGTTTATTTGGTGGTTTTGATTTCTATGTTTTTTGTTCGAAACCCCTCTTTCATATCATTTATTTGTTTATCCACCTATTTTTGTGGATAGATATGGTATCAATATGATTTTATGAAAGAACTCTGCTTACGTCAGCTATGCGAGTGGAGAAGATGATGAAAAAAGAGATCAGTGGGCCGCTCTAGGCAGAAATAATAAAAGCGTGCATTTTTGTTTTTAATCAACTGAAAGACTTCTGTTCTGTTTCGGGGGGGCGGGGTGAGGGTGGAGGTTGAATAGTGTTGGTTAATGCGTTTGATGTGAGTAGTGAAAGTGGCCCGGCATTGACAGTAGCTTACCTGTTTCATTCATGGAATGTAAACTGAAGAACAAGGCAGCAAAAGAACGGTGGATCTTTATGATAAGAAAAAACAACAACATTATTTACATTGAAAAGGGATTATCAGTTATAATACTGTGTTGGTTTCTTCCTCCATCTGAACCAGAAACTTTAAGGAACTAATCAAAACAAACATAAAGAGAACGAATAGGCAGAACACCAAAGGAACATCAAACGTGATTAACATTGCAGATAGGTATATCATGAATTGTAACGACAGCGAACCAAGAACACAGGACAGACTACCGTAACTCTCTATTGCCTGGTTTGCCTGCCTCATCCATTCAGTCCCTTCAGCGCATACAAAACTCTGCTGCCCGACTCGTCCTCAGAAAGAAAAGATCTGAGCACACCACTCCTCTTTTGCAACATCTCCATTGGCTCCCTGTCTCACACAGAATAAAGTACAAGATCAGCACTCTGTGTTATAAATGTATTCACAAATCAGCCCCTTCCTATCTTTGTGGCTGCCTTCACCTCTACACTTCATCTCGCTCTCTATAATCGGTTTCAGATCCACTATGTTCACATAGTCAGATTCAAACACTCGACTGTTGGCCGCCGTTCTTTCTCTGTCTCTGCCCCTTGCATCTGGAATGAACTTCCTCTTTCGCTTCGTCAGGTCTCCGCACTCAGCTCTTTCAAGTCTGGCCTTAAAACCCACCTCTTCACAAGATAGCCAGCCTCCCTCCCATGCTTCTTCCTTGTCTTCAGTTTTAGAGTTATGCATGCGTGTGAATGACTGGTGTGAAAGTGCTTTGATTTGTCTCTGCACAAGATTCATCGCTATATAAATACTATCATTATTATTATTATTATTATTATTATTATTATTATTCTTAGAGAGAGAGAGAGAGAATGAGACAGACAGACAGACAGACAGACAAGACAGACAGACAGACAGACAGACGTAAAGACAGATAGACAGGCAGGCAGACTGGTGGTCAAACAAAAAAAAAACAGACAGTCAAGCGGACCCTCAGACATAAAGACAGACACGGACACCAATGATAGCAAAAAAAAAGGGGGGCGGAGTGGGTGGGTTCGAATTATCAGTGTTTAACAACAGCAGACCCCAACCCAGCAGAACCTGTGAAACAGCAAAGGCTTACACTACACACACGGAATGCATGTATGTATATATAATCCTGCCCACAGCCCCGCGGACAGTGTTTTCCCATGCTAAGAGCTTTCAACAACACAGATAAAAGTCCCTGTTTGTTCTACAGGAGCCAACGCTGAAAGAATGAAGGAATGTCCCGAACACTGATCGCTTCTGAAGGTGTTGGTGGTGCTCAGATCTTTTATCTGTCTCTTCGTCTTCCTGTCCCTGTCTGTCTCTCTGTTTTCTTTTTCAGTTTTTCCCCTCGCTCTGTCTTTCTATGTCTGTCCTTGAGTGTCTTTCTGTCTCTGTTTTTGACTTGGTTGCGTTCATTCTTATCTGTTTGTCTTCCTATCAACGTCTGTCTTCTCTGTCTGTCTGTCTGTCTCTGTCTCTCTCTTTGTGTCCCTCTGATCGTTTTCGCCGTTTGCTTCTTTCGTTTTAACAGCGAGGGTTAGAAGTATATATATATATATATATATATATATATATATATATATATATAATTTTTAAGGAAAAGGCAACACACACACACACACACACACACACACAAACCACCAACAAAACAAATTAATCAAAAAAATGTTCTTGCTCATATGTTACCCTCATTTAAAAAAAATGCCCCCCTTCTCTCTGTGTCTGTCTGTCTGTAGTCTCTGTATGTCTCCTCCCCTCTGTTGCATGCATGCACTACATGTTGCTGTGACTCCTGTTGTGACGGGCTAGAGGCCTGAGAATTAAAACATTTTTGGACAGGCGCAATAGCCGAGTGGTTAAAGCGTTGGACTGTCAATCTGAGGGTCCCGGGTTCGAATCACGGTGACGGCGCCTGGTGGGTAAAGGGTGGAGATTTTTACGATCTCCCAGGTCAACATATGTGCAGACCTGCTAGTGCCTGAACCCCCTTCGTGTGTATACGCACGTTAAAAGATCCTGTAATCCATGTTTGCGTTCGGTGGGTTATGGAAACAAGAACATACCCAGCATGCACACCCCCGAAAACGGAGTATGGCTGCCTACATGGCGGGGTAAAAACGGTCATACACGTAAAAGCCCACTCGTGTGCATACGAGTGAACGCAGAAGAAGAAGAAGAAGAAGAAGAAACATTTTTGACCTGACGTCTGTGTGTCCCCTCTCCCCCTCAGTTTCTCCTCACCCGCACACTTCCTTATGCCACAATAACATTTCAAGCAATTCTGATTATTTTGCCACTTTGACTGGCTGTGTCATGTATCGCTTTACATATGTACTATGTCAAAGACAGGTTTATGGAGTAGGTTGTCGTATAACATCCTCGTCTTTTTTTTCTTTTTCATTTTCCCCCTTTTTTTGTGTCGCCTCAGTTGCATGCAAGTCCATGGATCACTTTGGTATTTTGGTTTTAAATCCACATCTTTGTGTGTGAAAGATCGATTGATTAATCAATCAATCAGTAAATCAACCAACCAGTCAATCTCTCCCTTGTCACAATTATCCAAATAAGGGGTGGCAACTGTTAGGTGACTCTGACGGCCCTGATGGAGGAGCTTTAGATTACAGCCCGCCTGAATCATAATACAACTCCACGAAAGCCCTCTCTGCAGAGACAACTTTGCAAGCCGCTGTAATTGAGAAATACAATACAAACAAAACCCGTGACCCCCCAAGGAGCAAGCCACTTTCCCACCATGTCACCTCTTTTCAAACGACTGTAACGATGACATCACTCACAAGCTAGATAAACATTACATAGACTGTCCCCACCCCCCACCCATCCCACCCCCCTCCTCAACCCCCTTCCCTCCCTGCCACCACCTGACCTCTGCTCCTCCCCAAGCCCTACAATACGCTTACCCTTGCATGCCTTTCCGCCTAACCGTCCCACGCCACTCATCACATTCAGACCCGCCAGCCACCGCGCACCTGTGCAGGTGAAAAAGCAAGGGCTCTCTCTTTTTTTAGACACAGTAAAGAAGAAGAAAAACAGAACAGAAAGTCGAACACTGTGATTTCCTGTTGGAATTAAAGGATTTATCGTCAGACTTGGAACGGCATGGGAATACTTCACACCAATCGTGCCAGTTGTTTGTTTGCTAGTTTTGTTTTTGCTTCCAAAGACGTTTGTGTTGTTAACGCTACACACACCCGTTGAGTACCTGACCGTTATATATCGTTGTCCTTGTCCTCACTTCTGCTCTCCATCTCTCTCTTTTTTTTGTATATGTTACGTCTATGTGATTGCGTATGTGTCCCTTTCTTTCTCTCTGTACCCCCCTCCTTTATGTCTCTCATTCCTTCTACCCCCTCACCTCCCCCCCCCCCTCTCTCTCCTTTTCCCTTCTCATCTGTCTTCCTTCATCTATGTCCCTCCCATTCTCTCACTATCTGCGTCTCTGCTTGTCTTTCTCTACCCCTGTCTTTGTGTCTGGAGATCTCCATCTCTCACTGTCTGCTTCTCTGCTTGTCTTTTTCTACCCCTGTCTTTGTGTCTGGAGATCTCCATCTCTCACTGTCTGCGTCTCTGCTTGTCTTTCTCTGCCCCTGTCTTTGTGTCTGGAGATCTCCATCTCTCACTGTCTGCGTCTCTGCTTGTCTTTCTCTACCCCTGTCTTTGTGTCTGGAGATCTCCATCTCTCACTGTCTGCTTCTCTGCTTGTCTTTTTCTACCCCTGTCTTTGTGTCTGGAGATCTCCATCTCTCACTGTCTGCGTCTCTGCTTGTCTTTCTCTACCCCTGTCTTTGTGTCTGGAGATCTCCATCTCTCACTGTCTGCGTCTCTGCTTGTCTTTCTCTACCCCTGTCTTTGTGTCTGGAGATCTCCATCTCTCACTGTCTGCGTCTCTGCTCGTCTTTCTCTACCCCTGTCTCTGTGTCTGGAAATCTCCATCTCTCTCTGTCTCCGTCTTCTCTCTCCCCCCCCCCGGCACCCCCCGCCCCTCCCTCTCCTCTCACCGTAATTTCACTTCCTCCTTCTCTCATATATAGATAGATATACATATACACATATATCCCCCATCTTATTTTCCCTCTTCCTCTTTACTTTCTCTCCTCTGCCCCCCCCCCCCCCCCCACCACTTCCCACTTGTCTCTTCTTCTCTGACACTCCTTATCTCTTTCTCTACCTACTTACTACCCCTCCCACCCCACCCGCATGTCTACCTGCCTCTATCTCTGGGATGTTATAAGGCCGGCGACAGCAGCAAACCTAAACTTACACCTGTACTTCTTATGCATTCCTGGAAACCGCGTTTTCTCCTTCACTGAAAACAGTATTACTGTCCAGCATTCTGGACACACACGCATTATCAGGTGATTATCGTATTGTAGTTGTTTTTGTGGGTGAAGGTGAGGGCAGCTGTTGACTGGTGGGTAGGGGTGGGAGAGACAAATTTCAGTTTCGCTTTCTCAAGGAAGCGTCCGTGACTGGCTTCGGACAAATCCATATACGCAATACGATCGACATCTGCTAGGCAGATGCCTGACGGCAGCATAACCAAACGCGCTTGTTAAGCCTTGAGCGCATGCTTTTTTTTTTTTTTTTGCTGCCCCATCATCTGCACCGTTTCAGTGGCATTACTCCCACGCCGCTCATTTAGATTCCCCCATACACGGCCACACCCGGGTTCGTCCGTCGCAGTTCCAGCATCGGCAGTCCACAGGGAACCATCGATATTAGGTCGCCATGAGGCCACACACCAGAGGAGACCCTGCACTGCTGCTGAGTCACTTCGGTGGTGTTCAGTGGTGCCTGTTCTGTTTTAACGTACTTAGGACACCACCTACTAAGCCCCCTACTAACGACAATAATGGCTTAGTCGCGGAGCCAGACTGAGTGAGCGTCCCTCCCAGAGTGGAGACCGCCACCACGTCCCTCAAACAACAGCCACCCATGAATCTGCCGACACTGACGACATTGACAGGACTCACCCCAAGCACAGAAGTGGAGGGGTATCGAAACTGAGGTCACCATGAGAGCAGGGCATGAAAGGCCACAGACTTTGAGACTATTTTGATGCTTATAATTATTTGTGTGTTTTTTTTTCTTTTTTTCTTTTTTTTTTTTTACATAATTTTGCCAGAGGACAACGCTGTCGTTGCCATGAATTCTTTTTCAGTGCGCCAAGTACGTGCTGCACATGGGATCTCGGTTTATCCGTCGTCCCATCCGAAAGAGAGGGAGGGAGAGAGAGAGAGAATGAGAAAGGAAGAGAGATCGTCGGGGAGGGGAGAGAGAGAGAGAGAGAGAGAGAGAGAGAGAGAGAGAGAGAGAGAGAGAGAGAGAGAGAGAGAGAGAGAGAGAGAGAGAGAGAGAGAGAGATTCGGATGGTTTAATGTGTTTCGGCCACAGGCATACATACACACTGGGGAAGGGGAAGATGGATGGGGGAAGAGGGTAATCCAGCAGTTCATTTACAGACTATGAAGTGACTTCATTTTAAACACAGTATATAGGAACTAACTTGATTTTTTTTTCTCATTAAGTATGAGGTCATTTTCCAGATTGAGTATAAAGTTAATTCACTGCACGGCATACATTCTAAACTACCAATAACATTGGCATTCAAGGTTCAATGAAAATACGAGAAACACATTTGAGAGAGAGAGAGAGAGAGAGAGAGAGAGAGAGAGAGAGAGAGAGAGAGAGACACAGAGAGAGAGAGACAGAGAGACTGAGAGAGGGAGGGGAGAGGGAGAAAGAAAGGGAAGTTCAGACAGACACAGATACACAGAGATTGACAAACGGGAAAGAAGAAAGAAAGAAAGAACAAACAAACAAACAAACAAACAAAAAAAGAAACAAAAAACCCCAGAAAGACTGACGTGAAGTGGCTGACAGAAGTGTCAAGTTCCGTAATCCAGGCACAAGAGATGAAGGCGGGTTAGGAATGCTCTCCCCTACGGGTTGCTGTCTACAACCGGGGAAACACTGAACAGGTGAAGACAGCTGCATAACTCTCAACAGAGTGGCTACCCCTGATTTGAGGTTTTTCCCCCCTTCTATAATGTATCAACTGTCAGCTAGGAGGCCATTTTCATTTCTTTTATTTCCTTTCTCTTTCTTTTTTTTTTTTCTTCGCTTCTTTCTATTGACAATGCTAATCCTCAATAGTGTACCATTACAAGTGCGTTATCCTTTTTCTTTCTTTCTTCCAAAATAGTGTGCTGCTGCAAGTGTCTGTGTGTGTGTGTGTGTGTGTGTGTGTGTGTGTGATTTTTCTTCCTCTTATTTTGACTAATCCTACCATTTGCAGAGACCCAAGTTTTGACACACAACCGACGGAGCGGGAAACATCTGGTGAACAGTTCTGTGCGACGCTCCATGGGATTTTCACACTGAGAATTAAGGGAGAAGAACAAGCAGGAACGGCAGAAGACGAAGAAATCTAAACAGCGCACTGTTGTTACTAGTGATCTACCATTTCTTTCCCTCTTCCCTTCTTTCTTTCAACGACCCTGATAACAAACAGGTGAGAGGAGAGACACACGTTAGATCACAATGCCGGAAGAGGTAGTGATACAGATACATTGAATCACAGTTCACAGGAATAAAGCAAGAACCTGGGCAAACGAGCACGCCATGCTCTTTGCAGACAAACTATAAAAAAAGAAAAACAACACTCAAAGCACTTTCCTGGCGCAGACTTTTCCAGGTTGAGATTTGAACCCAGTCTCAGCCACGTAAGATAATGGCCATTACTCACTGGGCAAAAATAGTATCAGAACAAATTAGACAAGACTAGACGAGACTAGAACAGAATAGAATATGTCTTTATTACCAAGGGTCACAAGGATTATGACATTCAGTGCCCATAACCCTTTATACGGTCGAGCCCCCACCACCACCACCTCCCCCACCACTATGAGGCGGGGCAGTTTCAGTTTCAAGGTAGGTGTCAAAGTACGCACGGACTGATCCGTACATGCTACACCACACCTGAAAAAAAAGGAAAGGAAAAAAAAAAAAAAAAAAAAAGAAGAAAAAGAAGACAGCAATGACGCTTTCACCTGGCGAGGCGAGACAAGCGAAGCGGAGGGGGTGAGTGGTGGTCACCCGGGGTGGGGCTCCTGACCCCAGCACAGCCATTGTCCATGTCCGGCCACTTGTGGACCCTCCGACACGTTCCCACGCTTCTTCCCTGTCCACCCAACAACATCCCCCTTCCCCACATCCCCCCCTCTACCCCCCCCCCCCCCTCTCTCTCTCTCTGTTAGCAGACGGGTGGGCCTGCCAAGAAGGCGGAAGATAGATGGATAAGTGGGTGGGTGGGGAAAGGGAAGGTTTGTAATTGAAGGAGGCGACGGTGATGAGTGGAGAGACATTGACAATGAAAAGACAGTGTTTTTTGTCGTAGTTGTTTCTTCCATTCAGCGTGATGAGTGGAGAGGCATTGACAATGAAAAGACAGTGTTTTTTGTCGCAGTTGTTTCTTCCATTCAGCGTTAATAATAACATCCTTCAGACAAGAACAAACCATACCCGTGAACACATTTCATGTAATTTGCATGATCATGTGAACTCCACACACATGCAAACGCGCGCACGTTCAATGCTTTTATTCAATCAGACTGTTAAAAGGAAAGAGAGAGAGAGCAAGAAACAGACAGACCAGAGACAGAGAGACAGAGTAGTAGTAGTAGTAGTAGTAGAAGTAGCAGTAGTAGTAGTAGTGACAATTTTTCAGGTTGGGAGGGATGGTGTAAGTTTTCTTTACCAGCACGCTTGCTGTTTTGTGAGGACCGCCAGCAGTATTATACCGTGCTATGTTCTGTAGGAAGCTGAAGAGCATGTGATGTCAGCCACGGACTTGTAAATATTCTTTAAGTCCGTTGGTGTCAGCTGAGACTTCTTCTGCTGTCCGCATTCATCTTGTTAACAACTGTGCCTGTCAAGATGGACGCCTTTGTGTAAACTACGGCGCAGCGCCATCTGAGGCGCCGCTGGCAGGTTCTTTTCGGCCTCCTTCCGCTTCTTATCGTCATTATTGTCACCAGGATTGTATTCACTGTCATCACCATTATCATCGTCATCATCATCATTACCACTACCATGTCTATCATTATCATCAAGGTTCCGGCCTGTCGTTTTCCTCCCTCTTCTTATCGTCGTCATCATCATCATCATCATCAACATCATCACGAACACTGTATTCGTTGTCATTATCTCCGTCATCATTATCATCGCCACTACCATTATTATCGTTAACCGATCATCAGTATCAATCATCATTTCTTTTTAAAAACAAAAACAAACATAACTGACGTGTATTTTTGTATTAATGTACACGATCATCGGTATTAATTAACATCATCATGACCATTATTAATCTATAAATGTTTCATCATTGATGCGTTAGCTTTGTATCACTATACACAATAGTGATATGAGCCGTTTTTGTTGCTGCAGCAAAAATCATCCCATCTTGCACACGATGAAGCGGATTGGTCGGGGAGTGGAGGGGGTAGTGGGGGGGGGGGGGGGGGTAGTGGGGGGGTAAGCACAGGAACAGTAGCAGTGGTAGTAGTAGTAGTAGTGACAATTTTTCAGGTTGGGAGGGATGATGTAAGTTTTCTTTTCCAGCACGCTTGCTGTTTTGTGAGGACCGCCAGCAGTATTATACCGTGCTATGTTCTGTAGGAAGCTGAAGAGCATGTGATGTCAGCCACGGACTTGTAAATATTCTTTAAGTCCGTTGGTGTCAGCTGAGACTTCTTCTGCTGTCCGCATTCATCTTGTTAACAACTGTGCCTGTCAAGATGGACGCCTTTGTGTAAACTACGGCGCAGCGCCATCTGAGGCGCCACTGGCAGGTTCTTTTCGGCCTCCTTCCGCTTCTTATCGTCATTATTGTCACCAGCATTGTATTCACTGTCATCACCATTGTCATCGTCATCATTATCATTACCACTACCATGTCTATCATTATCATCAAGGTTCCGGCCTGTCGTTTTCCTCCCTCTTCTTATCGTCGTCATCAGCATCATCATCATCATCATCAACATCATCACGAACATTGTATTCGTTGTCATTATCACCGTCATCATTATCATCGCCACTACCATTATTATCGTTAACCGATCATCAGTATCAATCATCATCATCATCACCATTCTTTTTAAAAACAAAAACAAACATAACTGACGTGTATTTTTGTATTAATGTACACGATCATCGGTGTTAATTAACATCATCATGACCATTATTAATCTATAAATGTTTCATCATTGATGCGTTAGCTTTGTATCACTATACATAATAGTGATATAAGCCGTTTTTTGTTGCTGCAGCAAAAAATCATCCCATCTTGCACACGATGAAACGGAATGGTCGGGGAGTGGAGAGGGTAGTGGGGGGGGGGTAAGCACAGGAACAGTCAAGTCGGTCAAACAGGTAATCCAGTCTCGGAAAATGGCATGCGTTGTTGTTGTTGTTGTTGTTGTTGCCAGTTACCGTGTTTCTTTCTCCCTTTTGTCACCAGCATTGTATTCACTGTCATCACCATTATCATCGTCATCATCATCATTACCACTACCATGTCTATCATTATCATCAAGGTTCCGGCCTGAAGAGACTGAGGATCGGGGGGGATAAACCAACCCGCAAATCAATCACTGACAAAGTGAGAGAGAGAGACAGACAGACAGACAGACAGACAGGCAGACAGGCAACCGACCGACCGAGAGAGATAAAGACAGAGGGAGAGACAGACAAACAGACAGACAGATAGAGACAATGAGACAGACAGACAGACACATATACAAAGAAACAGACGGAAAGAGACATGTAGAGAGACAAACGGATTTGGATAGAGATAATTAGCCAGAGGCAGAGATAGTGATAGGAGAGAGGGAGAGACAGACACAGAGAGAGAGAAGAGAGAGAGAGGGGGGTGGGGGGGGGGCGACAGACTTAGATAACCACACAAAAAGAATGAGAATAAAAAGAGACAGCGAAAGAGACAGGGAAACAATGTGTGTGTGTGTGTGTGTGTGTGTGTGTGTGTGTGTGTGTGTGTGCGCGCGCGCGTGCGTGTGCGTGTGTGTGTGTGTGAGTGTGTGTGAGGGGGTGGAGACAGAGACAATTAGAGTGAGACAGAGGACTAAGACACATAGAGAGACAGACAGAGACAGACAGACAGACAGACTGACAGAACAGGTGGCTTTGCACTGGACTGACCCCATGACACTGAAATAACTACACAAAGTCTGGGTGAACACGAGACAAGACACAGCAGAATGGATAGGATGGAAGGAACAGTAGAGTTGTTTGTTATCCAAAATATCCAACCTTCTGTCCATCCAGACTCACCTGTCAGAATTCTGGTTCACAGGTCACACGTTACAGGTATTGTTATTCCTCTCTACTCCTCTCCTCTCTCTCTCTCTCTCCTCTTTTTTTCCTCAGGCTCCTGCTAGCTTCTGCCCTTTTCAGCACCTGTGAAAAAAAACAAACATAAACAATGGATGACTCTTTATCATTGCACTGGCTTAAAGACTTTGTTGTTGTGTTAACAGGAGTGGAGGTTAATGGAACAAAAACAAAACAAAACAAACGAGAGAGGGAGAGACAGACAGACAAACAGACAGACACAGAGAGAGAGAGATGACGACGACGATGATGATGGTGATGATGCTTTGTTGAAGAAACACATAAGGTTCATTTCAATGGGGAGTAGGGTGATAGGTCATTCAGAGAAAGAGAGAGAGAGAGAGAGAGAGAGAGAGAGAGAGAGAGAGAGAGAGAGAGAGAGAGTTATATATCCGTTATATATCAATCACACATAATTCGGGCACGATGGGCAGGATATTATACCCTACCAAAACATCTGTGTGTGTGTGTGTGTGTGTGTGTGTGTGTGTGTGTGTGTGTGTGTGTGTGTGTGTGAGCGCATGCGCGCCCGTGTGTACATAATTAAAAGGGAAAATATGAAACGTATGTGTGTGCGTGCTCGCGCGTGTGTACGTATATGCGCGAGTCAGTACTTACACGCCTTTGTACGTGTGTAGGTATCGCGTATGTTTTGCATATGTGTGTGTGTGTGTGTGTGTGTGTGTGTGTGTGTGTGTGTGAGAGAGTGCGTGCGTATGCATCAGCACATGTCTCGCACATGTGTGTGTGTGTGTGTGTGTGTGTGCATGTGCGAGCGTGTGAATCAGGTTACCACAAGAGAGATAAAGTCAGCTGCTCATTCAACCGTGATCGGGCTGAGAAGGAAAAAAAACACCACAAAAAACAAAACAAAAACCTCCACCCATTCAGAGAAAGCAATTTATCCGATACTACTACGGAAGCGGAGCGGATCACGGACTACTTTGTGAGCTGACTGCAGTTTCACCTGATAGTAGTTTTCATGGCTCGTGAACCACAGCATGTGGGCTTCTACCATCCCTTAAAGAAACCATCGGTTAAACATGAAAAAGAAAAGAACACCCCCCCCCCCCACCCACACACACACACACACAACGAGAAAGGGAGGATACAAAAAACACACACACTCACACAGCTGAACTAAAAACGCCAAACCATTCTGACAACCCTTCTCTTGGGCAGGCTTGGAACAGAGAAAGAGAGCGAGAGGGGGGGGGGGGGAGGGAGGGGGAGGGAGAGAGAGCGAGAGAGAGAGAGAGAGAGAGAGAGAGAGAGAGAGAGAGACAGACAGACAGAGAATCTTGAAAGCGTGAAAAGCAATTGAAAGCCAGTTGATCGAATCCAGAAAAAAAAAACCCACTCAGTCGCCACATTGCGGCTTTCTTATCGTTATAAGGTCACAGTTCTTCACTTAAAAAAAAAAAAAAATTTCAGATACTTAGCTGAGAGTGAAAAGGAAAATCGGTGGGTAAAAAAAGCTACCGTTTGATTACTTGAACCGGTTCAATTCAAATACACAGTCTATCAAAAAGAAAAAGAAAAGGGAGTGAAAAAAAGGGGGGGGGGGAAGCTGACAAGAAAGAGAGAAAGACAGACAGGCAGAGACACAAAGAGAATATTGGCGTCCTATTTTTTTTCTTTATCTGTGTCTCCGTCTGTTCCTCCCTTTCTGTCTTCTCCCTCCCTCTCTCTCTCCCTCCCTCCCTCTCTCTCTCTCCCTCCCCCCATCTCTCTCTCTCTGTCGCCTCGCAACATTCAATCAGCTGATGTGCCTGCTTTCAATTCGCTGCCGACGAATTTATGAACATGACTGACTGAAAGAAGAGTGTGTCAAAGGTATTCAGTTATCTTACTTTATCATTTCCAGTTTGAGGGAATCATAATGTCTTGGACAGGAAAGATGCCATCCACCTGATGACCAGATGCCTCACCTGCAGCGATTCCAGCAGACAATCATATTCCGACTACGCACGGGGCACTGCCGCCTGCGAGACCACATGTACCGAATGAAGCTGTCACACACTCCTGACTGCCCGTGTAAGACAGGCCCACAAACCCCGGAGCACATCCTGCAGTCCTGCCCCCTGTATCAAGATGCACGGACGCAGCAGTGGCCCTATGGAGCCACACTGGCAGAAAAGCTCTGGGGCACCAAAGAAGACCTCATCAAGACCACCACCTTCATTTCCAGCATAGGACTGCAAGGCTGAGACCATGATCACGGGGAACGCAGAAGAAGAAGAAGAAAAGATGCTTTGATCTTTCTCTTCAACGGGCGCAATAGCCGAATGGTTAAAGCGTTGGACTTTCAATCTGAGGGTCCCTGGGTTCGAATCTCGGTGACGGCGCCTGGTGGGTAAAGGGTGGAGATTTTTCCGATCTCCCAGGTCAACATATGTGCAGACCTGCTAGTGCCTGAACCCCCTTCGTGTGTATATGCAAGCAAAAGATCAAATACGCACGTTAAAGATCCTGTAATCCATGTCAGCGTTCGGTGGGTTATGGAAACAAGTACATACCCAGCATGCACATCCCCGAAAGCGGAGTATGGCTGCCTACATGGCGGGGTAAAAACGGTCATGCACGTAAAAGCCCACTCGTGTACATACGAGTGAACGTGGGAGTTGCAGCCCACGAACAAAGAAGAAGAAGAAGAAGATCTTTCTCTTCTCCAACTCCATCTCTCTCACCCACCCCACCCCTCCCTTAGCCACTCTGTCTGCCTAACCTCTCTCTCTCTCTCTCTCTCTCTCTCTCGATGTATTTTCTAAAAACAATACCTTTCAGCCAGTCTATCGGTCTGTCGTGTCTTGCTTTTGTTTAATTCGTCTTTCAGTTTCCGGTCTTGTGGCGAAAATGAGCTTCCATATTAGTGACAGAAGCATTCTTACAGATATGTTACGTGTCTGTTCGTTCATCAGCATTCTTCTTCTCATCTTGTTGCTGTTGTTGTTATTGCTGCAGATGTTGCTGTTATTGTCGTTGCTGTTGTTGCTGTTCTTCTTCTTCTTCTCCTTCTTCTTCTTTTCCTCTTCCCCCTCCTCCTCCTTCTTCTTCTCTTCCTCCTCGTTCTACTACTTCTTCGTTTCCTCTTCCTCCATCTTTGTTTGTTTCTTTCTTTCTTCATTCCTTCCTCCACCCTTCTCCTTCTTTTTCTTCGTCTTCTTGAGCTTTTCCATCAGTAATAAACGGAGAATGGTATGTTTATCCTTTCCCAACAAAGTTTTCTTTCTTTCCTCTTTCGCCGAATAGCTCTTTTTGTTCTTCACCACCCAGCTTCTTTCCTTCTTCTCATCCTGCTGCTGCTGCTGCAGTCTCTCCTTTCTTCTATTTTTTTTTCTTCTTTCTTCCTTCCCGTCTTTCTTTCTACCTTCTGTTATTTTCCATCCCCTCCCCCACCCCTTCTTTCTTCTTCCTGATTCTCCCACTCCCCGTATCCACCTTCTCCCTTCCTTCCTTCCTTCTCCTCCTCATCCTTCTTCTCCTCCCCCATCCTCGCTTCCCCCCCACCCCCATCCCCAATGCATTCTCCTTCACACTGGTGAGAAAACTCGAGAGAAAACAACATGATGCTAATATAAAGAAAACAACATGATACTAATATAAAGAATAAAGAAAACAACATGATACTAATATAAAGAAAACAGCAGCAAGCACTATAAGCGAAGCATATGTATCAAAGCAAACAAACAAACAAAAACCTCTTTGTGCGAATACTGCAAACTGAAGAGTACGTTGTGAGGGATGGTGTGTGATGACTATTACAATTATATGCACCGCAGGTAAGAGAGCCTGAACGTATACGTATACGTATACGTTGAGGTGTGTGGGGAAAGTAACGCTCTCATCTACACTTACTCCCTTTGTCATGTCAAACGAATTCCACTCCATCATCAGTCCTCAGTCGTGCACGGATATATAATGTATGTATAAGTAAAACAGGACGAGACTTCCTTGATACTGAAATTGGAATTTTTAGAATACAAAACAAAACAAAAAAGAAGGAGAAGAAAAAAACCCAGAAAAGAAAGAAACGGAGCATGGGGGTGGAAGGGGGAGGGATTGGGAGATAACACATTGATTCAATGACATTCATTTTGAACTAACACTTACGATGTCACAGGAGTTTTGCTTCCAAATTTGAACGTAGCACGTGATAAGCGTAACAGAACCGAAGACATTTTTCAGAGAACGAAGAATAACTGTGGGCAGTGAAAAGATGATGCACCAAGAAAGGAGAGTTACTGTGGGTGTTAGGAGATCTGTGCACGGAATGACAAACGATTGTGCGCAGTTAATTTCAATTAAATGCGAGTTTTATGGAGCACAGCCGACCGCAGGAGATCATATCATGTGTGCAGTTATATTCACGGTACGGGATATGGACATGTTCTTATAATGCCCATGTTTTCTTTCCACGTAATGCCTATTCATTTTTAAAGTAAGCACGCTGCATGTAACCAGTTTCACGACCACAGAAAACAGGATGAACCAGGAAGAAGACAACACAGCCTATCGATTTCCAGAGTAATACTGAAGGTACATATTATGGTGTCACAAAGACATAGAAAAGATGAACACATTCCGACAGACAGAAGATGCAAACATATTCCAAACGATATGTAATCATAACAAAGAAAAGGAAAAAAAAATGCTTATAATATAATCCTTTTGAAAACAACTACCGAATCCCATTGGCACAGGGAAAATGGGGGACGGGACAGTTCGTCTTTGTGGCAAATGGAAATAAATGCTGCCAAACTAATATCAGTTTGTGAGATAAGAAGCGTAAAGGAGGAACGGACCTCGTCAGAAGGAATGGGGGGCTGGGGGAGGGGAGGGGAGGGAAGGGGGGGGGGAGAGAAGACGGGAGACCTGGAACCTGGCCAACTGAGAGAGTTTTACGTTAAGGGACAGCACTCTGTCACGTTATTTCGTGGACAATTTCTAACAAGAACAGTTCCACGTTCCACGAGAATGGAACACGACTTCCCCACAGCCTTTTTGTCTGTCAGTGACCCATTTCTATTATCATTTCCATCTCTTCAACCTTCAATACACCCCCATGGATGTAAGGAGGGTCGACTGGTGCAAGTTTTCACACAGAAATCGTGAAAAACAAGAACACGTCTTTCACCGTCCAGCTCTCAGTGCATGATCAAAAGAAAGAAAAAAAAAAGAAAAGAAAAATAGCACTATGCAGCATTATGTCTTCAACACACCTTCTTTTGTATGGAAGGGTCAAATAGTGCAATCTAATGCATTTCATACCCCCCTAAAATTGTCAGAAACAAGAAATATTTGTTCTTTAGCTGTTATGCATGATTGAAAGAGAAAGCACCTTGCATCAAAAAGGCAGTGCTCCCAATTCTCCCGATTCAAAATTGAATTAAACGGTTGATTCACCCTTTTGCCATTTGTTCTGAAGGGTATTTCAATCCCCATTTTTGGGAACTGAGAGAAAACCCACTTCCCATTGTTAAAACGCATTCTTGGCAAACACTGATATAACACTCATGTGACTTCAAACCATGCGCCGATGTCCGCAACAAACACGCAATATTCAGTCAGTAGGTGCTGGCTTTGTTACTGCAATGTTACAAACGGTTTCGCACAACACAATGACATCCCTGTAGTTGCTTTTCCGGTGTATTGTTTGTTTGACAGACTGGCCGGATGGCTGAGAAAGCTTGGGGCAAAGGTAAGTGGGAGAGAAGATAGAGCATGCCTACATAGACGCAGCACAAGTGTTAAAAAAAAAAAAAAAAAAAAAAAAGATTCCCCAAAGTTAGAGTAAATCTCAGGTACGAGGTGAACTTGATTATCTTTAAATGTAGAAAAAGTGTGTATTTACAATTTTCCAGATGCCACTATGTTGCAGATGCCACTGTTTCAGGAGAAGCAAACCGAAGAACAAAGCCAATCGATTCGACTAATCCATGTCATACAAACTATCCGCTGTTCAAAGCTCCACATGTAACACAACACACACTTCACGAAACCTACCGCATGGCTTCATAAACAGTACGGACTGAACGGCAATAAAGATGACCCCTTGTTAGCAGCTTAATCAGCCACTGAGCACAAGATCCATTTAATCAAACTTAAGCAGAGCTGGAATACGAAAGGTAAACCGCACAAACATTGTATAAAAGTAACCACTTCCCTGGGGGCGAGA
Organism: Babylonia areolata; assembly: GCF_041734735.1. Taxonomy (NCBI): domain Eukaryota; kingdom Metazoa; phylum Mollusca; class Gastropoda; order Neogastropoda; family Buccinidae; genus Babylonia; species Babylonia areolata. Next base: position 11,628,897 of record NC_134879.1, read on the forward strand.
AAACACACCGCTTGTGTGTAACCGTTGATCCAACACAATGTGCTTAAATGTGCAATAAAACCGTCAGCTGTCAGTCCTACCTTCACGCGCCGTCACCCCTTCCCTTCCCTCATAACCATTACACTATGATTAATAATGACGAAAATGATGATACTGGAGACCATGATGACGGTTACGATGGGTTTTTTTTTTATGTTGCTGTAAAACAAAAGTCATCAGTATCATCACTGCTGGTAGAGTGTATTTTTCTAGGTTTGTTGATTCACGTGTTTCAATCTCGCAAAGGATCATCGTTTTATTGTTGGCTACTTCGGTAACTAAACTCAACCCACGGTCACTCTGGCCAAGCTCTGGGGAGTTACCTGAGGTATATAGTAGGAATATAGTGGGAAGAAGAACTATCAATAACAGCAAGGGCTTCATAATTCCATTCTGCAGGACACGGACAAGCTAAAGAACTCATTTCTTGTAAAAAAAATAAAAATAGCAGAATGGAATCAGCTGGAGGAAGGAGTTGTGCGTGCAAGGACGACCGCAGCATTCAAGGCGGCCATCAAAAGTTCCCTGCCAGCCACTGTTTTCCATCATTTACAGCAGACTTTTTCCTTCTTTTTCTTCACATGCGCTCTCCCGGGTCCGTTGCGACGATGGCCATACTGGCCTCTGCGATGTTATCTACCCTGATCCTGTCCGACCGATTCAAAAGTACTGGCGACGAAACCGATCTAGTCGGTATCATGGTGGAGATGAGTTTAACGACCTATTATTGGCTGATGTCCCTCGGGCCAAGTTGTTGAGGACTTTGGGTCTTGGTTCGGTGGAGGTTGCGTTGCTCGAGGGCTTGGGTCCTGGGTGCCTGTCCGCTTGGGTGGTCCGTCTGCCATTTCAAGGGGGTGGGGGGCGTGGGGGGGGGCTTGGGTGCATACTTACCATCTCATCAGACCATGTTTATATGCATGTGCGTTTCTCTCCATGTAGTATCCTAACATCCAGTGACTAATGGAAGGTAGGATACGCCATAGTAACACTATCACGTTCTCGTTCTCTCTCTATTGACCTCTTCCTTAACCACTCGTTTATTATCCATTTTCTTCACTTTACTTATATCTCAGCTTAGTTTTGTTCAAAATTCATGTATATTCATGTCTTCTAGTTATGATGACGTCCGTCACATATTCAGTATGTACATGTGTCAGGACAGGACTTTATATAAGATTTTCTTGTTGTCCTGTTCATCGATATCTGTGTTGTATTGTGACATGTTCCAAATAAAATACTGTTTAACTCTCTTCATACGAACGGCGAAAGAGACGACGTTAACAGCGTTTCATCCGAATTACCATCATCAAAATATTGCAAACGGAACGCTCTTATACTGACGAGGTGAATGTTGACGAAGAATACCACAGTTCTGACGACGGAAGCTAAAGGTTGGGTCATTCAGACACCCACTGGACATCCGAGGGGTCTATGTAGAGGAGAAGAGAGGACTGGCCGTACTGAGTGAGTTAAACCAACACTATCACAATGGCTATCTCACTCCGCAAGAAAAAAAAAAAGAACATAGTGCAGATGGGTTATCTGTATACATACTCCCATTAAGGTGGAAACCATACAGCTGTTTGCCACGGAAGGAATAATGGTGAAAGGAGATTTCAGGTACTATGATGATGGGATAGAAGTAAGTGGGAACAAGTAAAAGCAAGGCACGTTTTGTCTTGTTGTCAGTGTTAGAGATACGTATCAGAAGATTGTTAAATGTTCTTGAAAGGGAACGAGAGAGCGAGAGAGCGAGAGAGAGAGAGAGAGGGAGAGAGAGAGGTGGGAGGGAGAGAAAGAAAGGCGGGGAGAGAGAGAGAGAGGAGGGGGAGGGAGAGAGAGAGGGGGGAGGGAGAGAAAGAAAGGCGGGGAGATAGAGAGAGAGAGAGAAGAGGGGGAGGGAGAGAGAGAGGGGGGAGGGAGAGAAAGAAAGGCGGGGAGAGAGAGAGAGAGAGAGAGAGAGAGAGAGAGAGAGAGAGAGAGAGAGAGAGAGAGAGAGAGAATTCAAAAGGACAATTGCCAACAAAACGTCGTGATGTCATATTACACTTAGCCAAAACAATGTCCCAATAAAACTGAAAAAAAAGCAGCGTCCAAATATAATTATGCATTCCCGTATGAAGCTGCGATTGATCTCCTCGAGAAGATTACCGCACCCCTCTTCAGCATCATCAACCGTTCGCGTCTGTGTGAGTAATATTATTGGGCACCCATGAAAGCGTAAAGTATCTCTACCCTTGTAGAACCTACTAAATAAGAAGAAGCCTCTCATTCAAATTTGTTGGCGTGTGATCTTCTTCATTCTTTTGCGTGCCGCCACATACACATACGACCTCAGTTTATTATCTCATCGAAAGACTGACACCCGCTTCATTTGATTTGAATGATGTCTGACCTGTTTTGTGATCCTTTCAATAGAGCAAGACACCGACGAGTTCGCAATTAACATTGGTCCTTACGGTCACTGAACTGATAAAACTCATCGTGTTTCAGAACATAACGTGGAAGCAGACAGACAGACAGACAGACAGACACACACACACACATATATATATATATATATATATATATATATATATATATATATATATAAAGGAGCAGAGAGGTAGAGGCAGGCGCGGCCGAGCCAGATAGAATCACCGACAGCCACTACGTTCATTGACTGGATCACTTCAGTACACTTTTGGGTTCTGGGGGAATCCACAAAATTGCTGCATTCCTGCGAAAGCCATGTCCTGTGAGTTCTGATGACCCAAGACCTGAAGCAGATCCAGGATGATGTTACATTGTGGTTCAGTTTACACAAGTACCTCTAACACCAGAAACAGTTTTTCCTGCCATATCTGGCACAATCTATTTTCACTCCAGCCAAAGTGCGGCAATACAAGACAACACACAGAACTAGAAGCCAGAAGTTAGATTCTTTGTTGAAAAGAAAGGTGCCACTACGATCTCGAGTTACGAAATCGTGACCAGTACAGGCGGGTTAGACTGATTTAGCTTAGGTGAGAGATGTTGGAACGTACCCCATCCCCACTCCCTCCCCACCCCCCACCCCCAACACCCCGCCCTCCGCCTCACACCGCTTTATTCCCCCCACCGCCTCCCTCCAATTCCCAGCCACTTCCTTCAGCCCAGTCCACCCAAGATCCAGTGAGGAGGAGGGATGCTCCATTCTCCCATGCAGAGATCGAATCAGATGTGCGCTCAGCCAGGGTCACTTTTTCATGCCACATACTAACCCACGCTTTCACAACACGCTTTGGTTGGCTGAACTGGACGGAAAAGAGATTTTGGGACGCATGCGCTGTATGTCGTTACTGACTTGAAACTGTGCATGCGTATCGACACTTCTTTCACTCTGCCATTTTATACAACATTAATGGCTGCTAAACATGTTGCGAGTGGGTGGCATGAATCGTTTCCGAGGCTCGAGCTTTGCGCAGTTCGTGGGTGGGACAGTTTTTGTCTACACCTGTGAAATTGGGAATGCGATTTTCGCTTATGTGGCGAGTCTGTTCTCCCATCGTGCACTCATTTTTTTCGCCGTCGAACTGCAGTATGTTCAAAGCCTATTAATTAAGGCTACACATTTTCTGCTGTTGTGATCGAGCTCGTTGTTACATTTCGGTGCTCCACGGTTTCTTCGCTCAACAGTTCGACACGGTATTTGCAGACAGGGTCGGTAATTCGCCAGTCGGAGCTACAGCTATCTGGGCTACTGACAGGGGCAGTACTTCGCTGTCTGTTCAATAAACCTCGAGGGTTTAGTTCGTTTTGAGAGGAGGGAAATATGAAGGGTTGGTATGGGCTTACTCTGTGGCTGCAGGAACCACACACGTTTCATGAAATGGACGAATTCTTTTTGTCCACACCTGTGAATTGAGAAGCTTTCGTTTTGCTTACGTGACGTGTCCAAGGGCCTTGCATTAAAGACCACAGCCACCAACAACTTGACCTTAAGGGCAGATCGCCAATAGATTGTTAAACTCACCACTACAGCCCTGCATGATCAACTGCATGTCGGCTGCAATCCTTTTTTTTCTAAAGGTTTTTAAGCAAGTTTACACCCTTCGCTGTTCTGGACGCGCCCGCCGGTCGCCAAAGTCAGCAATGATAGATATCTCCAGTCTCTCTCTCTGTGGTGTGTGTGTGTGTGTGTGTGTGTGTGTGTGTTCCCCATCTTTTGTCTTTCTTTCCTTGTCCACAATGAAAAACATCTGTGTTCAGTCGATACTGCAACACGGGCTGCAAGGACTGAACGGTTTGCGAGTGAAACTTTGGTGACTGGTCTCAAGTTCTAGTGCTGTGCTGAGGGAAAAGTTGGTGCCGTATGCTTTCAAGTTTGATGGCCAGTGCACACACACATAATTACCACTATCAACAGTCCCTTTGTTATGAACTTGTCTTTATATTTACAAAGTACTGTGTATATCGCTGAAGGGAAAACCTCGACAGAATGCCTGTCACAAAAAGGAGTCAAAGGTACGCGCGTATGTGTGTGTGTGTGTGTGTGTGTGACACCCAGAGAGTGTATGTGTGCTACCTATCCTTTCTCTCCCCCCCCCCCCCCCCCCCCCCCGCCCTCCTCGTTACTACTGGTTTTCTTACCTGCAATGTGGTGTTAACTAGTGAAGACTTAGCTTCTATTTCCATAATTTGATAGCCAGAAGAAGTAAACCGCGACTGCCACCCAGCAAGAACCCCCCCGCCCCACCTGCTCCCCCCTCCCGCCCCCCGCCCCGTCACCTCCCTCTCCCTTCGATGGCGAAAACAGTACCTTCAACGACTCGGGAGAAACAACGCGAAAAAAATAAATTAATGGGTGGACGGGTGGTGGTAGAGACGGAAAATAAGTCAACGAACAGAAAAGGTGTGAGTATATAACGACGGTACGGCAGGATGGTAGTGGTAACACAGCTCCTCCCTCCCCCCCCCCTCCCTCCACCCAACACCCTCCCGGCACCCCTCCCCCCCTCTACCCCCCCCCCCCTCACCCCCTCACTGAACTATAAACCGAACAGAGCGTGTTGTGGCAGTAAGTAGTGGTAGTGGTGAGACACAGCAGAGAAGTAAATTGATGACGACCCCCGCGCCAGGTACGCTATATTCAAGAAAGGTTTATATGCCCCTGACAGATCCGGAGATGACAGATTCATAAAAAGCCGCCAGGGTCTTCCTTTCCCCCTTCCCCTCCCCACCCTTTACCTTCCCCTCCCTTCCTTCTATCCCCTTCTCCTGTACCGCTGTGTAGCGAAGAACAAAACTTTCCCACGCTTCTGGCGTTCCGCGAAGAGCTTAAGGAAAAAAAAAATATGAAGAAAAAAAATGTTTAAAAAAAAAAAGAGAGACACTTTCTCCTCCGCCCGCCTGCGAGATAGAGTTTGTTCGCTGCGCTCTCTCGGTGCACACACAAAACGGGCAGGGGTTGGGGGGGGGGGGTTGGGGCTGGGGAGAGGAACAGAGAGAGAGAGACAGAGAGAAAGAGAAAGGACGGGGAGCAGAAGTAAAGGTAGGGTGGAGTGTCTTGCTTGCTCGCTCAGGTGATAATGAACTTGCCGGGCAGAGTCGGCCGAAAGGGAAGGGCAGAGAGGTCCGTGGTGTGCGTCAGTGTGTGTGTGTGTGTGTGCAGTTTTGGTGTGCGCGCGCGCGCGCGTGCGTGCGTGCGTGCGCGTGTGTGTGTGTGTGTGTGTGTGTGTGTGTTGTGAATCCTGTGAGTCCTGCTTTCGTCTGAGCCTTCGTTATTGTTTTGTTGTTACGTTGTTGTAATCATAATAACAATGATAACAATGACAACAGCAACATTATCATCATCATCATCATCATCATTATTGCGGTGTTTGTTGTGATAGTGGTACTTTATTTGTTCACGCAAACATGATTCGCACCCCCTCCATTCCACCCCACCCACCCAAAAAAGGACACACTACAACATGACTCGTGAAGCACTACAAATATAAATCAAATACAGAATGAAGATACAGGAGGAAGATGGTCACCATTCGATCAGAAGGTTGTCTAAAGGTTCATGATAATGATTAGCCATGAAAGGGGATTTGTCCGGAAAAGATAATCTTGATGCAGATGAAGAAAAGAAAAACAGAGATAGAAGACTGGAGAAAAGAGAAATACGCATGAGGAACGACTTCACAGCAAAACGGGCTGTTAATGATCTTGTCAAGTGAGACGCAATTGTCAAAACACGCTTTCCCTCCATTAACCGGTTACGTTTGCTTCAAACTCACGAACCCCAATGACCCCCTCAACCCACCCCTCACCCCACATCCCTGCCAGTGCCCCCATCCTCCCCCACCCCCCACACCTCCTCGCCCGCAGCAACATTTGAAAAAACAACAACACATCAGTGGTATTCAATTCACTTTCGATGATAACGTGCAGTCAACGATACGGTTCGTGTTTCTGCACTTTTCGTGCGAGGATGCCAGGTGATAGAGAAATATTGTTCCACTGCACAGTGCCCTATCTCCCCACAAAGCACAGGCAAATCTCGGGTTGACAGAATTTGAAAGGAGAAAAAACAAAAGTCAGCGGAGTTTAGTCACGTAATCAACACACACACACACACACACACACACACACACACACCTGTTTAAAAGCCAACCAAACGAAAAAGGGAGAACTACCTGCATGAATTCAGGATTAGCCTTTCAATTTATCTTCGTCTTATACTTCTTCTTTTTGTGTTTGTGTGGGTTGTTGTTGTTGTTGCAAGCAACCAAATCTCACGTTCACTCGTGTTTTTTGTTGTTGTTGCTTTTCTCTCACAAAGTGGGCTCTTATGTGCATAACCGTTTTAAACTCTATCGTTTTTTTTTGGGGGGGGCATGTGGGGTGGTGGTGGGCAGGAGGGGAGTAAGGAGTAGGGGGTCAGGGGAGGTGTCCCTGGAGGGTGTTACATGACGTAACAGTATTCTGGCTTGTGCCCTGTTTTTTTGCTGACGCAAAGCTATTTGGTTTAACTCACTCAGTACGGCCAGTCCTCTCTTCTCCTCTACACAGACCCCTCGGATGTCCAGTGGGTGTCTGAATGACCCAACCTTTAGCTTCCGTCGTCAGAATTGTGGTATTCTTTGTCAATATTCACCTCTTCAGTATAAGAGCCTTCCACTTGCAATATTTTGATGATGGTAATTGGGCTGAAACGCTGTTAACGTCGTCTCTTTCGCCGTTCGTATGGAGAGAGTTAATTCTTTTCTTTCTTTTTTTTTTGTGTTTGTTTTGTTGAATGGTTGAGTCATTTCTCCAGTCTGCTCTTTGCAGTCAGTTATCATTCTTTTTTTTTTTCCCAGTGGCATTGAAGGATCTACCTTACCCCTGAGTGCTGCTCAAATGTATGCTCGTCAGAGAAAGGCTGTCATCTCACGAAGATAAGGCTGAGCTTGCAGGTCAGGAGTCACTAGTGATTAATTGATTGACATGGATACTTACACAGCGCCTACCCTCGGTCAGAAACCAAGGCGTTGGCCACCATTTATCAGTTGGACTTGTTGCTTTAAACAATGTTTACTCAAAGAAACAACACAGCATAAAGCACAGAAACACAAAAAGTCGTGGACAGGGCATTAAGCATGGTTTATTTAAGCCCTACCCAATAAGAAAATATCAAGCACAAGACTTATTTGGACTTCTTCTCCTTGGGAGTATTATTGCTTTTGGTCAGAAGAACGGCATTTCATTGAAAAGTCCACAATTTTACTAAAAACAAAATGCTCTTAACCCCAATGCTTATGTCCCACTGGCCTCACTTCATGAGGTTCAGCAGTCATGGGGTTAAACTGTCGTCAATGGATGAAAGAGGTCTACCTTGTGGCTCTCCACTGACGGGGGGGAACCATGAGGTTTGAGTCGTAATGTTTGTCGTTGTGACTTTGTCCGGTTCTTTGCTCCGGTGGTTTTCTCTTCGTGCGTTTTTTTTGTTTTTTTTTGTTTTGTTTTTTTGTGTGTGTGTACTTCCGGTCGGGTGATGTGTTATGTAATCTGGGTAACAAAGTCACTCTGTGTATGTGTGTGTGTGTGTGTGTGTGTGCGAGCGCGCGCGCATGTGTGTAGTGTTGCGTGTGCACTCTCTGCAACGTTGGTTTTTCTAAATAGCTTCAGGTTTTTTTTGTATTGTTGTTGTTGGCCGTGCAGTTGCTCTTGCTTCTTTCCACCCGGTTCTCCAAACGACGTGGCTGGTATGTTTCGTCCGACAGATGAGAGCCCACAACTCTGTATCCGAGGGGATCTGTGACTGGGTACTGCACACGCAGATGGAAGTGGTATAAGAGGAAGGGAGGCGGTAGGAGTGGGGGGTTAGGAGTTTCATGTTTGGGCAATGAAGATGCGAGGAAGAGATGGGGGGGGGGGGGGGGGGGGGGGGGTGACGAGAGATCCAGTGAGGTTCACGGTCAGAGAGATCCCAGTCTGTTGCATTGGAGCAAGGAGGAGGAAAAGACATCCATACAGAGGTGGTACTATTGCATTCCACAGGCTGTGAAGATGTGGGGAGGAGGTTGGGGGTAAGGTGGGGTGGAAAATGAGTGGATGGTTACTCTGGCTGCAAAGAAAGAAATTAGGGTTGGATGAGAGAAATGGAATGAAAGAGGGGGGCTCTGTCTACAGACACTGAAAGTAGGGGTGGGATTGTATATGGGGGGCGGGGGGTGGGGGGGGCGGGGGGCACGGGCTATGTCTACAGCCACTGAAAGTGGGGGTGGGATTGTTGATGGGGGGCGGGTGGGGGGGGGAGCTATGTCTACAGACTGTGGGGGTGGGATTGTTGATGGGGGGCGGGGGGGGGGGGGGGCTATGTTTACAGACACTGAAGGTGGGGTGGGGTGGGATTGTTGATGGTGGGGGGGGTGTGTGTGCTATGTCTACAGACACTGAAGGTGGGGGTGGGATTGTTGATGGTGGGGGGGGGGGGTGCTATGTCTACAGACACTGAAGGTGGGGGTGGGATTGTTGATGGTGGGGGGGGGGGGGGTGCTATGTCTACAGACACTGAAGGTGGGGGTGGGATTGTTGATGGTGGGGGGGGGGGTGTGCTATGTCTACAGACACTGAAGGTGGGGGTGGGATTGTTGATGGGTGGTGGGGGTGTGTGTGCTATGTCTACAGACACTGAAGGTGTGGGTGGAATGGAAGTTCGGGGGGGGGGGGGAGGGGGGGGACTATGTCTACAGACACTGAAGGTGGGGGTGGAATGGAAGTCGGGGGGGGGGGGGGACTATGTCTACAGACACTGAAGGTGGGGGTGTATCAGGGGGGCGGGGGGGGGGGGGTTGTCTACAGACGGAAAGTGGGGTAGGGGAGCGGCTGTCTACAGACACTGAAGGCATGGGAGGAGACTGGATGGAAGAAGGGGGCGGAGGGGATCCTGTCTGGGCATTGGTGGTTGGTTGGGGAGTAGAGAGAGGACCTGGGCACTGGAGAGAGATGCCTGTTCAAGTTAGCTGCCTGTTGATGGACGGAGACAAGACAGCACGTGCACTGGCCAAGGGAGCCGAGTGATCAGTGTCGGACTTTGGTCCACTGAACGGGTCTCCGAAACCCGTGGTTCTGATCCCTAAAGCGATTGGTGGCGGTCGTCATGGATAGGCTTGTTTTGTTTGTTTGTTCGTTTGTATTTTGTTGTTGTTGTTCTTTCTATTCTCCCCAGTCAATATTTGTGCAGATCTGCTACCGTTCCTTTGACTGCATCCTTGACGATGTGTATGCAGATCACATACGCACGTTAAAAATACCGAGCCATGATCTGTGTCAGCGTTCGTAAAGTTAGATAGACACGAACTTGAACCCCGCGTGTACCCCGTACACGAAAACGAAGAACGGCTGCTTAATTGGCGCGGGGTAAAAACGACCCCACACGTGAATTCTTCCCACTCGTGGAACGCCAGGCTTAAATCCCATGGCGAATAACAGAAGAAGAAGAAGAAGAAGAAAAGGAAGAAGAAAATATTAGTTCAATGAGGTTTCACAATACCCGAACCAAAACTGGACGAGGAAAAAAAAAAAAAAAAGACATTCCATGCGCGTTCCACGTTCTTTGAAGTTCTACATTCTTTGAAGTTTGTGTGAAAGGAATAAGAAGGAGAGGGATAAGAAGAAAAAAAAAGTCACTGAAATGTATCCACACGCTGACGTGATCTTATAATAATATCCATGACTTACTATGCGCTGTGACGTGCGAGTGGAACAGTGACAAACACGTGCTGCCGATTATAGGTTTGAATCAGCTGTCGTGTCGCCTAACTTGATGGTTGGGTTAACTGATCCCTCCATGCCAGAGGCTGAAGGCACGGCGAGGCGGGTACTTAGAGAGGAATGCCTGTGTGTGTGTGTGTGTGTGTGTGTGTGTGTGTGTGTGTGTGTGTGTGTGTGTGTGTGTGTGTGTGTCCCGTTAAAATTACCCCCCCTCCCTGTCAGTCAGTGGTGGACTCAATGGGTGCCATTTGCACGCAGCTTACTTCTTTTCACCGTTATGACTGCTATTATATACTGTCGCCATTCAGAGAGAAAAAGTGTTACTGAAGTTTTGTTTGTTTGTTCTTTTAACGTTCCTTCTCCACCCCCACCCCCTTCCATTCCCCGTACAACATTCTCCCCCACCCCATTTCTTCCCCCTCCCCCCCTTCACTGTCTCTCTCTCTCTGTGCGCTTGGTTCCGTCAGTCTGTTTGCTCCACTCTGTCTACCTCAGTGTCAGTCTGTCTCACGCCTGTTTGTCTGTCTGACAGTCTCCACCTTTCCCCTCTCCCACCCTCTCTCTCTCCGAGTCTGTCACTCGTCTAATCGCAGTCAATACAACTGCTCGCCCCTTTAACACCCAGACCTCTCTCTCTCTCCCTCTCTCTCTCTCTCTGTCTCTCTCTCTGTGGGGGGAGGGAGGGGGTGCTGTCAGTGTGTGTGCGCTCGTGAGTGTGTATGTATGTGTGTCAGTGCGCTCGCGCGCGAGCGTCAGTGTGTGTATGCATGTGTGTGCGCGGATGTGGGTGTGTGTGTGTGTGTGGGGGGGGTTCTTCATTATGTATACCATTCTGCATGAAAACCTTTTCCTTTCATTTATGTGTGTACTATTTGTAATAGATGTAGATTAGCAAGGACAGATTGGAAGAATAGGCAATGCCTAAAATCTCAATCCTTGAATAAAAACGTTCTGAGTTCTGAGTTCTCTCTCTCTCTCTCTCTCTCTCCGTCTCTCTCTCTCTCCATCTCACCCTTTCTATCCCCATTTATGTTGGTCTTTAATAATAATAACACTAATAATAATAATAAGAATAATAGTAGTAGTAGTTATATAGCTATGGACAGATATTTCCGGATGGAACTGATGCGCCGCAATTGACAGTAGCAGGATTCTGTCAGTCTGTCCATCTGTATGTGCATGTTTCTGTTTGTCTCTATATTTGTCTGTCTGTCTGTTTGTGTATCTGTCTGCCTGTTCGTTTATCTGTCTGTCTGTCTCTCTCGGTCCAAGGACCGTATATACATTACATGGTCCTCTCTCTCTCTCTCACTGTGGTATCTGTTTACAGTTTCATTTGGCTATTAGCCGGCTGGACATGACCTGTCATGCTCTCACAGAAGGACAGAGACGAAACATTAAGGTACACAACTTTCACACACACACACACACACACACACACACACACACACACATCCAAGCAGAACTCTACCTGAGAGATTAAGGGGCAGAGCACTGAAGAGAACTGAACTCCCCTCCTGCTAAAGTCCTCAGCGCCGGCGGCCTTGTAGCGAGTTCATTGTCATCAGATCTCAGTGACGTACTCCACTCGTTCCTCCGATGCTCAGTCCGCGGTCACAACACCACCAACACCACCACCACCACCACCACACGGAATCCGACTGAAAACACCACGCAGTGCATCTCCTTGTTGTGTGTGTCCCTTCCCCCCTGTATGCAGGTCACTGAAGGAACTGAAGAGCCCACAGGTTTTTAGATAGGTTCTTTGCGCTGAGGTGCTCAAGTCTATCAGGTATCCACCGAAAAGATAGCAGCGACTGGACGATTTTGCACAATACCCCGGCACTGACTGACTGCCTGGACGACACCCCCACCTTTATACTGATGCACGTGCATTCACAGATTCAAAGTAACTCCTCAGTAGTAGTAGTAGTAGTGCCTCGCACTCACCATAACCGAGGTACAACACACACGCACACACACACACTCAGTGACAACAATATCACCTCTGTTCCAGTGATCAAAACATTGCATCAAGCAAATGCAAGAAGAAAAAAGTCAACGAAATAACTCTTTCACTCGATGCTTTTTGCACCACTGAAAAGCAAGAGCAAAGTCCAAGAAATCAGTTGATCACTCTCAAATTAAAACCACCAAATCTATAACTGAGAAAGTCATCTCTAGCGTTCCTAAGGGCAGAAATTCCATCCAATAGCATTTACAAAAACATGTATTAACACTTTGTTTTCAACCTCTAAAAAAAGGCTTTCAATCGTGACTCCCAAAAAAGTCCCGTTTTCAACAAGTAGTCATTACCACTGTTGGAAAATAACAACCGATTGTCACTGACAATAGAAGAGGGAGAACTACAAGAAGAAGAACGAAAAACAAACGACGTCCCTTAATCTATTCTACACCCTAAAAAGACGACTCAAACAACTCAGAACTACAAACTCCGAAAACACAGGTGGGACATATCCCCCTCCCTGTCTGTCAATTATTTTCGCTGTCCAAGAACTACTACGGAGAGAAAGGAGGAGGAGGAGGAGGAGGGAAGAATATAGTAGTAATGGTGGTGGTGGTGGTGGGGGTGGGGGGATACAAAAAAGACGAGTAAGAGAAGAAGGGGGAGAGAGAGAGAGAGAGAGAGTTGTGCGCAGCGCGCGGCGCTATACCTCCTATAACATAACAGATAGAAGAGATGCGTTGCCGCTCGCTTTCTCCTCCGCTCAGGGGGACAAACCCCCCTCCCCTTACCTTGGAAGAGAGGCGCGTGGCAGGCACACGGACAGGTCTTCCAGAGAACGAAAAGCAACAAGGAAAAGAGAGGGGGTTGAGGGTTGTGGGGGTTAGGGGGGCGGGGGGGGGGGGGGGGGAGGGTCGACGGCTCCAAGAGGGGACAAACAGCTCGAGCCACGTTCCCACGGTTCGGACTCGGAGCTGGTGGATTACCTGTGTTGCTCCCCCTCCACCCCCAACACCACCTCCTCTCTCTCTCTGTTCATGTCACCCCTCACTACTCCTCCCCCGCATGGTTTCACCTCCTCACTCTTCCTTCCACCTGTGCCCTACCTTAGAAAGAAAAATAAAAACCTGGCTGAGGTAGAGGTGGAGGTGTGCGGAATGCAGATATGGGCAAGGGAGGGGGGGGGAGGGGGAGGAGAAGGGAGGGGTGG
>NC_134879.1:11644817-11652317 GCF_041734735.1 Babylonia areolata
TGAACAAAAAAATGATAATAATGACTGCTCTTGTTGTTGGGTCAGAATATCAGATTAAAGTGCCAAGTTTAGAGAATACAAAAAATATAAATATAACAGTAAATGCAGTTTGCATATAATTAGGCTTCATTTTTTAAATTTTTTGTGCCCATCACAAAGGTGCAATATTGTTTTAAACAAGATGATTGGAAAGAACTGAATTTTTCATATTTTTATGCCTAATTTGGTGCAGAGAAAATGTCAATGTTAAAGTTTACCACGGACACACACACACACACACACAGACAACCGAACACCGGGTTAAAACATAGACTCACTTTGTTTACACAAGTGAGTCAAAAACAAAAAGACACAGAAAAGAGGTTTTATGCAAAAACACGACACGACTCTCCACAAAAAAAGGGGAAAAAAGGACAACAACAAAAAAGACAAAAAAAAGACAACGAACAGAGAGAAGTCCGTCAATACAAAACGAGCACCTGAGCGAAAAGAACAAGGGGGTTGTTGCACTGACGGAGTCACCGAAGCAGGAGATCAAGTGTCCTTCTTCAGCAACATCCCTTTACATTTTCTCACCCTGTTATAACGAGGCGAGAGCTAGTACGTATTGGGGTGAGGTGTGGGTGAGGTGGTTACTAACAAGGTCCGTTGCACCTACGAGTGTGTGTGTGAGGGTGTGTGTGGGGGGGAGGGAGGTGGCGTGCGAGGGGGGGTGGAGCGGAGAAAAAGGTAAAGAGTGCTGCGGGTGGGGGTGGGGGGGTCCGGTGGTAGAATGTTGGGCGTAAAGAAGCATAAAGAACAGCGCACCACTGTAACCTGATCCCAAAGCGGGTTTGAAATAATTTTATAAAGAAAGAAAGAAGGAAGGAAGGAAAAGAAAGAAAAAAAAAGAAGAAGAAAAAAGCAACTCGACTTCCAGCAGGGCCGTTGAATCAGATCAACAATTTATTCAAAGCATTCTTGGCCACTTGTCTGTCAAACACACACACACACACACACACACACACACACACATGAACGCACACACACAGAGACCGACCGAACGACAGACAGGCTGACAAACAAACAGTGAGGAGGCTGATGGTCATAAGCTTTCCGACTGAAATGGACCGAGGAGGGACAGATAGTGGTACCATGACTATGAGTTGGACAAAACCAGCTCCACATTATGTAACCCCTTGACAATAGCTCAACCTTGAAGAAAATTATCGATATTGCTTCAGCTTTCACGGCAGTTCCTACCCATTGTTTACCTGTTCATAATGTGACTTTTTCATGACGTGCATGATACCATGAAGTACACAACTTCAAGTCAATGCTGATTGTGCTACCGATTCATGTCAAATGATCGGTAGGACAAGCCCGGAGCTTCCTTTTTTGAGGAAGTGTCTGGGTTTGCTCCAGTGTACCTGTTGTTTACTTGTACTAATTGTGTGCTAGCAGAACTGGTAGCATAAGCAGCATTGACTTGAAGTTGTGTACCTTGTGAATGGAGAGTTACCACTCTTTACTATTAGTTGATCATATGTTCTCCTGGCCTCATTGTTTATTCATAATCCCACGAGGGGGAAACCCACCTAAACAATTTTGGACATCCTGACCTGTAGACCCAATCCTATATCGGTGAGGTTACACAGAGCCTTCCAGTGACGAGCATATACCTGTCAGCAGGAGTCAAGGGTTTAAAGATGCTTTGAATTCCAGCCATAAACAGGGAGAACTGGTTATACTAGTGAGGCTGGCCACTGACGTGATCAATAAACAAAAAGTAAAAAAAACAAAAAAACAACAACAAAAACAACAGCAACACAACATAGTTTGTTGCAATATTTCGGTTTATCAGCATTCTTCTGGTATAATCATTATTTTATTTGGGCAAGACACTCTCCACCATAACCAAATTCTAGCCCAGCTAGTCAGGATAGCAGATGCCTCCTCTGCTGTTGTGGTGGCTATAGCCGGACACGACTATCATACATATACATACAGGTACTGGTCGACTGAACACGACCGCTCTCTAAGCTTCCCTGCACTGAACATCTCGGCCCACTCTATTCCGCTAGCACACAATTAGTACAAGTAAACAACAGGTACAGTGGAACAAACCCAGACACTTTCCTCAAAAAAGGAAGCTCCGGGCTTGTCCTTCTACCGATCATTTAACATGAATCGGTAGCACAATCAGCATTGACTTGAAGTTGTGTACTTCATGGTATCATGCAAGACTTTCAGTCGCGTCATGAAAAACAGTCACATTACGAACAGGTAAACAATGGGTAAGAACTGCTGTGAAAGCTGAAGCAATATCGATAATTTTCTCAAGGTTGAGCTATTGTCAAGGGGTTACATAATGTGGAGCTGGTTTTGGATGATGGCCAATGGATGGTGGTGATGATGGTGGTGGTGATGGTGGATTATAACAGCAACAATTTCTACAGAAACTGCGAAATAAAACGATGGCTTTTTCAGCTGCTTATATTCTACTACTATACTTCAACATTAACGATCAACACTTTTCTGGCAACTTTTCCGTATCCAGCTGGAGGTCACCAAACAACAGAGTTCATAAAAAGTTAAGGAGCATTTGGGAACTTGCACACTTTGCTGTGAGAAGGCATGGCCGTGAAATGATGCCGACTTTCTGCCAAATAGCGGTGTACACAGACAATGCAATGAGCACCACACATAACCTTGCACGTGCATTAACAAATAGCAAAAAGTGGTAACTCTCTCCATTACACAAGGTATAGCCTCTTTAATCCACATTTCTTCTGTCCTTGCTGCTGTGTGCACATGGCAAATGATTGGTATAAGGACAGGCCCGGCGCTTCCTTTTTTAAGGAAGTGTCTGGGTTTGTTCCAATGTACCTTTTATTTACCTGTGTGCTAGCTGAATCTGTAGCGTAAGCATCACTGACTTGAAGTTGTGTACCTTGTGTGATGGAGAGAGTTACCACTCTTGCACGTGCATTTCCATTCGTTGCGATGTAAAACAACATCTTTCGTTTATAAAATATTTGAATTACTGAAAATTTCACGCTCAAACATCGGTGTTTCAAACGTATTTTACAAGCCGTTCATGGTGTACGTGTGCCTTTTGTGCATTCAGTGAGAGGCCTTTGATGTGCGAAAGGTACCCTCTATAACAATAAATCATCTCTCGAAAATTTTAACATTTCACAAAAAACACGCCTGCTTTTTTGAAGCGGGTCCTTAACTTTTTGTGAAGTCTGTGTATCGGCTTTCTCGGTTACTGACCTCTTCTTTTGTATACTCTTTTTCTTCTTCTTCTTCTTCTTTTTTCACACTCATTATTTTCTTAACCCCTTACAGACGTCCTCCAACAGAAGGGACACAAAGAGTTCCATGCTCAGCAGTGTGTGTGTGTATGTGTGTGTGTGTGTGTGTGTGTGTGTGTATTTGTGCGTACGTGCGTGTTTGTCTTTATGTACGTGGGTGTTTCCACACTGTTTATTTTGGTGTGTGTGTGTGTGTGTGTGTGTGTGTGTGTGTGTGTGTGTATTTTGTGTAGTGCTTGTGCATATGTGAGAGTGTGAGTGTGTACACGTGCGTGCGTGTGTGTGTGTGTAGTATATGTGCACGTGAGTTTGTTTGTGTAATGTGTGATCGATAGACAGAGAGAGAGAGAGGGAGGGGGGAGGAGGAATGGAGTCGGCAGGGTACAGAACTAGGCCGGACAGATTTTTAACTCTCTCCATACGAACGGCGAAAGAGACGACGTTAACAGCGTTTCACCCCAATTACCACCATCAAAATATTGCAAGCGGAAGGCTCTTATACTGAAGAGGTGAATGCTGACAAAGAATACCACAATTCTGACGACGGAAGCTAAAGATTGGGTCATTGAGACACTCACTGGACATCCGTGGGGTCTGTGTAGAGGAGAAGAGAGGGCTGGCCGTACTGAGTGAGTTAAACCGGTAGTGAAAGCAGACAGGTTCCAGATAAAGCAGGAGCGGGAGGGGGGCACAGAGGGCGTCAAGGTGCACCCTCAGCCCCCCCCCCCCCCCCCCCCTTGCTCCCCAACTCCCTCCAGTCCCCTGACCACCCCCACCCCCCCCACACACCCCACCTGTGCCATTGCCGATCGGCTGTAAATCTCTTCAGGCCTACACTCCTTCGTCCCCCGCGTCTACACCTAATTAAATTATGGGCAACAGCTTCTCTCAGGTAATAGGCAGTGCATGCAGCAAATAACGGTGCGAGCTCGGTGTTTTCTAAGTTGACGCCGGCTTTTTTTTTTTTTTTTTTTCCTTGGGTGACGTGACACAACTTGCAGCTAGTAATTATCATCACACCAGTTAGAGTGTTCGTAACTTCAACGAAGGCTGGTACGAGCTGTCTGTTAAGTAGATGGTTTATCTTGGATGATACGACTTGCAGCGTATATTAGTAGGACTTTGGGGTAACAGAAACGAAGGCTCTATTGATCATAACTACACTAGGATTAAGACTGATCACATTAAAAGGATTAGTCTTCAATAATGAATCGGCATAAAGGGACTTGTGTGTGGGTGGTTGGGTGCTGCATCGCACATATGAAAGAAAAATATCAGTGAAGATAGCCTTCATCGACATCATCTAAATCCGGTCTTGTGTAGCTAAAATGCCGTGACTTTGCATTCATAAAAAAAACATATGTAACTGTGATAATAGCGACGAAAAAAAGAAGAAAAATTACCAGCTAGATAATTATGCATCGACAGAAACGAATCCAAAATATAATTTTCCTTTTTATTATTGATTTTATTATCATTTTTTGATACATGTGGCCGAGTGGCAATACGCTCAACTAGGCAACGAGTTCCCACGCGTTCAAGTTCCATGTACGGACCGGGGTATTTACTCCCTTTTCTATCAGAGTGGTGATCGGGGTGGCAGTCTTTCGGATAAGACGATACACCGAGGTCCCTTTGTGCAGCAAGCACTTTGCGCACGTAAAATAACCCACGGTATCAAAAGGGTTGTCCTTGGTGAAAAGTCAGTAGAATAGTTCACTTTGGTACTGGAACAGTTAATACACATGCAGACAGAACGAAAAGGGAAAAAGGTGGCTCTATACTGGGGCGACGTGCTCTTCCCGTGGAGTGCAACCCAAATTTCACACAGAGTAAATCTGTTGTGAAAAAAAAGTCATACAATACAATACAATAGTTCTACGTCATGCACGAACTGGAGAAGGCTATAGCCCGTAGTATCGAAGGGAAACGTAGTAGGCCTACAAGTAGTCTTGAGTGCCCCATAGCATTCTACTGCTAACCGATGGTGCCTCCCCGTGTCCGGAGGCGCGTATTCTATTTGTCGTTTCTTGAACACGACGTGAGATTGTCTACTAATGCTTGGAAAGCAAAGCAAAACAAACAAACAAACATACAAAAAAGTGATGCATGGTTGGGGGCTCAATCAGTTGAGCCTACAGCGCGATGTACAATTTTGCGATGTACAAATGTTTTCGTAGTTTGAAACAAAGATACCCAAACATGTAAATGGATATTTTTCGTTGCCTATATAAATTTGACATCTCGTCGCTTTAGTGGTGTCGGGATAGTGTAAGATACGTTCCCCCATGGCATCCCCCCCCCCCCCCCCCCATCTCCTCCCTCCACTATCCTGGCATGATTCTCGGCGTTATCACTATCACTCTAGGTGGGTGTTGATGTTAAACCCGAGTGACTAATCAACTAACGTGATAAAACTGTAATGAGTAAGTCTAAGAGAGAATGCGAAAGTCGAAATAAATGAAAGAAAGAAAGAAAGAAAGAAAGGAGGAAGGAAGCAATGAGGCAGGACAAAAAAGAAGGAAAGAAAAGAAAGAACAGAAATTAAAATGAAACAATACTCTTCTCGTTGCCAAGCATCGTCAACTTGTCTGACCGAAGAGCCTATTATCATGGATAGGCTGTTTCGTCTAACACTGGCAAGAAAAGAAATGGAACCAACCACAGGCCGTTAACAGGCAACGGGACTTCGATCAAGGGGAACTTTTAATCCAATAAGCTATCAGTATCCTCCCTGCGATATATTTATGGCCAGACCGAGTGAACTGGATCAAAAGCACCCACTTAGTGAGACGTCCTGAACCGGAAGAGTCCTCGCTTCCCACCCCTCTCGTCAGAAATGCGCCACGGGAAATTTTCCTGTCAGCCAAACTGATTGCTTTTTCATTCCACTGTATGGCTGCGACTCTGGCTGGAAGACAAATAACTACCTGTTTTGATTGATAAAGTAGTCATGAACTGTATTCTATTGAACTGTATTGTATTGCATTGCATTGCACTGTATTGCATCGCATTGTATTGCATTGATCGTACTGTATTGTAGGAGAGATGCTATTAAAGATTTCCCCTGACACTTTTGGTTATTGTAGGAGGCTGAAATTTGCACATGTATAATAATACACGCCTCAGTAGTACACGTGGTAATTTGCATCTCCGAACTCGCATCAGTTTCTCTTTTACTGGTCGTCCGGACTGGTAGTGTGGATAATCGTACTGGCAGAGATGTTTGTACACTCTAACCTCCACCGTCCTTCAACTTGACTACCATTTCTTTATTATTTATTCCCCCCCCCCTTTTTTTTTCTCTCAAGGCCTGACTAAGCGCGTTGGGTTACGCTGCTGGTCAGGCATCTGCTTGGCAGATGTGGTGTAGCGTATATGGTTTTGTCCGAACGCAGTGACGCCTCCTTGAGCTACTGAAACTGAAACTGAAAACTGGTGCTATAGTGGAGTAAGATGTGATAATGGAGCCAGATGAATGCAGAGTGGTCATCCAGTTTCTGTTCTGAAGAGCCGCGCACAAAGGGAGACGTTCGATGAACTGACAGAGGCTATGGGAAGGATGCCCCATCGTATGACGTAGTCAAGCATTGGAATCGTCAGCTCAGTTGTGGTCGGACATCGTTGGAAACGGCTCCCATTCCCGGGCGACCACAGTCCGCCATTGATGAAGACACCGTACAGATAAGTGGAGGCCGCCATTTTGGAATATAGCCGCATAACCGTTTGCCAACTCGACCAAGATGTCAAGATCAGTATGGGGTTTGTGGAAAAAAATCATCCATGACCATTTGCACATGTGGAAGGTGTCTGCACGATGGATTTCCCCAATTGCTCACACCTTTCCAGAACCAGGAACGAGTCACGTGCTCCCAGGCTCTTCTGGGCATGGACCAAGCGAACCAGGAGGGTCTCTTCGACAGACTAATCACATAGGACGAAACATTGGTCCATCACTCCAACCCAGAGACTAAAGCCCAGTCAAAGCAATGGAATAACTTTGACTCACCACCTTCGAAGAAGGCACATGTCCAACCCTCGGCGGGAAAGGTCATGCTCCAGGTCTTCTGGGACCAGCGTGGAGTAGTGATGATTGATTTCCTGGCAAAGGATGCCACAATTACCGGGACATACTACGCTTGATTGCTGCAGAAATTGCAGGAGGCCATCAAAACGAGAGGCGTGGCATGGTGACCTAAGG
>NC_134879.1:11654817-11659817 GCF_041734735.1 Babylonia areolata
TTTAACACCCCCTCGCACCCCACCCCCACACACCCACACCCTCCCACCACCACCCCACACAAACACACACTCCCCTCCCTCTACCAGGATACCACAACAGACACGATTCAACGAAAACCACCCTGAACAACCACGACGACATTAACAATGCCACAAACGGTGATCACAAGCAACCGAAAGCCACCCCCAAGCCAGCCCCCAAGTCGAACCGTGTGACCCGCACAATTACATTACGCAACAGCAACGCAAAACAGAAAGAAGAAGAAGTAGTAGAAGAAGAAGAAGAAGTTAGGAATTAAACAGTCTCTTTTGTGTTAGGCGAGGTGTCGGGTTCTGCCTTTAATGGCTAATGAGCGATGACGGACTCACAATGAAGAGAGCGTGTGAACTCAGGAAGCCGCGTGCTCTCACCGCGTCGTGCACGATCAGTTCAGACTGACTCGTTGTGGAGAGTTGTTGAGTGCTTTTGTTTAGTCCATGGGGTTTGGGGTTTTGGGGGTCGGTGGTGCACAAGGTGGGGAGGATGGGGAGTGGGGGGAGGGGGGAAGGGGGGGGGGCAAAGAGAGAGATCATGCGTTATCATTATGATATCATAATTGCTATCATTATGACAATTATGATGATGATGATGATGATTAGGTTATTGTTTTGAAAAGGCAAGCAGCATCAAGACAAAAATCATGCACATACAAGCAAGCATGCATGCAAGCGTGAAAACACACAGACACACTCACAAGCACACACACACAAACACACACACTATCATAAAGTGATAAATGGGTGTATGGAGATCAAGAGGTTAAAGTAAGAAACAGCTACAAGTGTCTGAGCATGACCTTTTCAACTAAACTGTTGATTAGCTCAGTTTTTGAAGATATAATCATGTTCGACGGCAAAACATGGGGTCAGTCTTCTGCGTTCACTAGTATGCACACGAGTGGGCT
Source organism: Babylonia areolata (assembly GCF_041734735.1). Lineage (NCBI taxonomy): Eukaryota > Metazoa > Mollusca > Gastropoda > Neogastropoda > Buccinidae > Babylonia > Babylonia areolata. The sequence continues at coordinate 11,655,762 of NC_134879.1, forward strand.
TTTACGTGTATGACCGTTTTTACCTCGCCATGTAGGCAGCCATACTCCGTTTTCGGGGGTGTGCATGCTGGGTATGTTCTTGTTTCCATAACACACCGAACGCTGACATGGGTTACAGGATCTTTAACGTGCGTATTTGATCTTCTGCTTGCATATACACACGAAGGGGGTTCAGGCACTAGCAGGTCTGCACATATGTTGACCTGGGAGATCGTAAAAATCTCCACCCTTTACTCACCAGGCGCCGTCACCGTGATTCGAACCCGGGACCCTCAGATTGACAGTCCAACGCTTTAACCACTCGGCTATTGCGCCCGTCCAAGGGGTCAGTCAAATAATCAAATCAATGAGACGACTAAATTCAGTAGATGTCACATTATTCTGGAAACTGATTCACATATTTTAGAGCCTGTTCTGACTAACGCTGCTGAAGAGTGGGGTTCAGAAGATACTGTAAGTATTGAAAATGTACACACGTTTGCAATGACGACAACTCTAGGCCTTCCACCACATTCCCCAAATAAACTCATTTTCGAAGAAACAGTTAGGTATCCCTAATATGTTATAGCAGCCGTAAAATGCATAAAATCTGGATGAAACTCATAAGACTTCCAATGTCAAGACTGAACAGACAAGCTTACGAAATGCTCTTAATACAACATAATAACAGTGACGAAAACCGGGTAACAAAAGTGAAGGACGTATAAACAGTGAATGGTTTTGCCGATACTGTCTGGTTGAGTCAGGCTGTTGGTTGCGAAGAAAGTTTTGTTATTGGATTTAAAGAAAGACTTATTTCCTGTTTCCAGCAGAACTGTCATGAAATGATAGAATCTGGAGACAAATACCAGTGGTACTTTTTTTTTTTCAAAGATGCACTTGGTCCAGAACAGTACTTAACGTCAATATTGAATAAAAGACTTAGGACTAACTTAATGAAATTTCGCATAAGACTGTGTGGTATAATGAATCATAAACATTGGTATATGACAGGAGAACCAGATGAAAAGTAATGTCCAGTTTGTGAAGAGGCAGCTGAAGACGAGGAACATTTTCTTTTCTCTTGAAAAGGGATACAGCGAAATGGGTCAAAGTTTCTTTCTCTCTCTTTTTTTTTATAGAAAATATTACAGGCAAGAGAGAACGCCATCAAAGAAATATTATCTTCCAGAGATATTCTAAAACTGAAGGCCTTGTCAATGTATATAGCAAAATCTCTTAATTAAACGAATGCATCATTAAACCAAGTCAATAATGAACAAGTACACTGATTATATGGATCAATATACATTCTTTTTCTCTTAAATATTGTATTTGATATTACATGTTCACGTCCACTTTGTTTATATGTTCTCCCTTTGACTGATGGGTCCCATAAGCCTTTGTCAAATAAAACAATTGTTCTTGTTCTCTCTCTCTCTCTCTCTCTCTCTCTCTCTCTCACCCTTCTTGTTAATGATTACAGCAGAATTAGTAAAGATGTTTTAATACAGTTTACTATGCTTCGGTCATTTCTTATAGGTAGTAAAGTACACTCAGATAAAACGATCTGAGAGCTCAATTTTTGTGTCAGTAAGGATACCTAGTTAAACGCATTTTTTTTGATAGTTATATGTGCTCGATTGTGGACAACGAGAAGACTAAAGAACAACAACTACTACAGCAACAACAAGACTAAACAATGACGTCGACAACAACAACGAAAACAAAACGATAATAACAGCAACAACTAAACGATAACTGCGACAGCAACCCTCACTACCATACTACTAAAAGTATCCAGGTTAAACAATGTGGTCGGCCATCAAGCAAAACAGAAATTAGTCATCCTCTAAACCATCCCCTCCACCACCCAATATCCCCGCCCCCTATCCCCTATCATCCTGACAACGGGGGGAAAAAAAGAAGAAAACAACACCACCATGCAATTACCAGACGACCAAGAAACAAAACAAAAACACCAACACACTCAACAAAATACACATCTTGTAACCTGTACTGTTACCACCCCACCACACCAACCAACCACCCCAAAACAAATATCCCCTACCATGCCTCGCCTCCACCACTTAAACCCTTTCATCCACCTCATCCTCCCACCCGCATGACAGCGGGCAAGAAGACAACACCCCACCCCCTAACAACCAAACGACCAGGAAACAAAGACACCAACACACTCAACAAAACACTACATCTTCTAACCTGTGTTGTTACTATCCCATCATACCAACCAGCTACCCCACAACAAATAATCTCCACCCCACCCCTCTTCACCCGCCTGACAATGGAAAGAAGACATCACCACCACCACCACCACCACCACCATCCACACCCCCTGCAACCAGACAACCAGGAAACAAACACACTCCACAAAACACACGTCTCCTGACCTGTACTGTTAACACCCCCATCATACCAAGCAGCCATCCCACGACAACTAATCCTTGTTCCGCCACGCCCCCTAACCTTCCTCCACCTTTTCCGACACAATGATTGGGTTGAATGCCACCACACACACACACACACACACACACAAACATACACACATTGATCAAAGCGGCTTCCAGTGAGTTCTGAGTTCATTTTTCTTTTTTCTTTTTTTGTGCAGTTCAACCTGCAGAGGGCGAGGACTTGAATCGCCCCCTCCCCTTCCCCCACCCCCCTTTTAGCCCCTTCTCTCCAGCCTCCTCTCACCTTCCTTCAACCACCATTGTCACGTGACAACTCTCCCCTCGCGCTGTCCCGTTTCCTTAAAACAACAACACCAAACAAATAAACAAACAAACAAAAACCCAACAACAACTTCAACAAATAAACCAACAAACCAGACCACCACAGGTGTGAACTATGCCACCATCTCCCCCTTCGTCTTTTTTTGCCTTTTTTTTTCTTCCCCTTTTTTAAAGCCCCCTCTTCACAGCTGATCTTTCTGGTCGCTGCTGTCATCAAGGTGTGTGTGTGTGTGTGTGTGTGTGTGTGTGTGGCTAATGACAGTGTTTTCCATATACACGGCCTTCAAAGAATGTCTTGGCCAAAGCTCACCTCTTTGACCCTGCATTCCTGACAGACGCGACCTTCCACCTACTGTCAGACAGACACTTTACTTACTAACTCCCCCCCAAGTCATGCTGGTCTGTTTTCTAGGGGAATTGTTTCGTTAATTATATCGCCTGATCACCCGTGTTGCCACAGGCCTCGCTGCCAGGACGGGTGGGCACGGTTCACACGTGTGGTTGTCCTGGTTTGCTTCCTTCCTTTCTTGGCAATGCCCACATTTCTTCCCCTGCGCTCGCCCCTTTAGAAGACGGAAAAAGTTGAAATGAAATTATGGTGCTTAGAGCCTCGCCGACGACTAAGGCCATCTCAAGGCTATCGCCACGTTAATAACTACTACAAGGGTAAAAAAAACAAAACAATTAAAACGAATCACCACTTCAAACTTTCCACTCAAAGTTTAAAAAAAAAAAATTCCACAGTTTAAAACCTTCAAATCTGATTAAAAATGTCCACTTCTTTCAAGAAGTCCATCAGCGCCCACGGAGGGACATCACGAAACAAGGTCTTCAAAGAAACCGCCGTGTAATGTCTGTGTCTAACGTCATGCAGATCCCAACAGTCAAGGAGCACGTGTTTCACGGTGAGAGGCTCATCACAGGGAATACATCGAGGGGCTCTTCCCCCTTTAACAAGTAAGAATGAGTAAAAAAAAAAAAAAGTGTGACCCGCATGCAGTCTGCACAGCACAGACTCCTCCTTTCTGTTCTTCATCCCTGAAGGGAGGGTCTCTTTTAGGTCTGGACGGATCTGGAAGAGCTTGCTGTCCGGAAAAAGTTGCAAGTTGGTTAAAAAAAACAAAAAAACAACAACATTGTTATATATATACGTATATACTCTACATTTCTTCCCATCCGCTCTTTGACTGGCCTTCTTTACGTCTCTTGACAGGGGAAGAAATGTAAACTTATCATAATGTTATTAACCAATTTACAACCTTTTTCGCCTTCGGAACGAAAGCAAAAGGAAAGAACACCGGGGAAGAAATTTGATGTGGACATT
>NC_134879.1:11664817-11694817 GCF_041734735.1 Babylonia areolata
GGGGGGTGGTGTTGGGGGAGGAGGTCGCATGGAGGAGGGGCTGGGTAGTGGGTTTTATTTTGACTCCCTGAGTGTTTGGCAAATACTTGTGAGATGACACAAAAAGGGGGCCTTTTAACAGACTCTTTCTTTCTTCTCTTCGATGAGAGAAAGAGAAAGAGAAACAAAGAGAAAAAAAAAAGAAGAAGAAAGGTGACATTTCGTGTGTCTGTGTGTGTGTTGGGTGTGTTTCTCTTTTATCCCCCTGTTTGTTGCCGTTGTTGGTTTTGGCATTACTGGATGTAGTTGTTGTTATCATTGCTGCCGCTTTCATCTTCTGTTTTTGCTGAAAGATCCACTGTTGGTTGTTCAGAAGCAGCATCAGTGGATGGCTGCAGCAACTTGACGGCAACGACTGAGGGAAACAGTATATCCCGCGCTCCATCATTTATCATAGACAGCGGGAGCACCAGAGCAGCTGGTGAGCCTCACAGAGTAGTCTGAGAATAATAATGAGAGTGTGAGGAGGAGGAAGAAGAGGAAGAAGATAAGGAAAAGAATAGAAGAAGAAGAAGGAGGAGGAGGAGGGGTTGGAGGAGGAAGAAGAAGAAGAAACAGAAGCAGAAGAAGAAACGGAAAAAAGAAGGAGGAGGAGGAGGAGGAAGAAGAAGAAGCAGAAAAAGAAGAAGAAACGGAAGAAGAAGAAGTAGAGGAAAAAGAAGAAGAGGGCGAGGAAAAAGAAGAGGTGAAGAAAAAGGTGATGAAGATGAAGAGGAAAAGGAATAATAACGACCAACACAAACATGCTTTCAGTTTCAGTTTCAAGGAGGCGTCAAAGCGTGTGGATTAATCCATATACGCTAAACATCTGCTGTAAAAAAAAAAAAATCAGAAAAGGAAGGGGGCGAGGAGGAAGGAGCAGACGCGCGACATACACATTGATTTAATGCACTGGACAATCCTTGAGGACAAGAACGATGATGGCGAAGAAGAAAAATAATAAGAAGATGATGATGATGATGATGATGACGATAATGATGACAATGGATGATGATGATGATGATGAAAAATTGCGACATTTTGCCTCGCTAAATTCTTTTAAACCTGCTTTGAAAAAAATCTTTTTATAACAACAAAAGTTTTCCAGTACTGGTGTTGGTATCATTTGGTCGCAAATAAAATGCGTGTTTTAGTGTATAGAAACCGTTTTTCTATTTGTGCGTGGCGGGATACTTGCGAGTGTCCGGCCATTCGTGCGTGTGTGCGTCCTTGTGTGGGTGATGTTCCATAGGGCATCGTGAGTGGGTGGGTAGTTGTTCAATGAAGGTACTGTTCGTGGGTGCATTCTGGCACGTGTTTCTGTGTGAGATGGGAGGGTGGGCGTATGGGGTGGAGGGGGAGGAGAGGGGAGAACGAAATGTAAAGGGCTTTGAGCAGTATTTCTGCAGAAATCGCGCTATATGAATATCCACTGTCATCATCATCATCATCATCATCATCATTATTATTATTATTATTATTGTTACCGTGCCGTGAGACAGAGAAACAAAGTGACAAAAGACGGGTAAAAACCGAACAAACTATAAATAGCGTTTTTTTTTAATCAGGACACGCAGAAATAAATAAAATAACAACATAATTCACAGTGACCGATAGTTTCAGCTTTTCACTCAAAAAGACGCAGCAAACAGCGAAGACATAGCGGAAATGTTTTCTGATTAGCATGTCTTTAAGTTCAGAGGCACGACGCCACCACTCTACTAATGAGTAAGCAAATAAATAAATGAACTGGTAAACAAACAGATCGTATCTTACATGTTTCCTCTTCACAAAGGCAACACAACAAAAACAGCAAGCAAACAAACACCACTATCACAACAGCAACAACAAAGATGTAGACTGCGAAAAACATTTTTTTTTTTTTTAAGGACTGAAAGCGAACTGTTTTTCTTTGCTAAAATGTTTGTCGTTTGTTTTACTGAACTTTCAGAGATGCTCGCTTTTGTTTGCCGATAGATTTCACCAAACAAGTTAAAATGGACGTTCCAAGGAAAAGAAAGTGGTGACCAAATTTCTTGAATAAATAAAAAGAAGCCAACAACAGCAGCAATTATATACATATAAAAAAAAAATACGGAATTCGCTGAAAAACTAACGTTTTCTCTTTCTGCCCGCATAAGTTATGACGCTAAAATTCTTGCCGTTCTGGGTCCAATTGTTAGGTAAAGAGACCCATCAAAATAAAATACACGGCGTCAACAAGCAAAACAACCAAAATGAAACAGCAGATTAATAATACAAACAAACAAAAAAATCGTCATTACAATATTAGGGGTGTGGGGGGTGGGGAATCTTATCTCTCTCTCCCTCCCTCCCTCCCTCCCTCACACACACACACACACACACACACACACACACACACACACACACACACACACACACTTTATCACCCTTGTTTTCTCAAACAACAGCATGTTTCGATGATGTTTGTTCAAATCAACCATCCACAACAATAACATAGTCACCAAACCACCACAAGCAAACATTCACCGTACCAGTTGACTCGATCATTACTGTAGGTATAAACACTACGTGGACTGATTCCTCCCAATTAATCACACCAATACAAGGCCACGTGACATCTGATGCAAAAGTAACCCATGCGGATTATGTTGCCCCTAACGTCTTTTTTTTCAAACCAGAAGCTTTATCATCGTCTTTTGCTGGGACTGTTTCGTTGTTTTGGTGTATGCCCCGGCTTTCGTCTATGACTCACATAGACGTACACACCTACTCACACACACACACACACACACACACACACACACACACTGTCAGGAATTGTTTGGGGATAAAAGACAAGATATATTTGGGATTAAAAAAAAAGAAAAAAAAAAGAAAACAAAGAAAGTTAAATACGTCTGAGCTGTATGGCCTTGCTCTCAGACAGCAACAATGCCAGCTATTGTTTCTCTCCGTCTCTGTCTGTCTGTCTCTCTTTCTCTTCTCCTCTCTCCCTCTCCCCCCCCCCCCCCCCACTCTCTCTCTCTCTTCTTCTCAGCTCATACTTTCTCTCTTGTTTCACCAGTTAGTAAACATTTTCCTTTCTGCGGTAATCTTCTGTCTGGCAGGGGGAGGGAAGAGGTAAATACGATGAATGAGAGAGACACAGGGTAAGGTAATCTGCGACAGCACGGAAGGGAGGGAGAGGAGATGGGGGGGGGGGGGGGAGGTGGTGAACAGGACAACAACAACAACAACAACAAAATGTGGGGTACCAGAAGACGAAGAAGAAATTGGTTTGGCTTACCTGAAAATTGTTGTGTTTTCTTCTTTTCAGTTGGTAGCTCATAGTTTCTCTCTTGTTTCACCAGTCAGTAAACATTTTCCTTTCTGCGGTAATCTTCTGTCTGGCAGGGGGAGGGAAGAGGTAAATACCACGAAGGAGAGAGAGACACAGGGAAAGGTAATCTGCGACAGCACGGAAGGGAGGGGGTGAGGGGGGGGGGGGGTAGGGAGGTGGTGAACAGGACAAAAACAAAAACAAAATGTTGGGTACCAGAAGACGAAGAAGAAATTGGTTTGGCTTACCTGAAAATTGTTGTGATTTCTTCTTTTCAATTGGTCAAACGTCTGTGAAAACAGAATCCAAGCAGCAGGTAGCGAGCGTCCCCGCCGCACGCAACCTAACAGTCCTCAGTTCTGTCTCATCCTTTAACTCACAAGGTTTGACATGTGTGTGTAGTTTTTTGCGAAGGTCAGGCAGGTATCTGCTCCTCTCTCTTGTTTAATTTTTTGTTGTTGTCCAAAGCAGTTGTGCTATGGTGTACATTGATCAGTCCGCACACTTGACACCTCCTCGAAACTGAAACTGAAACCTCTCTCTCTCTCTCTCTCTCTCTCTATATATATATATATATATATCATTCATAGCTGAACATTCCTCAATTCTGTCTAATTCTAATTTTTAGTTTTTTCCCCTCGTAATGTTTATGTAATCTAAACAGTGTTCTGCTTAACCATCTTAAACGTTCTCATCTAAACCAAATTTGTCATATTTGTGATCTCAGTGATAAACTTCCGTCGACAAACTCAGTACGAAACAATCGCGGCAACTTTCGCTCTTACAAGGGCAAGCAACCTCGAACAATTGTTGCTTCCCATCAGCTGGCAAGACTTCTTCTTCTTCTTCTTCTCCTTCTTCTCCTCCTCCTTTAACCCTTTGAAGAATCAGTATGGCGCCGCACAAAAGAACTCTCTACCAGTTTCCCCCAAGGTCTGTCGATTGTGTATCAAATCCTCGGTTTCTGCAAATAGTTTTCCTGTCCATTCTGCAATAGTTCCAGTCCATCGAAAAAAAAAAAAAAAAACAAGCAAAATATGCAGGGTAACGAAAAGAAAAGACTCGAAAACAATCAACAACAACCTCAGCTGACGAATCTCTTTTGATTGGGATCGTCGCTGCAGGTCCATAATACGAAACGAGAAAAGACTTGACAATCTGCGTATGTACGTGGGATCTAAAAATACAGGTACATTGTTTTCGTTGCTAAACGCGTGGCTTTGCGGCGACGTTAGGCTAGAGGCCATTATCATCAGGAGATTAGGCGTGCAGTGATAATTACTGAACTGTTGCTCCTGGGGTCACGAGACATCATCCACTCTGTGTGTGTGTGTGTGTGTGTGTGTGTGTGTGTGTGTGTGTGTGTATATATATAATTATATATATATGTATATATATATATATAGAGAGAGAGAGAGAGAGAGAGAGAGAGAGAGAGAGAGAGAGAGACTGACAAAATCAGTGCCATGAGACCCAACCTTTAGAAGCACCAATGTGGAAAGGTTGGGAGACGGGAGGAAGGAGGTTCAACCTGTGTAGTGGGGGTAGCACTGTTTCCACAAAACATGCAGCAAGCAAGACAGACAGACAGACAGACAGACAGACAGAAACAGTGACACAGACACAGAGACTGAGACAGCAGTGCTATTTTGGACCTTGATGTCATTGAGTATCCACGCGGTGTGAACTTTCTCACGGTCGTTTCACAGTGAAAGAGCTATTACCAAAGGTGATCGGCGCTGTGCTGTGTGTTAGTGGCTGAACCGTTATCGGAGTACAGGAGATTGTATTTTGCCGTGGTGTGTTTGGTGGTCACGTTATTCAATGCCTGCGTGTGTGTGCGTGTGCGTGTGTGTGTGTGTGTGTGTGTTCAAAGGGAGAGATGGGAAAAGGGAAGGGAAGAGAGGGGGAGAGAAGGGGAGGGGGAGAGATGGGGGGAAAAGAGGAGATAGTTTGGGGGGCGGGTGGGGGGAGGGGGGGAGCGGGGGAAGGAAAGAGAGAGAGTGAGAGTGGAAGAGCGGTAGGACAGAGGCAGAGAGGAACAAAGAGAGGGAGAGGCAGAGAGAGGAAGGACAAGGAGGGAAGAGGGAGACGAGATACATAGAGAAGAAGAAGAAGAAGAAGAAGAAACAGAGGCCATAACCACATTTCTTCCGCTCCTCTCCTGTGTGTAACTGGCGGAGTGAACGTCCACGCCTTGTGAACACTAGTCATTCCGTCTGGAGGGTAAAAAAATTGTGGATATTGCCGAGACACATGACTTACAGGTAGAGAGACACAGAAACATGGAGAGAGAGAGAGAGAGAGAGAGGAGGGCAAGAGAAAGGGAGGGAGAGACATGGAGACAGACAGAGACAGAGAGAGGCAGAAAGGCAGACAGAGACAGACGAAGATTTCAAACGTCGCCAACAGACTGACAGAGAAAAAGAAAGAAACAGGAGAGAGTGAGACAGAAACAAAGATGCAGACAGACAGACAGAGAGACAGAGACGGAGACAGACAGACGGACTGGCACATAGAGAGAGACAATGACAATGACAAATGTTTTATTGAGGGTAAAATGGATAAGCTGGAAGCTTCTTTACACCATGCCCTCACACACGCATACACACACATACATACATTGTAATAAATGAAATAAGTATGAATAATAAATGACATAGAAAAAACCAAATAGATAATAATAGTCACATAAATGGATGAATCAAAGACTACAATTACGGAAACATGAAAATCATACAAAACATTGCCACATGAAAAGAGAGAGAGAGAGAGAGAGAGAGAGAGAGAGAGAGAGAGAGAGAGACAGACAGACAGACAGACAGACAGACAGACAGAGAGAGAGGGAGAGAGAAGACACGCACACAGACAACATGCAGTGCTATTTTGGACCTTGATGTCATAGTGTCTCCACGCGGTATGAACTTTCTCACGCTCGTTTCACAGCGGACGGAGTATCATTTACGTGCTCCGGTACAGAAAAGGACCACTGTGATCCAATCGGCCTTGTCAGTGTGCTGTGGTCGGTGGGTTGCCGCGTGCGCAACAGCCTGAGTTGGACTTCAGTCTGAGGGTCCTAGGTTCGATCCCCTGTCACAGCCTCACCAAAGGATGGGAGATTTCTTTCCCATAGCCCACATTAACTCTTTCCATACGAACGGCGAAAGAGACGACGTTGACAGCGTTTCACCCCAATTACCATCATCAAAATATTGCAAGCGGAAGGCTCTTATACTGAAGACGTGAATGTTGACAAAGAATACCACAATTCTGACGACGGAAGCTAAAGGTTGGGTCATTCAGACACCCACTGGACATCCGAGGGGTCTGTGTAGAGGAGAAGAGAGGACTGGCCGTACTGAGTGAGTTAACAATAGATGTGCAGAATTGCTTGTGTCTGAACACCTTTCGTGTGTATACGCCATGCTGAAGATCAAGTACGCATGTTAAAGATCCTATAATCCATGTCGGAAGGAACGGATTTGGTCTCTCCTTCCAGTGCTGAGTCCCCAGTGGATGAATGTACTGCCCCGATGGCCGTAAAAATGCTGTGGGATCTTTAACGTTTTCAACCTTCAACCCAAGTCACCATCAGGTGGGTTATGGACAGACATCCAGGGCACACCCGGGTACTCCATTAACATAACCTTTACAGAACCAAACTCCAAACCATGAGAGAGACAGAGATGGACAGAGACAGAGAGAGAGAGAGTCGGACAGACATACAGCGACAGAGAGACAGACAGAGAGACGGAGGAGACAGAGACAGACACAGAGACTCGGACAAAGATACATAGACAGAGACAGAGAGAGAGAGACACAGAGAGAGACAGAGAAAGAGAGACAGACAGAGAGACAGAGAAAGAGAGACGGTGAGAGAGACAGAGACAGACACAGTGAATTGGGGGGGGGGGGGGGGGGGGGGGCGGGGTATTTGGGGTTTTTTTTTTGCAGACCTGACGTAACAAGCCACCGCGTAAAATAAAACGGGCGCTGCGTGAGAAAGGCTGGCTCCAGTCTATTCTCATCAAACCATCCACCACCTCCTTCCTGCTCTTCCCCTTGCCCACTTCCTCCACACACCCCCTCCCATATTCTCTCTGCCCCCTCCTCCACCACCTCCTTCCTGCTCTTCCCCTTGCCCACTTCCTCCACACACCCCCTCCCATATTCTCTCTGCCCCCTCCTCCACCACCGACGCCAACATATTATACATGTCTGATCTCTGTCATCCTCATATATTAGCCTACTTTCCATTAAAAGTTATTGCCAATTACCCCTGTTATCAGCGTTCGGTATGATGGCAGCATCTCTATTTTTTTTTTTTTCCCCACGTTCATCTCAGTCTGCCTGTGCGTCTGCATGCTTGATCTGTGCCTCCTCCCTCCCTCCTCTCCCCTCCCTCCCTCCCACTTCCCATCTCTCTCGCTTGTTCTCTCTGTTGCACACACACACGCACGGACGCAGGCGCGCGCTCACACACACACACACACACACACACACACACACACGTACCCACAGCACATGCATACATACACAAAAATCACATTATACAAAGCTATCAATGAACTTTCCTCTGAATCTTTAGGCATCGCGACACCAACAGATTAAAATAAAAAAGCCTTATTTCAATGTGTTACACATATACACAGCACATACGTACAAATATACATACACAAAAATCACATTTTACAAAACTATTTCAAAACTTTCCTCTGAATCTTTAGGCACGATGACACCAACTGATTAACAACGAAAAAGGGCGTAATTTCGATGTGTTCAATGAGAACCTATTAGAGCTTAACATAAAGCCACAACAAAAACACCCAGTATCCTGTCAAAACGGGGCTTAATTTTCAATGAAAATCCATAAGAGATTAACACAAAACCACAACAAAAACACCCAATACCCTGTCAAAACGGGGCTTAATTTTCAATGAAAATCCATAAGCGATTAACACAAAACCACAACAAAAACACCCAGTATCCTGTCAAAACGGGGCTTAATTTTCAATGAAAATCCATAAGAGATTAACACAAAACCACAACAAAAACACCCAATACCCTGTCAAAACGGGGCTTAATTTTCAATGAAAATCCATAAGAGATTAACACAAAACCACAACAAAAACACCCAATACCCTGTCAAAACGGGGCTTAATTTTCAATGAAAATCCATAAGCGATTAACACAAAACCACAACAAAAACACCCAGTATCCTGTTAAAACGGGGTTTAATTTTCAATGAAAATCCATAAGCGATTAACACAAAACCACAACAAAAACACCCAACACCCTGTCAAAACGGGGCTTAATTCTCAATGAAAATCCATAAGCGATTAACACAAAACCACAACAAAAACACCCAATACCCTGTCAAAACGGGGCTTAATTTTCAATGAAAATCCATAAGCGATTAACACAAAACCACAACAAAAACACCCAGTATCCTGTCAAAACGGGGCTTAATTTTCAATGAAAATCCATAAGAGATTAACACAAAACCACAACAAAAACACCCAATACCCTGTCAAAACGGGGCTTAATTTTCAATGAAAATCCATAAGCGATTAACACAAAACCACAACGAAAACACCCAATACCCTGTCAAAACGGGGCTTAATTTTCAATGAAAATCCATAAGCGATTAACACAAAACCACAACAAAAACACCCAGTATCCTGTCAAAACGGGGCTTAATTTTCAATGAAAATCCATAAGCGATTAACACAAAACCACAACAAAAACACCCAGTATCCTGTTAAAACGGGGTTTAATTTTCAATGAAAATCCATAAGCGATTAACACAAAACCACAACAAAAACACCCAATACCCTGTCAAAACGGGGCTTAATTTTCAATGAAAATCCATAAGAGATTAACACAAAACCACAACAAAAACACCCAATACCCTGTCAAAACGGAGCTTAATTTTCAATGAAAATCCATAAGAGATTAACACAAAACCACAACAGAAACACCCAATACCCTGTCAAAACGGGGCTTAATTTTCAATGAAAATCCATAAGAGATTAACACAAAACCACAACAAAAACACCCAATACCCTGTCAAAACGGGGCTTAATTCTCAATGAAAATCCATAAGAGATTAACACAAAACCACAACAAAAACACCCAATATCCTGTCAAAACGGGGCTTAATTTTCAATGAAAATCCATAAGAGATTAACACAAAACCACAACAAAAACACCCAGTATCCTGTCAAAACGGGACTTAATTTTCAATGAAAATCGATAAGCGATTAACACAAAACCACAACAAAAACACCCAGTACCCTGTCAAAACGGGGCTTAATTTTCAATGAAAATCCATAAGAGATTAACATAAAGCCACAACAACAGCAACAAATCAGTAGAGGCCTAATTTTAATGTGTTCAATGAAAACCTATAAGAGACTAAGATAAAGCTACAACGAAAAACTCATTACCCTGTCAAAAAGGGGCCTAATTTCAATGTATTCAATGAAAAGCTATAAGAGTTTAAGTTAAAGCCACAACGAAAAACTCAGTACCCTACTAAAACGGGGCCTAATTTCAATGTGTTCAATAAAAACGTAAAAGAGATTAACATAAAGCCACACTGAACAACAACACTCAGTACCCTGCCAAAATGAGGCCTAATTTCAAAGTGCTGAATGAAAACCTACAAGAGGTTAACATAAATCCACAACGAAAAACTCAGTACCCTGTGAAAAAGGGCCTAATTTCAAGGAAAAACTATAAGAGATTAACATAAATCCACAACGAAAAACTCAGTACTCTGTGAAAAAGGGCCTAATTTCAATGAAAAACTATAAGAGATTAACATAAATCCACAACGAAAAACTCAGTACCCTTTGAAAAAGGGCCTAATTTCAATGAAAAACTATAAGAGATTAACATAAATCCACAACGAAAAACTCAGTACCCTGTGAAAAAAGGCCTAATTTCAATGAAAAACTATAAGAGATTAACATAAATCCACAACGAAAAACTCAGTACCCTGTGAAAAAAGGCCTAATTTCAATGAAAAACTATAAGAGATTAACATAAATCCACAACGGAAAACTCAGTACCCTGTGAAAAAAGGCCTAATTTCAATGAAAAACTATAAGAGATTAACATAAATCCACAACGGAAAACTCAGTACCCTGTGAAAAAAGGGCCTAATTTCAATGAAAAACTATAAGAGATTAACTCTCTCCATACGAACGGCGAAAGAGACGACGTTAACAGCGTTTCACCCCAATTATCACCATCAAAATATTGCAAGCGGAAGGCTCTTATACTGAAGAGGTGAATGTTGACAAAGAATACCACAATTCTGACGACGGAAGCTAAAGGTTGGGTCATTCAGACACCCACTGGACATCCGAGGGGTCTGTGTAGAGGAGAAGAGAGGACTGGCCGTACTGAGTGAGTTAACACAAATCCACAACGAAAAACTCAGTTCTCTGCTTTCCCCGCATGTGACAGACAGACAGACACGAATCAGCAAGGCCCATTGCATTTGTTTTCTCTCTCATCTCAAGTGCGTGGGAAAGCTGCAAGAGAAGATCATGAAACAAGATAGCGGAAGGTGTGGGGGTGTGAGAGTGTGGGCGTGTGCATTTGTGTGTGTGTGTGTGTGTGTGTGTGTGTGTGTGTGTGTGTGTTTGCAGTTGTCCATGTGTCCGCGTGTGTATGGTTGTGTGTACGTGTGCAGTTTTCTGCATGTTTGTATTGTAGCTTTCTGTGTGTGTGTGTGTGTGTGTGTGTGTGTGTGTGTGTGTGTGTGTGTGTAGTTTTGTGCATGTGTATGTGTAGTTGTGTGTGTTTGCGTGCGGGCGTGCATGTGTATGTGTGTGTGTGTGTGTGTGCAGTTCTGTGCATGTGTGTGTGTGGTTGTGTGTGTGTGTGCGCGTGTGTGCAGTTCTGTGTATGTATATGTGTAGTTGTGTGTGTGCGCGCGCGCGTGTGTATGTGTGCGTGTGTGTGTGTGTGTGTGTGTGTGTGTACGCAGTCCGCACCACCACCACCACCAGCACCTGGGTCCGTCCCATCCCGGCCACGGCAAAAATTGAGGTGACAGCAAAAGAAGGGGGTGGAGATGTGTGTGTGTGTGTGGGGGGGGGGGGGGGGGAGGGGTCTCCCCACCACACTGGGCAGCACACTGTTCGCTGAAGACAAAGTTTTCACACGGCGCACTGTTTGTTTTGACAAATATCGGAAACCCCGCAACGTCCGGGGTCCCTATTCTGGGACATGATGCACACACACACACACACACACACAGAATCACACACACACACACACACACGCACGCACACACAGAATCACACACACACAGACACACACTCACAGAGACAGACTAGATACACACACACACAAAATCACACAGACAAACGCAGCCACACACACACACACTGGCAGGCACACACACACACTGGCAGGCACACACACACACACACACATACGTACGCACGCATGCATGCACACACCCATACGTGCGCACACACATACATACGCACACACACACGCACGCACACACACACACACACACAAATACACACACACACATTTCACCACCCGAGTGTCCCCCCTCCCCCCACGTGAGAAAACCAACCAAACAAAACGAACAATGTATATATCATACGGTTCATGTCTGCGTGGGAGTTTTGCCTCTGGTGTCTTGGAACATCCAGGTCTATTTTGGGACATGATGCATGCACACACACGCACAGTCACAGTTACAAAAACACACGCACGCACGCATACACGCCCGCACACACACACACACACACACCACGCACACACACGGGGGGGCGCGCGCGCATCACACACACACACACACACATACAGAGTCACAAACACCCACACTGGCACTCACACCCACCCAACCACACACACACACACACACACAGAGGCACAGACAGGCGCGCGCGCGCACGCACGCACACACACACACACACACACACACACACACACACACACACACACAGAGTCTGCAAGCTGCGATCCCACGACCGACCGTGAAAGAAACAACCACGAGAATTATTAGTGTCTATGGGTTACCAGTCAGCGTGGGAGTTGAATGTCTGCTATTCCATTCCACAGTCAGTAGAACGGTTCCAGAGGCGGCCAAACCTCCCTACTTTCTGACGGGTCAGAACAGCAAACCTTTCATCTCTCATCATCGCCGGGATGCCTGATACAGCTTCTGGAAGTCTGCTGAAAATGGCCCTGATGCAATCCTACAGGGGACTCAAGAGTTGTGGAGTATCGGGCTGACCCCGTGGAGTATATCTAGCACGTATATCCTACCCACGTCTCTTGCCCCCCCCCCCCCCACCCCGCCCCCCAACTCCCTCTCTCTTCCTTTCTTTTTCCTTTCATAAAGAGCACCACCACCACCACCTCACCACCCAAAACTCCTGCTCGGCAGTTAGCAAGCCTCCGCTGGCAAAGGGCTTGCAACAAAGGATAGATCGAGGGAAAGAAAAAAAAAGTCAGGATTAAAGAAAAACAGTAACAAGAAAGGAAGACAGAAAAAAAAACAGAGAAAGAAAGAAGCAAATCGTTTATTGAAGAGGCTGTAAACCTCCGCCCACAAATAACGTAAAAGAAGCAGAAAAAAGGAAAGAACGAAACAAAGAAAGAAAAGAAAAAAAAAAAACAACTAAAGAAAGACAGAAAGAAAAGTCAGAAAATCTCAAAAGATAACTCCAAGAACATTATCATGCTCGTGGTCATTGTCTCTCTGTCTCTCTCGTTCTCTGATTTGAGATGATAAATTTATTCTCTTTTTCTCTCATCTGACGAAAAGAAAAAGAAAAAAAAAAGAAAGGATTAAATTTTAAACAAACCAAAACCCAAACAAACAAACAAACAAAAAAAACCCCGTTGACCAACATGGGAAAAATCATAATTAGATTTTCACAAGCACTATCTCATTCCCACTTCCCACATAGAATAGATAGATAATGTCTTTACTACCAAGTGTCCGGGGTCACAAGGAATATTGAAAGGGGGGCGGGAGACTGGGGGCGGGGGTGTAGTACATAACAAGGTACGAACATAAATCGAAAATCATACACAAACACAGAAATTAGGATACATACAAGTGCATATCAATGTAAAAACTTGTGCATACTTACACATGCACGCACTGCACACACACACACACACACACACACACACAGTCTCTCTTTCTCACACACACACGCACACGCGCGCGCACGCACGTACGCACACACACATACACACACACAGAGTCTCTCTCTCTCTCTCACACACACACACACACACACACACACACACACACACACGTTTGAACAGAAGCCGCATATTACATGTGGATGTGGCTGATGACTAGATCTTCAGGAAGATGGCTGTTTATTGCACAATTCTTTTTATCATACTGGATTTGTTCGAGACAGGGCATTGACTGCTTTGGTGGAAAAGCTATTAGCGAAGCAATTGGTTTTCGTCCTTATACTTCTGTACCGTCGACCAGAGGGGAGCATCTTGAAAATCCCAAAAGCTGGATGTGATTCGTCCTATATTGATTTTGCTTTTTTGAGTAGCCGCTTGTATTATATGTCTTCTAGAGAAGGTAGATCAGCCCCGGTACTTGGAAATGTTTCCGTACCAAACAGTAATAGTGAAGGTTTGCACACTTTCACTGACTGCTCGGTAGAAATCAACCATGATTTCTTTTTTAATTCCCAACTTTTTGATGCGCCGAATAAAGTACAGGCGCTGTTGTGCTTTCTTAACAATTTTTCCCGTACTTTTCTCTCATTTCAAATCGTTAGAAATGATCAGTCCTAGAAATTTAAATTCGCTGATGGTCTCTACTTGCTTGTCGTTAATGACAAGTGGTGAGGGGTCAGATCTGGTCTTCTTGAAATCTGAAATTAATTCTTTTGTTTTTGATACTTTGAGTTCTAAGTTATAACCATTCAAACCTCCAACACCTCATATTTTCCGCAACTCCCGCTAAAAGCTGCTAAACAAAATCAGTGAACCATATACTGATGTAGAATACGAAGTGGAATGGAAATACATTTTCCATAAGCAAACGATTCATCAAATACTTTGAAGCACTGGCGATCTATTAACCACCCAATATTCTATTTCAAAGGATATCCCAAAGAACATTATTTCACTCGCATTCTCTATTTCTCTCTCTCCCTGTCTGTCTGTGTGTCTGTCTGCCTCTGTCACTCTGATGTACACACACACACACACACACACACACACACACACACACACACACACACACACACTGAATGTAATCGATATCTATGTCTGTCTCTCTGTCTGATCTGTCTGTAGTCTGTCTGTCTCTGCCTCTGTCACACACACACACACACACACACACACACACACACGCACTCACACACACACACACACTCCGCACCCCCGCCAATCCTTCCCCTCAGTCACACAGACGAAAACCACATGAGTCACTCACGGAACTGGAGACCAAGCAGAGAAAGAAATGCGAACCGAAACATGTTCGCCAGGATTCTGATGCAGTTTCGGGTGATGAAGTAGCTGACGAATGTTTACAAGCTCAGCTTTTAGACTTCACCTGCCTCTGAACTTTGAAGTGTGGCAGAATGATGTATCTAATCAGTAAGAACAGACAGACGTTGAGGCATACTCACAGATGGACATAGAGAACCAGCAATACATTTTTTTTTTTAAGATGAAGGAAAAACAACAACGAAACAAACCAAACATCATAAGGATGGGCAAACATGATTGTAAGACGAAGCACGTGCATTCAGGAAGAAGTTGAGAGCCGGCATCTACGTGCCAGCCGAGCGAGCGTGCGTGCGTGCGTGCGTGTGCGTGTGTGTTTGTGTGTATGTGTGTGTGCGTGTGTGTGTGTGTTACGTTTTGTGTTCGTGTCGTTATCTGCATGTTCACAAGCACCTGTGCTCGCACACATACGCACACGCATGGATACACACACATATTACGCAACTCAAAACATGCATGCATGTGTACACACACATCAACATACACACATTAATAGTCTCTGGTCCTGTCTGTCCATACAGCAGAGTTGGACAGGTGCGCCTGTGTGCGTGTGTGCATGCGCGCATGCGTTTGTGTGTGTGCACATGCGTGCGTAAATATGTCTGGATGTATTTGTTTGTGTCGGACGCGTCATGGTGGCTATGTGTGTGTGCATGCATGCACTCACGGACGTAAGCTGGCGTATATACGCAAATGCACGCATACACGCAAACACACACACACACACACACGCACACACACACACAAACACACACATACACTTAACTTGTGCACATATATATACAGACATGCACGCGCGTACGCACACACTAAAACACACACACATACATTAGCAATCTGGCTTTGCATTTCTCAAGTAAACTGTGTATATATGTGGATGTGTGTGTCGCTCATGCATGTCATGGTGAATGTGTGTGTGTGTGTGTGTGTGTGTGTGTGTGAGAGAGAGAGAGAGTGTGTGTGTGTGTGTGTGTTTGTGTGTGTGTGAGTGTGTGTGTGTGTATGTGTTCGTGTGTGTGTGTGTGTGTGTGTGTGTGTGTGTGTGTGTGTGTGTGTGTGTGTGTGTGTGTGGTTACATGCCTGCGTAAGCGCGTTCATGCGCTATGCACATTAGCACATCTGTGTGTGCCTGTGTGCATATTTGAACGCACGCGCGAGCACGGATGCACAGTCATTTGTGTTTAGCATCATTTTCTGGGGTTTTCTCACAGTTGAACGCCAAAGACATGAATCTGGCAACAAAGAAGACTCAGTCACGTATAGAGGCATTTATTCAACAGTATTCAGCAATACAAATATCGTTTGGTTTGCTCTCTCCCGCTGCTTTTTCGCTTTTTTTTCTTCCTCTGTCTCTGTCACTCCCCACCACTCTACACCTATGTTTTCTGCAGCTTCTGTATTTGTTCAATGAGCGTTGTGGGCAGCCACTATTATTGCCTTGTCTTGTCTTGTTCTGTATTGTATTGTATTGTATTGCTCTTTTGTCACAACATATTTCTCTGTGTGAAATTTGGGCTGCTCTCCCCAGGGAGAGAGCGCTTCGCGACACTGAGAGCGCTACTCATTTTTGGGGGGTGTTTTTTTTTCTGCCTGGCACACAGATGGTAATGTTTTAAAAGACCAGTGTCGCTTTTCACATGCGAAGAGTAAAGTGTGATAGTAAAATTACTGCATGCTAAGCTTTCATTTCATTCACTTTTTTTTAACGGCTGCCACATCCGTCGTCCTTACAAAAACGTTTATCATAATAAACAACAAACGCTCAGACATAATAACTGTGCCAGCCTCCGCATCCCCTTCTGTATCTCTTTCTGTGTGCCTCCCTCCCTTCCTTCCTCCCTCCCTTCCTTCCTCCCACATCCATCCTCTCTCTCTCTCGCTCTCTCTCGCTCACACACACACACACACACACACACCACACACACGCACGCACACACGCTCACACACACACACACACACACACACATTCAAATGGGGCTGTGTCATATTATTCTGTTTTTGCCCATCTTCATGGGGGGCTAAGACCTTAAAATGACTCTCTCTCTCTCCCCTTAACTCACCCCTTTTATATTACCCTCCCTCTCTCTCTCCGTCTCAAACTCAACCTCCCCTCTCTCTCTCTATATATATATATATATATATATATATATATATGCATATATATACCTCTCTCATTCCCCCGCCCCCCGCCTCTTCCCCCCCGCCCCCCTCTCTCCCCTTCTCCTCTTGTCTGCAGGCCTGTTGGGGGCATACACTTTCTTCACACAAAAGCCATCACTATTATGAACGATTATGCAAATGGCTGCGGGCCATGGAACGATGGAAGCAGACACTCCATCGTCTGTTGTGTTGTCAGCCGCCACCAAAGTGGCAGCAGTCTGGCACCCCCCGTTGTTCCGCCAGTCGGCCAGATGAGGGCGTAATGATGGGGATTTATGAGAGGCCCTGTGCCGGGGAAAGCGGACCTGATAAGATTGCTTGTTGCTGGAAACGGAGAAGGACGAGGAGGAGGAGGTGGAGGCGGAGGAGACTGGCTGGCTGGTTGCTTGGCTGGCTGGTGGTCCTCTTGCTTGGCTACTATGTAGGGCTGGCTTTCTCTCCTCTGTCTCCTGGCTCTTGGTGTTGCCTGTGTGCCTTGCCATCCTGTGCTGTCTTAATTGGAAAGTGTGCGGCTAGTCGTTGAGTCTAGCCGAGAGATATCACAGTGTATTTATTTATAACGGGCCAGATTTTCACACTCGATGAATATAGGAGAAACAGAAAACAACTGCTATATTATATTCCTTTTTTTTTCCATTGGAGGCTTCGTGCCACATCAAGCACACACTTAATAAATTGACAGTTAATCCCACACAGATGCCTATCCCTTCTCCCTCCACCCTCTTTTCCTCCTTCACCCTCCTTACACCCCGCCCCCCACTCTCACACACAAACATCGCTGCACACCTTTTCGCACAGTCGCAATGTTTCACCATTTCTGAAAAAAAGAAAAAGACCCCCACCAAAAAAACAAACAAACAAACAACAAAAACATAAACAAAACAAAAACAAAAAATCCCCCCCAAAAACAAAACAAAACAAACAAAAAAAACCACACAACAAAAACAAGCCGAAAAAAAACAACAAACAAACAAGCAAAAAAACACAAAAAACAAAACCAACCAAACAAACCAAAACAAACTACGAAAGTTATTACCAGAACAAAGTGCTCATGGCTAAGTACTGAGGTGATTTATGTCAGCACTGCACAACTACTGTTACGTTACACAGTAACAGTGTGTTTCGGTGGAATACGTCATTGTAGCTGACTGGCTGAAAATACCGCACATGGTAGGGTCTAAGTTTCTTATTTTTCTTTTCTTTATATATTTCCATAAACTCACTTCATTTGTGTTGGTAGAGGAGGGGAGGAGGACAATTTTGTTTAGAAGAAAAATGTATTTTAAATATCTTTATGTATTCTAGAACATCATCCACAATGTGAGAACTTAAGTATTTTGTACCTGTATTTTCTATAAAAAAAACAAACAAACTGAGACTCAAAAAAGCATGTGAACAATATTATTTGGTGACAAATATTTTGAGCCGCCGCTTCCATGTCCGACATTATCCACCAATCGTGACCTTCGCTGCAAACACTTCGTCGCTTCTCTTGGACACTTTTTGGTCTTGTGGCCTCGCAAGATATCTATATACAGAAGCTGGAGTGTGGCCATGCAGGAATGCTACAATGTGTAAATTCATATCTGCAGAGACGTCTGTCCGGCATCACATATTTAGAGTTACGCCCATGCAGGTCCAAACTGAGGGTCTTTCGCTTCGTCAAGTCTCCACACTCAGCTCTTTCAAGTCATGCCTTAAAACCCACCTCTTCCCAAAATAGCTTCCCTTGCCTGCCCTTCCTTGTCTTTAGTTTCTCCAGTTTTAGAGTTATGCATGCGTGTGAATGACTGGTGCGAAAGCGCTTTGATTTGTCTCTGCACAAGATCCAGCGCTATATAAATACCATTATTATTATTATTATTATTATTATTATGTGATTTCACTCCACATAAAACGATTGGGAGAAAGAGAAGCACATACTCGTCATCCTCGGAAACGACTGACTATCAAGGACATGACATGAAAAAAAACTTTCTTGTTGTCTTGTCGAATTCATTGTATTAGTACTGAGACACTAAAAACCCCAGTTTAAACCAACTGTTCCTTCAGGTGATGTGACCTGTCCAGTGAAAAGCCAGGCAGCCTTTAAGATTTCGCCTGGATGATGACCAGACCAGCTCTGCTATGTCACAACCCCATTTTGTTCTTATCGTTCCTGCAATGTCACTCCAATCAGAAAGACAAAAATGGAGACAGCAGCTTCACACACAAGTGCACACCGAAGCTGTCACTAACAATAACACGAAACGTAGCCATCAAAGTGTCTAAACAGCAACAAGCGCGCGCGCGCGCACACACACACACACACACACACACACACACACTCACTCACTCACACACACACACACACACACACACACACACACACTCACACACACACACACACACACACACACACACACACGCGCGTTACGATCTCCACCCGGACCCTCCTCACAACTTCCGTTTTAACCCCCACACTTCTGATGCAAGGATCATGAGTAAAGAGGCGTTTCCTATGCAAAAAGAACCAGGCGTTATGCCATCACCAAAGCCTGAGGGAGTTCACTCCCTGTGATAACGTCAGAACAACAAGGCGTCAGGTGATATAAATCCCAACGGGTAAGACCAGGGTATGTTTATATCATAACCCCCTTCATCAGCCCAAACCCCTCACCCCCGACACACTTTCCTGTGACGGCTTACATGTTTAAACTGAGGTCTGCATCATGATTTTCGTTGGTGAAATGAGTAACACTCTCTGCAACACACACACACACACACACACACACACACACACACACACACACACACTGAAAGAGAGAGAGAGAGAATGATCATGCCATAGCTCAATAAATGAATAACACTCAAGTATTTTGTATTAATAGTTTTTATTCCACTGCTGAGTAATTTAATCTGTGAAAATAATTACTATCCAGCAAAACTGCAAATCACATTGGAGTGCAACGTAGTTATCATTTTGGTCCATTTGACACAGATATCAAAAATGAAACAAAATTCATAATGGTGCTATTCTTTGCACGGCACATCCACAGTCCTGTCAACAAGGACAATTTTCAGGCAAATATACACTAGTTAGATACATAACCGTCAATTATGATACCGATTTACAAAACTGGGACGTATAATTTATTATGTATGATAGTCAACTGAAAAAATCACTTGCTGAACTGATTTTCAAATTATAATCATTGTTACTGTGTTACTGTTTCATTTCCTTGTCATTATTTTTGGATATTATTTTGTTATTGTTGCATTCACCATTGAAGCGTCGTCATTCATGAGCTAAACGAAAAGATAATTGATAATAACGAACCAAGAAATTCACTTATTTTGCTACGCAATTATTTTGACATGGTGCATGTTTAGTCTTTTCAACGAAGAAAGCGACTTGTTTCATCACGGAAAAATTATAAGCACAACTGTCGAAACCAGTGACAATCCGGTCATACTTAATTCCCCCTTTCGCCTCATTTGCTCATCTTCTTGCTTGCTCCTCTGCCTTATCTCTTGTTTTGTGAACGTCTCTCAGAGTTACCAAATGAGAGACAGACATTGCGTGCAATACAAAGTGGGTGCAACATTTTGAGACAAAAAAGAAGAATCGTTTTATTGTGAGAACGAAAACGAAAACAACAAAAAACTAAAAACAAAGCATCCCAAAACAAAGCAAAAAAACACATTCGTTTTGATTTGGCACCATTCAATCTCGAGCTAAAATTACATTTCTATATATACAACCGATATGGGATTTCTGATGTGTGTGTGTGTGTGTGTGTGAAATTTTTTTTAATTTCCGCATCGGCAGAAGAAGCGAGAATGCGCCTCTTTGTTCTTCACAGACGTAGTCTGGGTTGAATGTCTGGGTGGTGTGTGCAAACATCATGACAGTTGTTGTGGAGGATGTTTATGTTACCTGGGCGAAATTGTGCTTTTATGAGTCTGGCTGGTTGGGTCTGGTTCGGTTTGGGGTGGGGTGGGGTGGGGTGGGGCGCCGGAGGGGTATCCGGTGCTGTGTGTGTGTCTTGCTACGTTATCTCGTGAAAGACAGTGCGTGCGTTTGTTTGCTTGTGAGTGGGAGGGGGCAGGGTTTGAAGGTGGAGTGGGTTGGGGTGTAGTTTGTGTTGGTCTTTTACTCTGGAAAATAAGGTAACGCGAATACACAACAGCATGACGGTGAGTGAAAACAAATCAAGGTTAACAACTCAATTTGTTTATCGATACAGTTTATCCAGGTTTGTTCCATGCCGTCCCCCACCCCTTCTCTCTCTCTCTCTCTCTCTCTCTCTCTCTGTGCGAAACTTTGGAGACAGCAATTCTAGGACTTTTACACAAACGCATCGTATCATACCATCGCCGTAATTACGGATTCGGCAGCTAATCGCACAAAAAGTTTAAAGAGGAGGAACAAACATCAACCACACCAAGTCATAACATGGTCGTTGCAGGCAATACATTACTAGGTAACAGCGTGATTATTTAATGCAGGCAATGTGAAAAATTGCGTAAATGCGGGTATCCCAATGGCCAACCCTTAACATGGCATGGGCATTTGGCATGGCGTGTGGCCTGGAACTGTTTGTGCAATACGGCATGTGCAAATATACGATGAAACGCTAGGTTTTGCAGGGTTTTTGTATTGGATATTCTCGAAAAAGTATGGTTTATAATGTACATATAATCAAAGGAAAATTTGCTGGATTGTTTTCTGCGTTCATCGATTTTTTTAATTTTTTTTTTACATCAAACCCTAACCTGTTGTGGATTTAATCTTTTTTTCTTCTTCTTTTTTTCCAGCCCAAATTGGGTGAAATCTTTTGGGAGATAAACAAAACTTGCAATATAACAACTCAATAATCCATCTCCTTTTTACTCTCTCTCTCTCTCTCCCACTTTCACTTTCAGAGAAACACAGGTATGCGCGTGCACATACGCACGAACATTCACGCACACACACGCAAACACGCACACAAACAGAAAGGGAGGGAAAGAGACGGAGAGGTGTCTTGGAAAGAGAAAGGCAGAGACACAGAGATAGAGACACAGACAGACGGACAGACATAGAGAGAGGGGCATAGAGAAACAGAGAGACACATTCGGATGAGACGATAAACCGAGGTCCCGTGTGCAGCACGCACTTAGCGCACGTAAAAGAACCCACGGCAACAAAAGGGTTGTTCCTGGCAAAATTCTGTAGAAAAATCCACGTCAATAGAAAAAACAAATAAAACTGCACGCAGGGGAAAAAAAAAAAAAAAGGGTGGCGCTGTAGTATAGCGATGCGCTCTCCCTGGGGAGAGCAGCCCGAATTTCACACAGAGAAATCTGTTTTGATAAAAAGAAATAGAAAATACAAACAAATACAACAAACAGAGACAGAGACAGAACCAGCCAGCCAACCAGACAGACAGGAAGAGAGAGCACAGAGTAAATGTGCATGCCAGAGACAAAAAATTAAAACGCAGCCAGCGCAACCGAGGACGCAGGCCAGCCATCGTTATTAGCTTCCGCTAGCCAAGCCCCTTATCACCCTAACTTATACACTGAGGGTAGCAGTGACGTCAGCGACAACAATACAGGGAGTGTTTAGTTTCTGTATCAGAGCCGTTCGTTTGTTCTTGACTTGCCAAGTCGTTTATATATATATATATATATATATATATATATATATATATATATATATATATGTGTGTGTGTGTGTGTGTGTGTGTGTGTGTGATTATTTATATATACGCTTCTATTTTCATTCGTCAGATGAAATGAAGACATTAGTGTTCGGATATATGAATATGTATGTATGTATACAAGCCAAAATGCTTTTACAGACAGACGCATTCAAACGTTGCACACAAATCCAGGTAAAATCAGATAAGCCATGTGCACCTGTGTCTCTGCCGTCGTGTGTTTGTCTGGTTGTCTTCTTTCTTACTACCTCCCCCCCATGTTCCCCCCCCCCCCCTCACCTCCCCTTCTCTCTCTCTCTCTTGCTCCCCATGACTCACAAATACACCGAAACAGCATGACACTGAACCATCTCGTCCTCTCATAACCCTTTATCTGCCATACCCTCGCCTAACCCCTTATCTGTTATACCACGAATCCGGCGTTAGGTCTAAGTGAGTAAGAGCGCTGATGACCTCAAACGCCTGTTTTGAAAGAGAAACCTTCACAACCTTGTCTCTGTTCTTCTGAAGTGTCTCTTTTGTGTCCCGCCTTTTGTCGATCACATCAATCATCTCTGTTCCTCTGTGTGTGACATGTTACAGGACTGAGCCCCTTCAGCTGATCACGGCAGTAGGTACAGGACTGTCTGAGGGACAGTATCTTCAGATCGCAGGAAAGGATTTGTTTTGGCGCCTTTATAAGATCACAGCGGGTCTTCACATGGGACGTGGAAGAATGCGCAACGAGGGCCAGGAAAACAATGTGATTAAACGCTTTTCACTTTGGGGTATGGGGTTCGAGTGCCGTGTGTAACCCCAGATAGTCACAGTTCCATGTTTTTCTTTATTTTTGTCTGTTTGTTTTCCGCTGGATACCTTCAGCAATGGTTTTCGGGAACTAGAGATAAAATCTTCAGCGACAGGGTATTAAAATTACATTTAGTTGTCATTGGAACGCCTGTCCATAGACCTTCCATACCTTTTAGTTATAAGCCATGCAAACTCTCTCTCTCTTTCGTTGTGTGTGTGTGTGTGTGTGTGTGTGTGTGTGTTTGTGTAATATGTAATACGCGTAGTCTCTGAATCTGTTTTATATTATTGTGCGCTAAATCATTATTTTTCTTCTTTCTTTTGTGAGTTATTGCGCGCGTGCGTGTCTGTGTGTGTGTGTGTGTGTGTGTGTGTGTGTGTGTGTGTGTGTGTATTTAATGTTTATTGTAAAGTGCTTTGAGCTCTCTTTAAGGGAGGAAAACGCTTAGCAAATGTCCATTATTATTTTTTGTTTTGTTTTTTTGTTTGTTTTTGTTGTTGTTGTTGTTGTTGTTGTTTTGGTCTGTTTGTTTTTCGCGGGAAACCTTCAGTAATGGTTTTCGGGAACTAGAGATAAAATCTTTAGCGACAGGGTATTAAAATTACATTTAGTTGTCATTGGAGCACTGTTTCAATATTCATATCACTTGAAAATAAAGCTCTCGCGCTTGCTTGCTCTGGAGCCAATCAGTCAAAGGAGACGGAGGGGCGGGTAAGGTAACAAAAGCGATGTGAATGTGCATTATGGAATACAAAACTTCAGTAGAGAGGGGATAATAAGCCATCCACATCATTAGCCTTACTGTACATTACTGATTTGATTTATTGTTTTCTTTCGTTAATCAAGAAGTTTCCTTGCTCTGACCCAGGCAAGTTCTGATAAATTCCGTGCACCGGTGTCTGTATCGTTGTCTGTCATCTCGCTGTCTTCTTTCGTTCCCCACAGCCTCTTTCCTCTTCTCTCCCCTTTCTCTCCCTCCTCACGATTCACAAATACACCGAAACGGCATGATACTGAACCATCCGTCCTTTCTTAACCCCTTATCTGATATATCACGAATCTAGCTCTCACGTGGTCTGAATGAACATCCACAGCATTAATCGTAAGTTAGCAAGTGCACTGACCTCAAACGCCTGTTTTGAAAGAGAAACCTTAATAACTTTGTCTCCGTTCTTCTGAAGTGTCTCTTTTGTGTCCCGCCTTTTGTCGATGACATCAATCATCTCTGTTCCTCTGTGTGTGACATGTTACAGGTCTGAGCCCCTTCAGCTGATCCCGGCAGCAGGTACAGGACTGTCTGAAGGACAATATCTTCAGATCGCTGGAAAGGATTAAGGCTCCGTCGGTTTGTGCTGGCGCCTTGAAAGGATCAACCCAGAGTCTTCACATGGGACCCGGAAGAATGCGCAGCGAGGACCAGGAAAACAATGTGATTAAACGCTTTTTACGTAGGGGTATGGAGTTCGAGTGCCGTGTGTAACCCCTGGCAGACCTTCATCACAGCTCGAAGTTTGTTTTCTGTTTTTATTTCTTATGTTTTCCTATCTACAACAAGATAATATCGAAACACTTTTTTTTTTTTTACAGCAGATGTTATGTAGCGTATATGGATCAGACTGCATGCTTTGGCACATCCTTGAAACCGAAAACTTCGTTCGATGTGTAAACTGGAGATTTTGAAGAAATGTTCCGTTTTGTTTTTAAGAGTCATTTTTTTTTCTTTTTTGTTGTTTTTCGTAAATACCGAAGTAGACTGGTGAATTTAATTTACATTTGTACAATTGTTTTCAAACCCCCAAAAAGCGTCTCGCCTTACACAGTGCGTAACTTTTTTTGTGTGTGTGATTATAAATTCGTTTTGAGCTGATGTTGCATATCATTAATGCCAACATACAGTAACAATGTTTTCCCTTTGTTACCCCAGATAAGGAAGTTATGCTTTCGTTCTAGTTTGTGTGTCTGGATTTGTTGCTTTTTAATCTGTCAGCATGATCACGCAAAAAGTTGTAGACGGATTTTTCAGAAATTATGAAGAAATGGCGAACGATCAAGGAACAATCAGTCAGATTCTGTTGATCAGGACTGAATGGGAATACGGACTCAGGGAATTCTTCCAAATTTATTCTTCACCATTGGGAAAAGCAAAACGTACTTGTTGGAGAAAACATTGACGCATTTTGATGAAACTTTGTGGAATGACAGACCATGAGACACGGTTAAAAGAGAAAGGTTTAGATGGCGATCCCTTTCCGTGTCCAGGTCCACGATTTTGTTAAAAAAATCAGACAGTGTTGGCGGAGGAACGTGCAGCAAGGGGGGCCATCTACGGTACGTTTATTTATTTATAGTCTGTTCATCTAAGATGATGATATTAGACTGAAAATAAATTATATTATTATTATTATTTTGATTATTATCATTTCTATCATAATGATGATTGCTATTATTAATTAGAAATCGACATTTCTGTATATTCGAATGAAAAGGGGGGCGGTTGAGGCGGAGGGGAGAGGGGTGTGGAGGGGGAGGGGTCTAAGAAAGGAAGAGAGACACACAGAGAGAGAACAGAATGTGGAAAAGATAAAGTACAAAATCTAAAATGGAGAGGGTGAGTGTCAGTGATTGGAGAAAGAAAAAAACATAATACTGGGAGGGTGTGTGTGAGAGGCGGGACGGGGGAAGCGGGATTAGGACAAAAAAAGTATCAATAATCAAATATTGTATGCACTACTTCTGTAGATTATTATTTGAAAAGAGGTTCATGTGGGGACCTACAACAAACAACCAACTGGACTATTTAACACATAACTAGCTAACTTTAATAAAGAACATCTACTTTTCTTTCTGACATTACTAAATGAATGATATTTCATATCATGTTTAGGAATGTCACTCAAAAATCGACATTTTGAGGACGGGAAAGGGTGGGTGCAGTGTCTTAGATCTTTTGCCCCCCATGTATTCGTTACATTGTTGGATTTTTTTTTCTAAGGTATTTTTTCCTGTTTTGTCTTGTCCTGGTCCATTCAGGTTTGTCCTTCTGATTCCTAGCATTCCTCTGTGGCGCTTCCTCCCCCTGTTCCCAGGGGCAGGGGAGACAATCAGAGAGAAAAATCAAACATTGTCTGTCCACACACACCCTCCAGTGTGTGGCCCCTGCTACTTTTCACCACCACACAACGACGCCCCTTTCTTCACGAGCCCAGAGAAGGAAATCATTTGCTCTCTCTCTCTCTCTCTCTCTCTCTCTCTCTCTCTCCGCGCGAGTGTGTGTGCGTGTGTGTGTGAAGGCTATCATTCAATATGCATCACCGCGTAAAATTTCAGGATTTGCTCGTGGGCTCGTTTCGATTAAAACAAAATGCTTTATGGAAACAAAACTGTGGTTGTTTTGTTATTGGTATATTTACGCATCAATTTTTTTTTTTAAATTAATGAAGTGTTTCTCATTCACTTATTGACATATTCACACATCTAAAAAAAAAATTGTACTCAACTAATTATTTCTCATTCACAAAAAAGGGGGAAAAAATCGTTTCAAGGACGAAAAACTTTCATCACGGTCAACCATTTCCCGATGGACTTCAATATTTAGGAGAATAACGTTTCATACCTCTAGAAACACTAGCGATCTGACTGTTCGCGAGGTATGGCTCTACATGAGAATCAACCAGAGAAATAAGGAGAAAGACACGCGTGTACACGAGCTATTACTCTGATTCGTATCATTTTTTTTAAAGTTGATCAGGAGGAAGAAAACTACTCAAGTTCGCCAAAGTATTGTCATTATATATTAGGCTACATAGCATAATTCGAGTACTGCTGCTATCACTATCCAATGGCGTAAGTGTCTGCTGCTGTATCAGTTTTCATAAGCTTCACACAATAGTCTATATACCTACAGTATCGCACAATACAATACGTATCCTCGACTGACATTATAACTGTCACTTATCACAGGTTATATTGTGTTAAAACTATCATTGCGCGGCAGTATAAGCATCAAAGACCGAAGCAGCTAAAACTTGGGGGGTTTTTTTTCTAAAAAGGGTGGAAAAAAAAGAAAAAGAAAAAAAAAGAACACATTCAAGCGCACGATACCCAATAATACGCTTGATTGAAACAGCAACCACTCGGAACCAACCGAAGCGCAGTCATTTCATGGTGACAATTTCACCCACACTCTACTACCCTCCCCCCACCACCCACCCTTTAAAACACCCTCTCCCTTCACCCCTCCTTTCCATAATTATCAGTATCTCCCCCACCCACCCACCCACCTCCCTTCCCCCAGAGACCCCCCCCCCTAAAGCTCATCATGCATTCATGATTTCATTTGTCGCGCGGAAGGAGCAGAAGACGGTTGGGTACCTGCAGGAGAAGAAGAAGAAGGAGTGGAGGGAGCCAGTCACAACAAAGAAAAAGTTCTGAGAATGATTGAGAGAAAGAGGGTCTTCCGCTACACATTATTCTCTTTCTTTTCTTTGTCTTTTTTTTGTTTGTTTTTCTTCCTGTCATTTATTGACTGCTTGCGCTAGGGATTGAGCTTGTCTGCAAATGTTGATTTATTGTCTGGGTTTGGAGAAGGTGGTCGGGGTGAGGGGTGGGTGGGTGGTGGAGGGGGGTTGGAAGGTATGGAGAAGGCCTGGAGAGGGAGAAAGATGTAGAGAGAGGCGGAGAGGGATCGAAGAAGGAAGAGGGAGGGCGACAGACGATAGAGAGAAAGGATCTGTGTATCAGTGTGGAGTTAGAGACACAGAGAAAGAAAGAAAGAAAGAATTAGCGTGAGAGAAAGGGGGACACATCATGTAAACTAGTGCTTGCACGCGTCGTCTGTGTGTGTGTGTGTGTGTGTGTGTGTGTGTGCGTGCGCGTGCACGCGTACGCGTCGTGTGTGTGTGTGTGTGTGTGTGCACGCGCCGTGTGTGTGTGTGTGTGCAAAAGAGACTGAGATATAAATAAAATAAATAAATAAAACAGGGCGAGAGAAAGAAGACAGACAGACAGACAGAGAGAAATACGAGAATAAGGGTGTGCATAAACAAAAACCCTACATGACTTTGAGCATTATTATGTATGTGGTCGCTTACTTACGGAAGTGAGAACGTATGCCGGAGCACCGCCCGGAATGAGGTGAATTTCAATGGAAAAACGCAACCACACATGCATAATGTGACTTTCACAAATGAAGAGAAAGAGACAGACAGACAGACAGACAGACAGGGAAAGAGACAGAAACACAGATACAGACAGTCAGAGAGAGACTAGAACTTTGGTTGTTTATTCATATATGTCATAGACAATGTCTCCTTATGAAGGGGTATGTGAACATTATATTACAAAGGCATAAATAAGTCAATACAAAATTATCATGAATCACAGTACGTGTATGCCTACATAATAACTATCAAGTGTATATTCCCATGAAACACCGATTTCCATATATTTAATTGCTTTGTTGTTTTTTTATATTACAAGAAAAAGCAAAAAAAGAAAGGTATAGGGGTGGACAGAGAGAGAGGGAGAGAGAGGGAGGGAGAGAGAGAGAGAGAGAGAGAGAGAGAGAGAGAGAGAAACGGAGAGGCAGCGATAGAGACAGACAGTGATACACTGACTGAAAGATAAGAAACACACTCACGTACGTCCACGAGAAGACATGACAAAGAAGAGGGGGGGGGGGTATAAACGGGAACTGTGCTGATCATAACTCATACTGCGTGCCCTTAACTCATCCACAGATTCAGTCACTTTTCCACACACACTGGTGATTATGGCTAATAGAGATAAGCGGCGGCACAGAGGAGTTGGGAACTGGGAGATAAACACTTTTCTTTCTCAGTCTGGTCGTCTCTGATGTTTTATTTCCATGTCATCGTCGGCTGTCATCATCGCTGTTTCCTTTGTCACTGACATGAACAGTACGTTGCACTCCCAGCAAGTAGACAAGGAAAACAGCAATGTGTCATTGTCAATGCAAGGACAAAACAAGAACAAAAGAAAAACAAAGCAAGCAAACAAAAACATGTGTATCAGCACAATTCTGTATCAAATACGGTTTTTGCCTTCCATTTATCCTCCCTCTCTCTCTCTCTCTCTCTCACACACACACACACACACAACCTGAGCACACACACACACACACACACACACACACACAACCTGAGCACACACACACACACACACACACACACACACACACATACCAGTTCATAAATACAACTACAACAACAACAACAACAAAAGCAACCTTGCACGCTACAGACGACACATCTACTTCACCAACCAAAAAAGGAGACAAGATCACGATAATGTTTCTTTGGAGTCTCTCCTCACGACGACAAAGTAAACCTGTTTACCTTTGTCCTGAATCAAAAACAATAAAAGCAGCAGGGATGTGAATCATTATTATATATATAAAAAAAATCAAAACAAAAACACACACCAAAACTATTATATTAAACGAACAAAGGGAGTCTGTGGGGGTGACGAATAATGTGCGCTGGAGGATC